>NC_080543.1:26920941-27520941 GCF_028640845.1 Ahaetulla prasina | reverse complement strand
CAAAACAGACTGGAGTCATGAAGCCACTGAGTCACAAGCAATATTTTACTTAGAAATTTTCTTTCCCATTCTCCCCCCTCACCCCCTTAGACCACAAATGCCAACACGCACCTTCTTTCATGTTCTGTTTTGGAGCAACAGGGGGGGGGGTCACTTTTATCCTTTAATGCTATACTGTTCTAGCCTATTCTACTTTTCACTGTTACATCATTTCATTCTTACACCAACGTTTATTGATTTATTATGAAATTTATTTACTGCGCGTCTCGAACCTAATGACTCTGGGAGGCTTACAACATAAAAACGTGTGTTTTTCATGTTTCGTGTCCGTACCTTTCATTTCATGGCCAGGTCTTTGAGGAAAAACCCGTCAGTGAATATTTACCTCAGCCAAGACTCATCCCGCTTCAGGTCAACTGATTTTGCCTCCAGTGTAATGGGTGGCGAAGCATAATAGATTGGTGCACACCTTGCAGCTGTTGTCGAATTCTGTCAGCTTTGTGGGAACTTCTGCAACACTTGCATAGCTAAGAGAACTTAACCCTGTTTCACTTACAGATTAGAATAAAACATGTCATGGGAACACGGCAGAAGCAAAACTGCTTTTAGGGCATGCTTATGTCATGATTAAGGCAGAAGATCTTCAGGGTTAGGCATGAATTTGTCTGCTCTGGCTACTCTTTCCATAAACCCCCACGTGCAAAAAAAATTAAGAGTAGAAAGGAAGGATCTGTCAGAACATTTCTTTGTAACTGTTATGTTCTCCCCAGCAGATGGTAAATTCCTGCCTTTTATTGGACACAATGTGATCTGTACCAAATTCTTACTTTGCACCGTACAAACATCATCTGTGAAGGCTCTAACTATATATAGCTGAATTTTGATCTTGCCTTAAAATTAATCTGGAATGGAGATGATATTTCAAAGGAATGACTGAGAAACAAACTTTGGCAGATTTTAGCAACTATAAGCTAAACTATCTAATTGACTGCAAATAAACATAACTGATGGACCTATTCATCAATCTCTTAGTAGCTGTTTATTTTAGTCAACTAAATGAAAAATTAGTATTGGATACCATTTATTACGATGCTGGCCTTTGCAATTTATCCCTCAATTAGACAGCTGACTCTGCACAGCAAAATATAGTATTTCATTCCTTACATACAGAAAGGGAACTAAATGCTCCTTTCCTTTTCCCCTATTTTTCATTTTTATGAGCAGGAGGAAATGTTGCATTAAAAACATGTCTTCAATTTCCAGATGTTCAATTAAAGAGGAATGGGATGTAATTTCACATGTCCAATAAACATTTTGTTTATATACCACCTTTCAATGTTAGCTGAGACCTCAAGGTAACTTGCAAAAAACAAAACAAAACCCAAGAACAGTCTGAAATGCTACTTTTTTTTTTTTGCATTTATATCCCGCCCTTCTCCGAAGACTCAGGGTGGCTTACACTATGTCAAGCAATAGTCTTCATCCATTTGTATATTATATACAAAGTCAACTTATTGCCCCCAACAATCTGGGTCCTCATTTTACCTACCTTATAAAGGATGGAAGGCTGAGTCAACCTTGGGCCTAGTGGGGCTTGAAACTGCAGTAATTGCAGGCAGCTGCTGTTAATAACAACTGTCTTACCAGTCTGAGCCACAGAGTTGACTAAACCAAAGTAGAATAGAATTATCCAAAATATACGCCTCAGCAAAATGGTGTCTTGATGGGTGAAAAACTCTTTAGACACATAAATTCCTCCTTTCACTGCTACATGTTGCTTTGTTTTCAGCAAGCATTTTGCTACTTGTGGACCATATTATCAGGCCTTTTCAGCTTCTTAAGAAGATGTGGAAGACCATATTTATGTCTAAGAAACCATATGCAACTCAGTGGTGGGTTTCAAATTTTTTTACTACCGGTTCTGTGGGTGTGGCTTGGTGGGTGGGGCATGGCTTGGTGGGCATGGCAGGGGAAGGATACTGTAAAATCTCTATTCCCTCCCCAATCCAGGGGAAGGTTACTGCAAAATCCCCATTTCCTCCCGATCAGCTGGGACTTGGGAGGCAGAGAATAGATGGGGGCGGGGCCAGTCAGAAATTTCCACTACTGGTTCTCCGAACTACTCAAAATTTCCACTACCAGTTCTCCAGAACTGGTCAGAACCTGCTGAAACCCACCTCTGATGCAACTATATTTTAAAATCTTTACATTTCATTTTCCCCAGTTTATTTCTGGGCATAAAAATACATTATTTATTCTTTTTATAAAGTTCACATAGGCATTTTTTCCTAAGCACAATGATGCCAAAATGACAAAGTTCAGATGTTTGTTTGTTTTCCCTACCCCCCCCCCCCTTGAAGGCTAACTACTAGTGATCTCCAGACCATCATATTGCTTCTTATGCTAAACCTTCTGTTGGATGGTCCAGCACCTGTGGAAACTGTTTTCCAAGAAAACATGGCAACTGTCATCCACAATGGCCTTAAAAAGAAATAAAAACACCTCCCTTTCAACTAGTCTAAAATATTTCACTGTTCATTTTAAAATGTTTAACCACATTGCTAAAATGATTATTATATTTTAACATAATTTTCCATATATATTTTGTTTGTAAACAAGTTTTATTAAAAAATTTCTTTCATCATACGTAATTTATAAACAGAGTGTTGACCGGATAACAACTTATACATCTTATATATCTTAATTTTTATAATCTATTCCAGTCTTCCCACTTTTTCCATAATCATCCCTTTTATATAATTCTTTATCACAGATTCAGCATTTTTCACCATATCTTGTTATTTCATCTTTTTTTTTGTCCCCAAGTACATTTTACATATTTCCAATTTCGGCCATAATATTCTTTTTCCATATTTCTTTATCTTATCTTAATCTCTTCTTAATACAAAATACATAAACAGTATCACTATCCGCCCTTTAATTCTGAATTTCTTACAATAACATCAATTAATTATCTTATTTCTCCATTTGCAAAATATATTTCTCAAAATCCCCATCCCACTTTTTAACTATAGACAATATATATCATCATATTCAATTCTTACATTGAAACCTTTTAACTTAACCATCCACATCTTATCTTAATCTCTTCTTAATACATAATAAACAGTATCACTATCCACCCTTAATTCCTAATTACTTACAATAACATCAATTAATTATCTTATTTCTTATAGCATTTTTTTTCAAAATCCCCATCCCCACTTTTTAACATTTCAACTTTGTCTCTTAATTTAACTTATCTTCATAATTAAACCCAATTGCCGTTTCATATTTCATCTGCTACCCTGTTTTGCTATAAGCAATATACCTTACATCATCATATTCACTTCTTACATTGAAACCCTTTAACTTGATTGACCATCCACAATTAATAATATTAATACAGTTTTCTTAAATCTACTAATATATATCTTATTTCCCTTCTCTTTTCCACTATTCTTCCCCTCTTTAACCATTCTCTCTTGGTCTCTCCAAAATTCCACTTTTTAATAATTTTCTCCTTTTATCCCATTCTTTTAACTTCTTTTTCTTTTTGCATTTATTATATTTTTTCTCCTGAATCCTTTTTTTCACTTTTAGATATATTACTCGAGTAATTCTCTCTAAACTTTCTCCTAATCTATTTTCACTATTTCCTTCTTTTCCCTTTGATTGATTCTTTTTGGGAGAATATTCCCCCCATCCACTCTTTTTTTTTTGCCACTGTCAATCCCAGTGAAATCATCTGCTTTTTGCTTTCAATTCTTTTTCCTTCAATAGTATTTTCTTGCTCCTCATTTATGCTCTCTTTTTCCTGTTCTGTTTTGTTCCAGTAAAATTTCTGACTTTTTATTACCCTTTAGTGATTCACACGTTTTTAAACATTTCAATTAATTCCTCATACATCCAAGACGCCATATTGTCAATTAAAAAATTATTAAAGCTTCTGATTTATATTTAATTAAAATTTTACAGTTCATATAGTCTCTTTTTAATCCCAAATAGTATCCAATTTGAATATTTATCCAATCCACTCCAGATTAAAGCTTTGTTACCTTCCACAACCATTGACAGTCAAAACCAGGCAGTTTAGAAAAACAAACACTCCTTAAAAGTTCTCACAGTTTCTGAGTTATCTTTTATTAGTCAAGGTCACAAGCTGTTATTTCCTCTTCTATCTTCCAACCAATATTGCAGTTCTCTCTTTCCGCCAGCAGATGTCTCTCTCAAATCCACAATATTCTCAGAGCAACTAAGTATCAAAGCTGTCAAAAATATTTTGAATCCACATAAAGAGTACTTTTCCTTAGGTTTCTTTTTCTTTTTTTCTTTTCTTTTTAGTTTCTCCAAATTCAGTTTTAAATCCAGTTATGAAATTTTCTTTCTTGGGGTTTGGTATTTTAACTTCCTCTTTGTTCTTCTTCTTCGAATGTCAAGACTCAAATATTTTTAATCCACTTAAAAGTACTTTCCCTCAGGTTTTTTTTCTTTTATTATTTTTAATTCCTCCAAATCCAATTTTAAATCCAGTTGTAAAATTTTCTTTCTTGGGCTTTGGTATTTTAACCTCCTCTTTGTTCTTCTCCCTCCATTAACTTTCCCAAGTGCCAATTAGCTGCTCATTTCTACTCCTTTTAAAGTTATTTAAAATTTTCCTTTTTACCTGTGAGTTGGCCAACCATTCACCTGGCACCAGCATTCCCTTCAGACACTGCTCCTACACAAAAAAACTTAGTCCAGTTGCCCCAGCTTTAGAGCGGTAACTTTTCAATGGCCGCCGCCCTCGCCATCAGTTCGAAGAGCAGCCTCTGACCTTTCAAGAAACTTGCCTGTTCCTCTTGGTCATCCGAGGCACCTCTCCTTCACCGTCCCTACAGGACGGTTCCGGTCTGAAAACTCCCTGACAGCAGTTTGGCTGGATTTTTGCGGAGCTCAGTGGAGCCCGCTATTTTTCCAGCTGGTCTCACCGTGATGCTTCCGGTTTCCCGCCATAACTACCCATATTTTATCTATTATTTAAAATTACATTAAATTATTTTAATTAAATAAAACTTATATTTATGTATTTTATAAACTTCATTTATCTTAAGTGTTTTAAATATTCAGTTTTTGTCATTTTTATGTACTACCAGAGAGACTTTAGTCACGGAGAGTGTAAAACTCCAACAAGAAGGAAGATAGGTAGGCAGGTTGACTCAACGGATTGCAGGGGACTGGACTTCAGTTCCCAGAATTCCCTGCCTGCATGGCCATTGCTGAGAATTCTGGGAGGGATGTATAAATTTGGAAGGCATCAAGACTGGCAAAACTGATATTCAAGTCTATTTTACATTTTATTAGAATAGTCAATGTTTATGATCCAATCGATCATACAGTCACACATATTAGAATTCTATCTGTCTGTCTGTCTATCCTTTTTTATTCAAGATAAGTTTATTGACTTATACTTTCAATTTAGTGATTCTAGTGATTATCAATGCTGTATGTATGTAAGTGTGTGTCCATTTCCTCCTAATTATGTATGCTCAAATAATTCAGTTCCAGATGGTGTCCTAGGCAGCATCTCAGCAAGAATGAGGTAGGAAAGAAGAAACAAATTCTAATGAGTTAGTAACACATGGTAAGTTGGCAAATTACTGTACTCTAGATTCCTAACATTGTGACTTGGAACAAAGACAACTTTGTAAACAAATAGGGCATTACAGTTGTATGTGCACATAATGCCTAAGCCCACAATGAAAAGGCAATTTTCAACCACTGTCATGAAATATGGAGATAGCCACTAGATTAAATGGCTTCAAAATGGGATTAGACCAATTCAAGGAAGAAAATGGCCACTCAAAATAATTATTGTATATGCCTATGAAAGAGGGGACATGGTGTCTCAGTGGCTAAGATGCTGAGCTTGTCGATCGAAAGGTCGGCAGTTCAGCGGTTCGAATCCCTAGTTTCGCGTAACGGGGTGAGCTCCCGTTACTTGTCCCAGCTTCTGCCAACCTAGCAGTTCGAAATCACATAAAAATGCAAGTAGAAAAATAGGCACCACCTTTGGTTGGAAGGTAACAGTGTTCCATGCGCCTTTGGCATTGAGTCATGCCGGCCACATGACCATGGAGATGTCTTCGGACAGTGCTGGCTCTTCGGCTTTGAAACAGAGAGGAGCACCACCCCCTAGAGTCGGGAATGAGTAGCACATATGTGCGAGGGAACCTTTACCTTTACCTTTATCTTATGTCTATGAAAATCTAATCTTGGGACTTCTGGTGGCTCCGCTGCCCTGATGGCGGTCTTTTTTTAGACCGCCAGCTCCGCGATCTCGTAGAGCCGTCCAGACAGCGGAGATCAGCTGTCTGGTGGCTTGAAATCTTCCCCTCGGGTGAAGAGGGGAAGGAGAGCATTCGGGCTGAAGTTGAGCCCCCCCGGAAAGCCCCAGAAATAATTCTGGAGGCTTGAGGGTGAAGCTCCTCCAAAGCCCGGAACAAGCTCCGTGGAGGCGCCTCTGTTCCAACGAGCAGAGCTAAAGGCAGCGTCCACTCCTGCCAAGGATAGGGATGAATGATTGGATTTTAAGGCAGGTGGAACGAAAACAGGAGTACAGGCATGTATGTATCAATTGAAACTCCCTAATTAGAAGATTTAGTTTGAAAAAATAGAGACGAAGAAAAGAAAATGGTGTTTGTGGATTGAAAGTGAAAGTTAAGGAAATGCTTGTTAGTTGTTGGCGTTGATGTTAATTGAAGAGATTATGTTAAAGGAATAAGGATTTGAATAATTTTTTTTATTTTTTATTTTTTTTATAATTCAAGACGAGAAGAAACATGATTTTTTCCCCTTTTTCCTCCCTTCCTTTTAAGTGGAAACTGTAAGTGAAGAAAGCGAAAGTTAAAAAGTTGTTTTTTAATATTGCTTTGCCTAGAACTTTGCTACTTGCTGGATTTTATTTTTATATGGAGAAATAAATTGGAACTGGGAAGATTTATAATTGATTTAATAAAAAATTTGACTTTGGTTGAATATAAAACAAAAGTAAAATGACTTCTGTGAAAGTTTTTAAGGAAGCTGGAGCTTCGTTAGCCCAACTTTATAAATTACAAGACGAGTTGAAGGAATTTTTCAAGGCTCAAATGTTGGCTCGGGATAAAAAAATTAAAGAAATTGAGGACAAAATATTGCAAATTAAAGACACTGTTGAAGCTGAGAATGAAGATATAAGAGAAGATCTGGTGACAGCAATTAAAGCTATGGCTGAATACATAACAAAATTGGAGGGAAAAGTGAAAGGGATTGATCAAGCTAATTTGAATTTAAAAAGTAAAATAGAAGAATTTCAAATCAAAGTGGAGCATATAAAGCAGTTGGATGATAGATTTGAAGAAATTAATCAAGTAAATTTGGATTTTAAAAACAAAATAGAGGAGCTCCAGATCAAGGTGGAAAGAGCAGAGGATGAACGGATTTTATTGCAATACAGAGTTATGGAATATGCATTAAGAGTAAGAGGTTTGAAGGAATATAAACGAGAGGCTCTAAAGAAGATTTTTGCAGAGGCCTTTGCACAGCTGATGGTACAGAGCCCAGTGGATATTGAAATTCAAATTGAAAAAATTTATCGTGTTAATTCATGGGTAGCAAAGCAGAGGCATTGAATGAAATTCCTTTTAAAATGTTAAGAAATAGAAAAGAATACACATTTTTGGTGGACCAGCTTAGAAATCTTCAGATACAGTATAGATAGAATGTACCAGCTGGAATAACAGTAAATTATAAGGGAGTGAAATATTTATTTATTTTATATGGAGAAATAAAGTGGAACTGGGAAGATTTATAATTGATTTAATAAAAGATTTGACTTTGGTTGAATATAAAACAAAAGTAAAATGGCTTCTGTGAAAGTTTTTAAGGAAGCTGGAGCTTTGTTAGCCCAACTTTATAAATTATAAGACGAGTTGAAGGAATTTCTCAAGGCTCAAATGTTGACTCGGGATAAAAAAATTAAAGAAATTGAGAACAAAATATTGCAAATTAAAGACACTGTTGAAGCTGAGAATGAAGATATAAGAGAAGATCTGGTGACAGCAATTAAAGCTGTGGCTGAATATATAACAAAATTGGAAAAGTGAAAGGGATTGATCAAGCTAATTTGAACTTAAAAAGTAAAATGGCTTCTGTGAAAGTTTTTAAGGAAGCTGGAGCTTCGTTAGCCCAACTTTATAAATTATAAGACGAGTTGAAGGAATTTCTCAAGGCTCAAATGTTGGCTCGGGATAAAAAAATTAAAGAAATTGAGGACAAAATATTGCAAATTAAAGACACTGTTAAAGCTGAGAATGAAGATATAAGAGAAGATCTGGTGACAGCAATTAAAGCTGTGGCTGAATATATAACAAAATTGGAAAAGTGAAAGGGATTGATCAAGCTAATTTGAACTTAAAAAGTACAATAGAAGAATTTCAAATCAAGGTGGAGGATATAAAGCAGTTGGATGATAGATTTGAAGAAATTAATCAAGTAAATTTGGATTTTAAAAACAAAATAAAGGCGCTCCAGATCAAGGTGGAAAGAGCAGAGGATGAACGGGTTTTATTGCAATACAGTGTTATGGAATATGCATTAAGAGTAAGAGGTTTGAAGGAATATAAACGAGAGGCTCTAAAGAAGTTTTTTGCAGAAACCTTCACACAGCTGATGGTACAGAGCCCAGTGGATATTGAAATTCAAATTGAAAAAATTTATCGTGTTAATTCATGGGTAGCAAAGCAGAGGCATTGAATGAAATTCCTTTTAAAATGTTAAGAAATAGAAAAGAATACACATTTTTGGTGGACCAGCTTAGAAATCTTCAGATACAGTATAGATGGAATGTACCAGCTGGAATAACAGTAAATTATAAGGGAGTGAAATATTGTCTTAATACAGTTTTTAAAGCTAGAAATTTCTATACTAAAGTATTGAAGGCTGGATGTTTACCATTGTTAGGAAGTAAGAAGGAAGGAGAGGTGGGAATGGTTAAAGAAGGGGAGGAAGTAAAGCGAACACAATTTGAAACTGAGACTTTAATGTTGGCAGCAGAATTACAGAAGGTTGTGGGGGAGGATCAAAGCAAGATTGTAACTATTAACAATAGAGAGTAAGAAGTAAATTGTATGTTAAATGTTTAATACCTTAAATTTTGGGTATGTAACTGTAGTAATGGTATTTGATGAATATGGTGATAGTTTTGTAACATATAGTGGTGGGAATATAAGTAAGATTTTGAAAATGTTGGATTTATATGATTTAAATGCTGTGGGATCAAAGCAAGATTGTAATTATTAAGAGTAGAGAAAGAAGTAAATTGTATGTTAAAAGGAGTATAAAATGTTTAGGGAATGAAGAAAAATGATGTTACGAATATTATTTTTAAGTATGTTAATTGACTAAGGATAGTTTATTAGATGTTTGGTAACTTAAATATTAGGTATGTAATTGTAGTAATGATATTTGATTGATGGAGCAACATCGAAAGATGGAACATTAATTGTGGCATTGATTGGTGAAGATTGGATAGTAAAAACTATGAAATCTGAAAAAATACATAAGTGGAGAAGATGGACTGTAATTTAAAATTGGACTGAAAGAAGAAATCTATGAAGGGAAGACTGTATTTGTATTGATGGAATTATATTTTCTTTCTTCGTTTTTATGGATAAGGGGAGTTAAAGTTTTAGAGAAGGGTGGGAGTCTATGTATGATTAGTTTATTTTAGTTTGTGATTGTTAGTTATAATACCTTGTATTTGCTCTGGGAAGTACTGGGGGGGAGGGAGGGGGGAGGGTTGGGGGAGGAGGGTGGAAGATGGTATATGGATTGATTAAAAATGTACAGGTATGACAGAAGAAATGTAACCAAAAAGCAAAAGAATTTGAAATGAAATCGGGGCTGCTCAAATACCACTTCAGACTGAACTGGTGGGAATATAAGTAAGATTTTGAAAATGTTGGATTTATATGATTTAAATGCTGTGGGGATCAAAGCAAGATTGTAATTATTAAGAGTAGAGAAAGAAGTAAATTGTATGTTAAATGGAGTGTAAATGTGTAAAGAATGAAGAAGAAAAATGATGTTACGAATATTATTTTTAAGTATGTTGATTGACTAAGGATAGTTTATTAGATGTTTGGTAACTTAAATATTAGGTATGTAATTGTAGTAATGATATTTGATTGATGGAGCAATATCGAAAGATGGAACATTAATTGTGGCATTGATTGGTGAAGATTGGATAGTAAAAACTATGAAATCTGAAAAAATACATAAGTGGAGAAGATGGACTGTAATTTAAAACTGGACTGAAAGAAGAAATCTATGAAGGGAAGACTGTATTTGTATTGATGGAATTATATTTTCTTTCTTCGTTTTTATGGATAAGGGAGTTAAAGTTTTAGAGAAGGGTGGGAGTCTATGTATGATTAGTTTATTTTAGTTTGTGATTGTTAGTTATAATACCTTGTATTGCTCTGGGAAGTACTGGGGGGGAGGGAGGGGGGAGGGTTGGGGGAGGAGGGTGGAAGATGGTATATGGATTGATTAAAAATGTACAGGTATGACGGAAGATATGTAACCAAAAAGCAAAAGAATTTGAAATGAAATCGGGGCTGCTCAAATACCACTTCAGACTGAACTGGTGGGAATAAGGGATTGGAAAGGGAGAGGAGGAGAGAGAGGGAAAGAAGGAAGTAGGATGGAAAGAAGAGAGAAGGATGGAAGAGGGGGAAATGGAGAGGAAGGGGAAGAAGAGAGGAGTGGGGAGGGAGGAGAGGAAGTAGAAAAGGGAAGGAGAGGGACTTCCGGGTGGCTCCACCTCTTCGCTGAGCCCTAATTAAAGGGGCTCCGCACTGAACATCGTAAGCCAGGAAAAGCCGGCTTTAATCTTTTTCCCTGGATGAAAGGGGGAAGATAAGAGAAATAGGAAATGTTGGTAGACCTCCCCAGAGGCTTTGTTTTAATTAAGCAGAGCCTCGAAGGGTCGACGGGTCCCATAAATATTCCTGCCATTCTCCGACTTCAGTGCGTGTCTGCAAAAGCAGGAAAAGAAGAAAGTGTCCATCTCTGCTACTTGTCTTATCTTTATGGATCTCTTTAAGCAGACGGAATGAATGCAAGCGGACAATTATTGGATTGCAAGTATTTTTGATTTCCTGACTTCTACCTTCTAAAAAAAGAGGAATTTTTTTTCCCCTTTGTTTTAATTGACTCTTAAAGATGGCGCCTGAACGGGAGTGAAAGTGACGAATGGAATTTTAAACAGTCTGTGCAACTAAGAAGATAAGAAATGTTATGTGTGGATTTTAATGAAGTGAACTGAGCTCTCCTATACTTAAAGGGGAAAAGAGAAGTTTCTAGACTTATATTTTGTGAATTTTAAAACTGAAATGGCTACTAAACCACCTAAGACTGGGGGCAGAAGGGGTTCTGAACTAGCTTTAGAAGATCTGATTAAAGAGCAAGGGAAAGTGTCTGAAGAAAGGTTTAAGGAGATTATGGATAATAATGAGAAAATAAGAGAAGAAATAAAAGAGAATAATAAAAAAATAAGAGAAGATATCTTGATGGCTTTTCAAGGTTTGGCAAAAAGATTGGAGGAAGTGGAGGAGGAGGTGCAAGAAATTGTTCAGTCAAATCAACAAATAGAAAATAGAATGGGGGGAATGCAAATCAAATTGGATAAAAATGAAGATCAAGTGGTGGTGATGCAGTATAGAATGATGGAAGGAGCTCTGAGAATTAGAGGTTTGAATGAGGAGAAAGGGGAAGATTTAAAAAATTTTATCAGAAGCTCTGGCTGAATTTATTGAACTTGATCCACAAGAGGTTGCTTATCAAATTGACAAAATTTATAGAGTTAATTCTTGGATTGCTAGGCAAAAGAAACTTCCTAGAGACATTGTGGTTTATTTTTTGAAAAGAACAGTGAGGAATCAAATTTTGCAAGTTGCTTTTCAGAAAAACTTGAAAATAGGGAACAGGAGTTGAAGGTTTTGAAAGAGATTCCTCCCAAGATGTTAAGGGATAGAAAGGACTTTACATTTTTTACACAAGAACTTAAGAAATACCAGATTCAATTTAGATGGGAGGTTCCAGTTGGCTTGACAGTGTATTATCAAGGAAGGAGATATCGTATTGACACAGTGCTTAAGGCCAAAGATTTTCTTTCTACAGTGCTGAAATTTGAAATAGAAATAATAGAAAAAAGAATTCAAGAGACTCAAATGGGTGTGGAAGCTGAGGTGATTCCAGTGATGTTACCATCAGAGGAACAACCACAAGAACAAAGACTGACGAGGGGAGCCCTTAAGCGTAAAGAAAAGGAGCAACAAACTCAAAGTAAAGTTCAGGATTCTGCTACAGAAGCGGTGGGAGGAGCACGGCCAAGATACGGAGGACGATCTTCAGTTGATTGCCCAAAGGCTTCAGCAGCCCAGTAATGGCAAATAAAATCTTGACTTGGAATGTCAATGGTTTGAACTCAGCTCAGAAGAGAAGAAAAATATTTCATTATTTGAAACAATTTAAAATGATGTTATTTGCTTACAAGAAACGCATATTAAATTATCAGATCAAAAGTACCTAATAAACTCAAAGTTAGGTAAACATTTTGTTGCTTCAGCTTTGGAGAAAAAACATGGCATAGTGGTTTATTTGAGAAAAGATATACCAGCCAAGTTAATAGAGGCAGATATTCACGGAAGATATATTGCTATTGAACTTACAATAGAAACAAATAGGACTCTCTTGCTTGGTATATACGCACCCAATCAGCAACAAGAAAAATTTTATAGAATGTTATATGATAAGTTGATTCTATGGGATTATAAATCGTGTATTATATTGGGAGATTGGAATGGAGTAATAGATACACGAAAGGACAAGAGAATTTCTTCCAAGAAGATACCTGCACATGCAAAGCTGCCTAAATCCTTTTTTGATATGATAGAAGATTTTTGAGTTAAGAGATGTATGGAGACTGGAATTTGGAGGAAAGAGACTATACTTTTTCTCTGATAGGCATCAATCCTTCTCACGTATTGATTTTATTTTAATTTCTAATGATTTGCTTTTTAGGGTGAAGAAAACTAAGATATTTCCAAGATGTTTGTCTGATCATAGTCCTGTTTGGATGGAATTGCAATATGGAAAAGAGGGTAGAAGAACTTGGAGATTAAATGAAAATTTGTTTAGATATCAGGATAATGTAAATCAATGTAAAAAGCAGATGAAAGAATTTTTTGATTATAATTTGAATAATGAAACATCGATAGAAATGGTTTGGGACTGCAGTAAAGCTTTTATGAGAGGTGTATTAATATATCTTAATAATAGACAGAGAAATAAGCAACAAAGACAGCGTAGGTATTTAGAAGAGGAAATTTATAAGAAACAACAATTATTAATACATAATCCACATGATCAAAAACTTAAAGATGCAATAAAGTTACTATAGAATCAATTTAATATGATAATGGCTGATCAGGTGGCAACAAATATACAATATGCCAAATATAATACTTTTGTAATGCAAATAGACCTGGTAGGTGGTTAGCATACACTTTAAGGAAAAGACAAAAACAACGTACTATAGAAAAAATAGAATATAAAGGTAAAGAGAGATATCAACAGGATAAAATTAAAAAAGCTTTTTTAGAATATTATACAAATTTATATCTTAAAGATAATATATTGAATAGGGATATTGATAATTATTTGAAGGAATATAAGGTTAAAAATTTAACTTTAGAACAAACGGATGAACTGAATCGGCCTATAACCTCGGAAGAAATTATTTTGGTAATTAAACAATTAAAATGGGGAAAACTCCTGGTACGGATGGGCTTACAGTTAGTTATTATAGGAATTTACAGGATGAGATGTTAGGTCCACTTAAGGAATTATTTAATCAGATACAACTAGGAGGGGAATTCTCATGGAGAACCTCTTTATTTCATTGATACCAAAAGAGGAACAGGATTGTTCTAAACCTGGGAATTATAGGCCAATCTCACTTTTAAATAATGATTATAAGATTTTGTTAAAATAATAGCTAATAGATTAATGTTGATTCTGCAGCGAAGAATTCATAATGATCAATCTGGATTTATAAAAGGGAGACAGATGAGGAATAATGTTAGGCAGATTGTTAATTTACTGGAGTACTTAGAAAAGAAAAATTTTATTCCAGCAGCATTTATTTTTCTCGATGCAGAGAAAGCTTTTGATCGATTGCATTGGGATTTTTTATTTAAATTAATAGAAAAGATGCAATTTGGAGATGGTTTTTTAAGAATAATTAGGGCAATTTATGGAGAGCAAACAGCACAGATTATAATCAATGGTAGCTTAACAGAACCTTTTAAGATTGCGAAAGGAACAAGACAGGGATGTCCTTTATCACCATTATTGTTTATTTTAACTCTAGAACCATTATTGGATAAAATACGAGAAGTAAAGGAGATAGAGGGAATTAGAGTTAGACAGTATGAATATAAGTTAAGAGCTTTTGCAGATGATTTGGTGATTACTCTAACAAACCCTATAAATTCTAGTAAATCTTTGTTGGAAATAATTGATCAATATGGGAATGTCTCAGGGTTTAAGGTAAATCAGAAAAAGACAAAAGTGATAATAAAAAATATGGCCAGACAACAGAAAGAAAAACTAGAGGAAGTAACAGGATTTGAAATTGTAAAGAAGGTTAAGTACTTAGGGGTTTATATTACGTCATCAAATGTGAAATTGTATAAGAATAACTATGAGGTTTTATGGCAAAAAGTTCAGAAGGAGTTGATTGTTTGGAAAAATTGCAATTATCTTTGCTGGGGAGAATTGCTGCTATTAAAATGAATGTTTTACCTAGATTTTTATTCCTCTTTCAGATGATACCAATAATTAAGAAAGATAAGAATCTTGAGGAATGGCAGAAGGGAATTAACAAATTTATATGGGAAGGTAAAAAGCTAGGGTTAAAATGAAAATAATTCAAGATTCTCGGAAAGGGAGGTTTAAAATGCCTAATTTTAAATTATATTATGAAGCAGCTGCTCTCTCTGCAATAAGTGATTGGTTTAATTTAACAGAGGACAGAATTTTGAATATAGAAGGTTATGATTTGTTATATGGATGGCATGCATATTTAATTTATGACAAAAAGTGGATAAGGCCTTTAAAAATCATGTGCTAAGAAATGCCCTTCTGCGTGTTTGGAAAAATACTCTTATAAACTAAATTATAAGGTTCCTATATGGGCAAGTCCTAGACATACAGTAGATAATAAAAATATGGCCAGACAACAGAAAGAAAAACTAGAGGAAGTAACAGGATTTGAAATTGTAAAGAAGGTTAAGTACTTAGGGGTTTATATTACGTCATCAAATGTGAAATTGTATAAGAATAACTATGAGGTTTTATGGCAAAAAGTTCAGAAGGAGTTGATTGTTTGGAAAAATTGCAATTATCTTTGCTGGGGAGAATTGCTGCTATTAAAATGAATGTTTTACCTAGATTTTTATTCCTCTTTCAGATGATACCAATAATTAAGAAAGATAAGAATCTTGAGGAATGGCAGAAGGGAATTAACAAATTTATATGGGAAGGTAAAAAGCTAGGGTTAAAATGAAAATAATTCAAGATTCTCGGAAAGGGAGGTTTAAAATGCCTAATTTTAAATTATATTATGAAGCAGCTGCTCTCTCTGCAATAAGTGATTGGTTTAATTTAACAGAGGACAGAATTTTGAATATAGAAGGTTATGATTTGTTATATGGATGGCATGCATATTTAATTTATGACAAAAAGTGGATAAGGCCTTTAAAAATCATGTGCTAAGAAATGCCCTTCTGCGTGTTTGGAAAAATACTCTTATAAACTAAATTATAAGGTTCCTATATGGGCATGTCCTAGACATACAGTAGAAAATATAAACATAGAACAGAATCAGGAAATGATTACATATAAAGATCTTTTGTATACTGAAAGAGGTAATTTGCAGTTAAAATCTCTGCAAGTATTAAGAGAGGAAGGAAAAATTATACTTGGTTTCAATATGAGCAATTACGTGCTAGATGGAAGGAGATCAGAAAATTGGTATAGAGCAGAACGAGGGAAATTTGGTAAAGCAAATTAGAAATCAGTCTCAGGAGCATATAAAGAGATTGTATAATGTGTTACTTGAAATAGATTCTGAAAGGGACTTGGTAAAGGACTGTATGATAAAGTGGGCACAAAATTTTCAGGAGCCAATATTATTGGAAACGTGGGAAAAATTTGGGTTAGAAATGTTAAATTCACGAGGCACAGAATCTGAGGAAAATTTTTATAAAATGTTTTATAGATGGCATCTAGATCCTAAAAATTATCGTGTATGTATCCAGAAATGCAAGCAAAATGTTGGAGATGTAATTGTGATGACGCTACATATTTTCACATTTGGTGGACTTGTAAGGACATAAAGGCCTTTTGGATAAAAATTTGGTGGATTTTACAAAATGTTCTGAAAAGAAGATAAAGTTCCTGCCGCAATTTTTCTTGTTGGGAATTATTACGGATTGTACAGTAATTGAGACTAAATTGATTTTAAATCTAATAACTGCAGCAAGATTACTAATAGGACAATATTGGAAGAAAAAGAAGTACCAACAATACAAGAATGGATATTGAAAGTTGCCAATTTGGCTGAGATGGCGAAGATATCAGCCTTTTGAAAGACAATACGCAAGAAAGATACTTAAAGGAATGGAAAAATGGATTGACTATATTCAACGTAGATATCAGACTAAGAGTTATCAGACTGTTTTGAATGATTATGATGTATTATTTTGATTGCTTTTGGGGAAGTTAGGAATTGATGATTGTAGGGTATAATTAAGTTGGGACGAAAATTTTTAGCATATGTTTGTTTTATTTTAACTATACCTTGTGCTCGTTCCGGGAAGTCGGGGGGGGAGGGGGGTTGCGAAGGGAGGGGGGAGGAGGGGGGGAAAGGGGGGGAAAAATTTTGTAAAACTTTTTTAATAAAATAAAAAAAAAAGAAAAGGGAAGGAGAGGGAGGATGGGTAAGTAGAAGAAGGTAGAGAAGGGTAGAGGAGAAGGGAAGGTTAAGTTAAGGAAGGAAGTGGTAAATGAGCAGGCCCGAATAGGTAACAAATGAAAGTTAAAAGGTGATGGATAAATGACTGTACATTAAATATGATGATAGAAAATGAAAATAAAAACTTTTGGGGAAAAAAAAAGAAAATCTAATCTTGAAACCTAAAAATGGGAAGCAGTTTTTGTTATCCAGTTAAAGAGAATATATCTAGATTAGGGTTGAAATGTGAGTCCTTGGTGTTCTCTGAGCTTAGGTGTTTGCTTGAAAATGTTTCATTACCTGACTAGGTAACATCATCAGTGCTAGTGAATTTGGAGTTTGTAACTGAATAAGAACTGATGATGTTACTTAGCCAGGTAATGAAACATCTGCAAGCAAACAACCAAGCTCAGAGAGCACCGAGGTCTTTACAATTTTATGTATATTTAATCTCGAAAGTCAATTGCACTAGGAGAAATAGGTTGTGAAATTAGACCAACCTTAACCAGCCTTTACCAACATGTGCTGTTGTTTTTAAATAAGGTATATTTAATAAAAGTGATGATTGTAAAATGGATTTAATATTTCCCAGTTTACCCCCAAAGGACTGCTTAGAAATGAAATTTGAGCAAAGTCAGTAGAGTATTAAAAGTTTCAGGTTTACTGAGCAGACAATGAGTAATTCCCCCTTGGCCACTAAGTTCAGGGGAGTTGGTAGAGCTCCAAGGTCAGTTTCTACCTAAGCCAATTTGACTGCCATGATAGATATGCTGGACTAGACACATGGAAATCCAGGTTCAAATTCACCCCAGCCAGTCAAATTCCTTCAGTAATTTTGGGTCAATTGTTATCCCTCAGTCCAACCTGCCACACTAGATTATTGCTCAGGAAACAAATTGGAGGAGTGGTGTAAACAACCTCTTGGATTCCTGGAGAAAGGCAGGATATAATGATAATAAATAATTAATAAATGTAATAAATAATTGATTAATCTCTCTTACAAAATGATTGTAAGGGTAAAATGAGAGTGTATCTGTAGAGAGTGCCATAAGCTACTGGTAGGAAAGACAAGATATAAGACATAATACACAAATTCTTACCAGAATTTTTATGCTCCATGGCAAACAAATGGTCAGGGTTCCTTGACTGCTATGGGCTGGAAGTCATTCAGGTTTATGAACTGTAAATCTTTTAATACATCATGGATAAAAAGGACACCAATATGAATGCAAAATTATATCTAGAGTGGCAAATGTAAAAAGGACTATTACTGCTTAAACAGCAACAGGACGTCTCATCACTGGGCAGAAGATTATGATCAAGTGACTTGTGCATTCCTTGTACAGGTAATCCTCAACTGACCACAATTGAGCCCAAAATTTCTGTTTGCTAAGTGAGACATTTGTTAATTGAGTTTTGCCACATTTTACGATTTTTCTTGCCACAGTTGTTAAGTGAATCACTGCAGCTGGTAAATTAGTAATCCGTTTGTTAAGTGAATCTGGGTTCCCCATTGACTTTGCTTGTCAGAAGGTCGCAAAAGGTGATCCCATGACCTTGGGACACAGCAGCCATCATAATTATGAAACAGTTGCCAAGCATCTGAATTTTGATCACCTGACCATAGGGATGGTACAAAGGTTGTAACTGTGAAAAATGGTCATAAGTCACTTTTTTTAGTGCCGTTGTAACTTTGAATGGTCACTAAATGAATTGTTGTTTAAGTCGAGGTCTACCTGTATATTGTCCAAATGGGCAACAGAAGATGGGCATCTTCAAAGTCCAAAGATCCTTTGATTTGACATTGTCCTGAAATAAAAGAAATGGATATATAACTAGATAGTACTACTAATCAGCTTTAGCTGATCTCAAAAGGATGATGGTTAAACCTCTTTAATATGTGGAGACTACAAGATCATCCCAATGTGTAGGTTAGACTAGAAAGACCAGACTGTGAAAAATATCCAGAAGACAAGGATAAACCATTTCTGTATTTTGTCTGAAAAAATGTATGAATGAATGAATGATTTCCTCCTGATTTATAAGAGCTGTGGTGGCACAGTGGTTAGAATACAGTACTGCAGGCTACTTCTGCTGACTGCTGGCTGACTGCAATTTGGCAGTTCAACTCTCACTGGCTCAAGCTTGACTCAGTCTTCCATCCTTCCAAGGTCAGTAAAATGAGGACCCAGATTATTGGGAGCAATATGCTGACTCTGTAAACCACTTAAGAGAGGGCTGTGAAGCAGTATGTTCATCTCTTTTTAACATTACATTTCCTGTTCTGTATTTCTTTCTTCTTATGTACACTTTCTTTTCTTTTATGTTTTTTTATGTTTTCTTTTATGTTTTTTGGTTTTTTTATGTTTTTTTATGTTTTTTATGTTTTATTTTTTATGTTTTTCTTTTATGTACACTGAGAGCATATGCACCAGGACAAATTCCTTGTGTGTCCAATCACACTTGGCCAATAAAAAATTCTATTCTATTATATTATATTATATGCAAAATCCCTGATGTTTACTCTTGGAATGCAAGAGTGTTCCCACGCAGAATGCTTCCTGATGGACTCCATCTAGTGCTATCAATATATAATAATAAATATATTGGCTGGGTAGGGGACATAATCCTATACAGTAGAGGCTACATTTCTCCATCTCCTCCACCCCCATCTTTCTTTTCCTGACTCTCTTTTCTAACCATTTGGCCTGGGATTTGGTTAAATTAAAACCTGCAGATTGGCAAAAAGCATTAAAATATAGTATTCGGTAAACAAAATTCTCATTCTTCCCTTAATAGGTGTTTTTTTTTTTGTAATAAAGACAAAGAAGAGGAGGTAAAAGCAGGAGACTAACCAATTTGTCTAGATTGAAGAATTTCTAGAAGATTCCATCAAATGCCACAAATGAGTCAAGGTGATTGTACAAGAAAGGACTAAAAGCACTTGAGCATGCAAAAATATTCTTAGCCAAAGCCCTTTCTGGGAAAATAATTCAGCCTGCAATAGATTCCAGTGGCTAAGTTTATTTTAAATGCAGACTGTTTATCATCACAATAGCCCTTGGGATATTGACATTTGGTGAGTTATGTTGATGAAGCAAGGCACTTTGGATATCCCAGGAAATTAGGTATGGCCGAGCCATATAATTAATCGTCATTCACAGGGCAGAAGACCACCATTGGCTCTTTAAATCTAAATTTAAAACCATAATAGGGCAAGAATATAGTGCTAGCTCATCATCATAGCTGGGGGAGGGTTATGGTTAAAAAAAAGTATGTATTATTGAAGCCTACTGCTGAGATTCGGATCAATCTAAATTGCATTGAAGCTCTGAAAAAAGTGATTTGGTTCTTATTACAACATTGTAGGAATCTCTGAAAATATATGGCATGTTGTTTCATATTATTTCAATACTGCCTCTTGAGAAATGCAGCCTCTTGATAAAGCCACAGAAAGCAAAACTGCCAAGTGAAACGAGTTACTGATTGTAGCTGATATTGATTCATTTCTAGTCAGATTCTTCAGTACTGTATATAAATATTATACAGTCCAGTCTCTTGTCCCTTTATTGTTATTTAGAGATTTTCTTAATTAGAAAGAAATGGAAAGTTTGTATGCAGTGGTGGGATTCAATTTTTTTTACAACGGGTTCTGTGGGCGTGGCTTGGTGGGTGTGGCAAGGGAAGGATACTGTAAAATATCCATTCCCTCCCCACTCCAGGGGAAGGTTACTGCAAAATCTCCATTTCCTCCCAATCAGCTGGGACTCGGGAGGCAGAGAATAGATGGAGCGGGGCCAGTCAGAGATGGTATTTACCGGTTCTCTGAACTACTCAAAATTTCCGCTACCGGTTCTCCAGAACTGGTCAAAACCTGCTGAAACCCACCTCTGTTTGTATGTTACAAATCAAAAGCATAAGCTTCTGCTATCAACTTTATTTACAAGAGGGCTACTCCCCTCTCTCCTCCCCAGTAGAATCTGTCAGGGGCAGGGAGTGGGTGTCAAAAAAATTGGTAGCCACAATCATACAATCAAAGTTCCCATCTCTTTTAGATTGTCTCATGTCGTCTGCATGTTAAACCAGGGCAGGCTTCAATTGCGCAATCATCACAACCATCCTGGTTCTTTTCACACTTCTCAGTGAATATCTCTGTTCCTGATAAGTGGGAGGCAGCAGATAGTGTATATTTGCACTCTTGTACATTTTGGGGATTTGTGCTCTTTTGTCTAGAAGAGAGAAAAAAGGCAGGTGGCTGGTAAAAGGGATTGCACAGAGGCGCAAAGAGGTGGCAAAGCTTTGCTTTCTTGTACGTGAGTATTTTGTGACTGTCCAAGCTCACTGTGGCACCTGTTTTGTGGGGAAGGGAAGGAGGAGGATTCCAAAAGCAACAACTCAGAAAGGATGCTCAAATCCCAAATACATTCACCAATCAAATACTGTATAGCTCAAGATGACTTAATTGCTACATGACATAGAATAGCGTTAAGACAAATGGATAGTGCAATCCTGTTGCAATTCTGGACTGCCCCAACATCCTCTAATCCTTACCAGCTGCAGAATGAGAAGCCTGAGAATATTTTTAGGCTTTCATCCTATTCTTGCCATATCTTTTTCTTTTCCTTTCCTTTCCTTTCCTTTCCTTTCTTTCTTTCTCTTTCTTTCTTTCTTTCTTTCTTTCCTCCTTCCCTTCCTTCCTTCCTTCTCTTTCCTTACTTTCTACCTTTCTCCTTCCTTCCCATCCTTCCTCCCTTCATTTCTTTGCTGATCTTCGCTGATAAACCTATTTGAGGGCTAGACCAGGGGTGGGCTTCAAAAATTTTAGCAAGGGGTTCTCTGCCTGGTTCCTGGGTGAGCATGGCCATGGTGGGCGTGGCTTAGTCGGCCTCCTGCACCATGGGGGGGGGTGTTTTTGGCCTCCCCAGGCTCCGGAGGTTTTCCCTGAGTCTCTGGGAGGGCCGTTTTTCACCCTCCCCGAGCCTCTGCACGTGCCCTGAACTTACCTGCATCCAAAATGGGCCGCATGAAGACTCCTGGGAGGGGCGGGGTAGGTTGATTGTGTTTCTTATCTGAAATGATAAAAACTTTATCAGGGCAGGCAAGCCATCAAAACCCTGTAGCCAAGCCAGAAGCTTTAGGACCTGCAAAAGTGGACTTAAGATTTACTCCAGCAATTTTTAGTCCTGCTCAATCACTTCCTACTTCGTTCCCATCAAGGTTCAAGTGCCAGGTGGTCTCCTGTTGCCAAGTCAGGAAGAGCTGCCCTTCAAAAGTGAAGCCGTGGAGGAGACAGCTTAGCTTTCTACCCCCCTCCTCTCTGTCAGCGTAAATATATAAACACACTAATAAAACTGATATATTAAGCAATTAGAAATATCTTGTTTAATGTGGAGCTATAATTTAAATTTACAAGGGCAAAAAATAATGAATAAGAATGACAGTCAAGTGCATACCGTACTTCATGAAAGTGTTTGACAATGATACACTAGGTAGGGTTTCTCAAACTGGAAGTCATGGCTTCTATGGTAGAGGGCTTCCCATAGCAAATTAAAATGGGATCACAAAAACGTTTTAAGATGTTTTTATTTAAAGCTTTCGCAGGTAAAATACGAGCACTGCCAAAATTTGTTTCTACTTTGCCTAGACAAGCCCCCCACTTATCCGGGCATATCCTAAAGGTAGTCCTCAACTTACAACAGTTTGCTTAGTGACCATTCGAAGTTACAACAGCACTGAAAAATGTGACTTACGACCATTTTTCACACTTATTGCAACATCCCCATGGTCATGCGATTTACATGCGGATCCTTGGCAATTGACTCACATTTATGACAGTTGCAGTGTCCTGGGGTCATATGATCCCCTTTTGCAACCTTCGGACAAACAAAGTCAATGGGGAAAACTAGATTCACTTAACAACCATGTTACTAATATGACAACTGCAGTGATTCACTTAACAAACATGACAAGAAAAGTCGTAAAATGGGGCAAAACTCACTTAACAAATTTCTCACTTAGCAACATAATTTTGGGCTCAGTTGTGGTCATAAGTTGAGGACTACCTGTACAGGTTTATTTAGGCAAAGCGGAAAAGAAAGCCCAGATGGTTTTGAGAGATGGACAAACTCGCAGTCTAGTCATCTATTAAAACTAGTCACCAATCACAGCACTGTTATCAGTGACATCTGAAGGAAGTATCAGACAAGATGATGATGGTCAGGGCTTTGCTAGAGCCCTTAGGACATGTCTTATTAATTTTTCTCCAAAATAATTGAATAAGGATTAAACTTCAAGAAGAATGGTCTCTTCAAGTTCAATCTTCTGTTGCTTTCTTTATCAACGAGTAGCTACTCACAAACTATTATTTGTCTTTATTTTCTACTGAGCCTTTCACCTCTTCTTTCTCTCGCCTTTATTCCCAATCTGAGGTGCTATGTTACCATGAGAAAATAATTCCCTTCAAACTAATATTGCAATGTTCCCTGCATCTGGTGACTACCATGCCCTAGTCCAGTGATGGCTAAACTTTTTGTTGTCGCGTGCCAAAAGCAGGGGGAGCGGGGGAGGGGGTCGTGTGTGGATGACTGCACTCATAATTCAATGCGCCCCACCCCCACGCGCTTCCCCTGCTTTTGGCACATGATGGCACAGTGGGACCAGAAGGCCCATTTTTCACTCTCCCCAGGCTCCAGAGCCTTTCTAGAAGCCTGGGGAGAGCAAAAATGGCCTTCCCCACCGTCCTGGAGACCCTCCGAAGGCCAGAAACAGCCTGTTTCCTGACTTCTGATGGGCCTGGAAGGCGCAAAAATCAGCTGGCTGGCACACACATGCGTGCCAGAGCTGAGCTAGGGCAACACTCGCATGCCCACCGATATGGCTCTGCGTTCCACCTGTGGCACACGTGTTATAAATTTGCCATCACAGCAGTGGTGGGTTGCTCCCGGTTTGCTCCGATTCTGGAGAGCCGGTAATAAAAATCTGCTGGCATTCGGACAACCAGTAGTAATGGCTGGCTGGCCACGCCCCCGAACCGGTTCCCCTATCATCAGAGGTTTTTTGGGTTTTTTTTTACTTTTAAAAGCATCTTTTCTTCAGCCAAAAAAAGGCTTTTAAAAGTAAAAAAAAAAACCTGATGATCACGTGGCTGAGCAAGGATCATCAGAATCCTTTAAAAGTTTTTTTTTTAACAACCTCTTCAATCGAAGGGGGAAGGGAAGGGAAGGGAAGGGAAGGGAAGGGAAGGGAAAGAAGGGAAGGGAAACTGAGTGATGGAGCCTGGAAGACACATGCTAATTGATAGAAGCATTTCCTATTGCAACACTTCGTTGCAAGTTCCACTTGTCCACACTTTTTCATATCTATTCAAATGTGGAAAACAAGATGTGGGAAGGCTATCCAAAAAAAAGTCTAGTGAGATCTAATCATGGAACATGCTTGTCAAGTACAGAGGGATAGAAAGCCTTGTGGGCAAGTATTATTTTTTTATTTGTGCCAGAAGCATCCTTATTAAATGTTTATGTATAACTGTGAACATAAGAACATAACATTTAAAAGGTATGAAAACCACAAGTAATATACAGTAATACTTAATATATTAGATAGTATAGTATATAGAACATTATATAAATAGTAATATATTACTTGTGGGCAAATAATTGTGAGCAAGTAATATATCTTGAAGGGATTGAATGTCAGTATTTTTCATTATAATATGGCTCAGTGCCAATAAACAAATGACATGCCCAGTGTCTAAATTAATAACAACTTTTCTAAATTAAGAGCACTTTAATTCATGAATGATCAAGGAAAACGATCTATGTGGTTATTAAAAGTTGAGAACAACTTGATGGTGCATAATCAAAATAATCCTGAATGAATAAATGAATGGTATTTGGAATCCTTTTAGACAGGAATTTTTTTCCCCAGCTCTAGTAATTATTTCAAAACCTCTATTATCTTCTGTCCATAATAACATTTGGGAAACGATAGTCACTCCATTGGGTATCTTTATCATAATTCATGACCTGAAAACTCAGAAAGCAAACAAAGGAAACCCTCTGGGTTTCCATGAGCAAAGGATACCTGGTGGTGGATACATGATCTTTGTCTCAGCTGGTCTGCAGAGGTTTGCACTGGGCCTGGGGTCAAAGTAAAGCATGTGTAAACGCTCTCTGAATCAACAGGCAATATGCCATGATGAGAAGAGTGTATCCTCCATATGTCTTCTTTCACTTGACTATAATTATTTGACAGCTCATGACTTCTTAGTGCAAAAGGTGGACATTAATTAATGGTCTCATCCATATTCATAACTGTGGGGCAAATGCAGAAACCTGGCTGATGGTGACAAAGAAGAAAATGAATTTATCTAAATATGCTCTGTGCAGTTTGAGCACGATTGATGCTAAGTGGAACACGGAGCATAATTTTATAAAATGATTAATCTGTGTGTGGGGGGGTGAGTTTGTGTGCTTGTGAGTGTGTGTGTGTGTGTACACAAATTGACTCTCAAGGATATTTTTTCTCAATCTTTATAATGCAGTAGGGCAGCAGTCCCCAAATAGAATAGAATAGAATAGAATAGAATAGAATAGAATAGAATAGAATAGAATAGAATAGAATAGAATAGAATAGAATAGAAATGGAAATATAGAAATAGAATAGAATAGGAAATATTTATTAACCAGTCACCTATCTCCACCACCTCCATCTCAGATACACTAAATTATAAATTATGTAATGAATTATGTAATGAAATAAATTAAATTATTTAATTATAACAGTTATATAATTATTTATATTATTTATATAATTATTTATATAGAATTATATATAATTATTTATATAGAATTATAAATAATTATATAATCATTCATAATAATAAATTATGTAATGAAATTCTCTCTTCTTAAATATTATCAGAAATTGAATGTGATGAAGAAAACAATGCAGAGGGGACCCTTTGCCCCAGTAAATTGTGAACTCATAAAAGCAGTTCTCTGTAATCTCCAGAGTACCATACCGACCTACAAAATAACTGCATTTCTCAAAGGAGAAATTTACTAAGGAATGGGGAAAAGAGATGGCTAAAGCACTTCTTATATAGCTACTTTTTTTTTATCTCCAGTACCAGGGGACTTTAAGCTATGTTTTCCTAATCAAAACCAGAGGTTCAAGAAAGCTGATTCTATATAGAATTGTGCTTTGTATCAAAACAACCAACCTTGATGGCAACCTTTTTGAATTAGGCAAGGTTAAGAAAGAAAAGCAGCAAGCATTCCAGAAGAAGAACAAAAGCTTGAATGCCTCTCAATGTTTTTGTCAAATAGGCTTTGACACTCATTACCTTGAAGAGAGGTCAGCACTACCTGAGCAGAAGCAATAGAGGAAGCAGGGGAGAGCTCGGCAACAGACATGACAAATTTCATGCCAATATAGCTCTCTCTCTGCCAACTCAAGGATGAATTGAGGGCATACTGTACATAGATAAAAATGACCAACGAAACCTTATACATAAACTTATTAATCTATTGGGTTAATAAGAGTTGCTGTATATACTAATAACAATTTAAATGCTACCAATTGCCATAATAATTATTTTCACCATAGAATTGCTGTAATCCAAAATTTATTTACTAGGGTAACACACAGTTAGATTTACTACACAGTGTGCATAAGATTATATTATTGATTATACCTGGAATGCTGCATACATAATAGACATTCTTATCACAAATTAAGAGTCAAAAACTATGAAGACTATAAGGCTCTAGTGTAGGAAGAAGGGCTAGGCATAAATCCATAGTTCAAATTTCTCTGCAGAGAAATTGAGTAGACAATTTTGCTGAATTTCTGCAGGGGGAAAAAATAATCTCGGACTTAGTTGGAGGAAGTCCAGAGAGAAAAGTTCTCACTTGATAATGTCCATCTGGGACACACTGAAGTGTCATGATTGCAGGCCGATGGAGGGACAATGGAATGGTGAAATACAAGCCGAACCTCTTGATCACTGCGTGACTCAGTGGATGCCAGAACACAACATTCCAGTTTTGGAAAAATCCATCTACACTTTCATCAAACTGAATGGGAACTAATAAGGGGGCAAAAAGCAAAAGTGATTCTCTGCCCCGCATTAATTAATATGCTGAGGAAAACATAAAAAGCAGACTAATGGGGTTTCAAAGAGCAGATGCCCCTAGCTGCACTGTGCGGCAAGGCACAAAATCCATACACAGATTGTGGGGAGGGTGTGTGGATTTTAAATGAAAGCAAACTGGTCATTCCACCAAAGATTTCCTATGACTGCCATTTTCTATTTCTTTGTTCCGTTTATGTGTGTGTATGTATGTGGGGTTTTTTTTTACTCAGTCCTTGCCATACCAATGAGTCTTTTTAGTCCTTTCCTAAATTCCCAGGTACATTTTATAGCTGTTGTGATTTCCCTGATGAGCACTTTTCTATCAGCCAAATAAGTCGATATGAGCAGCACATGGAACAGATGAGGCATCTACCAGCATCCCAGCCATAGATCTCACTGCTGCTGTGTGATCTGATAAATTATTGAACTGCCTCCATTCCGCCCCACACCACCCCCACCTCCCCAGCCACTGCACCAGCCACCTCAAGCAATAAATAAACCATTTTAGAAATTCTGAAGGATTTCACAGAGATGTTACAGTGACAACCACATCTCAGGAAAATGTTATCAGAACTCTTAGATTAAACAAATGCATTTATGGCTTTTAAAGAAAGGGAATTTATATTGGTTTCTCTGGTAGTAAGTAGCGGATACCGCTGAAACAGAGAGAAAGAGACCAGATTTCAATAATTCCCAAATAATTAGCATTTCCCAAATAATAATCCTTGTTACCTACTCTGTCTCACTTCCAAAACTATGTTGTGCACGTGTCACCAGTATACACGTTCATTTGTTTGTTACATTTATAGTCCACCTTTCTTTTAACTGCTCAAGTCAGCATGAACAACATTTCTTCCTTAAATTGTTTCCCACAGACCTCTGTGTAGTAGGAAGGGCTGAGAAAGCATGTCTAACTCAAAGTTAGCCAACAAACTTCCCCAACTGAGGGTCAATTTGAACTGTGGTCACCCCAGCTGTAGCCCAGTATCTTAACCAGTACACTATTCAATACCATTTCATAATTGCCTTCTTTTCGTTCTGGAAGACAAACACGATGTTGGACACAATAAAGCAGGATTGGGTTATATACACAGTTTGCAGCTCCCGAAAGATCAGGGTTGAAGGGGTCCTCAAAGAACATCTAAACAACCTTTCGTCAATGCAGAAAAGTACAACTCCATGAAAGAGAATTTGCCGACAACTTGGACATCAGGAGGTTCTGTGTGATTTCTGAACTAACCAGTTTCTTGTAATTGGAAGCCATTGGCTTAGAGCCTGACATCTGCAGCCATTGATAATACAGATGATCAGTATAAGAGAACCAGTTTGGTTTAGCGATTAAGGCATCAGTCTAGAAATTGGGAAAGTGGGATTCTGGTTGCATCTTCAGCAAAAAAGCCAGCCAGGTAACCTCGGGACAGCCACTGTCACTCAGCCCTAGGAAGGAGGCAATGGCAAACCACTTCTGTAAATCCTTGCCAAGAAAGCTTCAGGGACTTGTCCGAGCAGTCTGTGAGAATCAGACCCGACTGAACAAAGGAAAAAAAAATGTAATCAGTGTAATATATTTGAGGGTGGCTCCACCATCTGTTGACTGCCACTTTTCTAATTAAAACCTGTCCAGCTTTCCCAACTTTTTCTTGCAGAATTTCCACTGATTAATTGACTGTATTAATTGCCAAGCAGTGACCTGACCAAAACAGTAAGATAAAACCAGGAGCCATTGGTTTTTTGAGGGATTCCTATCTGAGATTGTAAGAGCCAGAGACCTAGTACCCACTTAGACTACTATCATGATTGAAGCAAAGGTTTTGACATCTGTAGCAAGGAACAAGACGATCCTTTCTCCATGTACAAAAGCTGAACAGATTAACTGATCTTCAGCCTCTTGTGATGAGAATATTCTTCTCCCCTGGCTTGGAAGCTATAGGACCATCAGCACGAGATCTTTAGCTCTGTCTCTTCCCCCCACTTCAGCATCTGTTCCTTAAGACAACTGCCTTCCCTTGTGTTTTGGAAGGAGCATCTCTTTGATCAAGACTAACCCCCAAAAGAAAGTCTGGTCCTATGATAGCATTGGAGCTAGGGATTATTTGTTGCATACCGCCTAGATGCAATGTGCACTGGGAAAACAACGCTTAACTCAGGTAAACCTCTACGCTGGGTGGATATGCTTTATTATGTTGGGCCAGATATCCAGCAAACAGTAGACCATTTAAGCAGCTTGCAGGAGGGCTGTATCCTTATTTACACAGTCGGTGGGGTGGCTATAGGTGAGCGTAAAACAAGGGACTAATTTAGAACAGGGGTCTCCAACCTTGGCAACTTTAAGCCTGGAGGACTTCAACTCCCAGAATTCCCCAGCCAGCAAAGCTCTGGGAGTTGAAGTCCTCCAGGCTTAAAGTTGCCAAGGTTGGAGACCCCTGATTTAGAACATCAATCTGTACACCTTTAATTGCCAAACTTTACTCTACACAGCAGCATCCTTTTTTATGAAGCCGATTGGGTTCACCTAATTCACCCCAACTCCAAAAACGTCGAAGTCCGGGAGGCCGTTGCTGCCATTCCTAACCCCCACAAGTTAAGGTAGAGGAGAGAGGAAGCGCCGGCTTTCTGCCTGCTTTTGGGAGGCCACGAGGAGCCCCCCCCCCTCAGTCGGAGGGGCTTTGACGAGGCTCCCGTTGCAACTCTCCCAGCCGCGGCAACGCTTGCGCAGTGCGAAGCAGCAGGTGTCTCCCTCGCCCTCTCCCACCCACCCGCTTCCACTCTCCTCCAATGCCATCCGCTTTCACGCCGTTCGTGACTTCTGCGGGGTGTTTCCACACCCCCTCCCTCCCTCCTTCCTTCCTTCCCCACGCTTCTCTCTTTTGCGCGGCCGCCCTGCGAGCGCCCACCGCGCTGTAGCCTACCTTGTTCAGCCCAGTTTACGCGGTTGGCAAAGCGCGGCGGCAGCCCGCGAGGCGGGGCGGGGCGAGGCGAGGCGAGAGGCGCGCCTCCTTCCCTTCTTTCCTCAGCCTCTCCTGCGCTCCTTCGTTGCGCGCGCGCTGGCGACACCCTTCGGCTGCACGAGGCGCCGCGTGCACGGACGGAGCGGAGGGGTTTTTTTCTCCACCTGCGCTTCTCTCGCGCCAGCCTGGAGCTGGCCCCGCGACGGCTTGCCCCGGTGCGGTGCTTGCCCTGGGCGAACAATGGGCTTGCGGGAGGCGACCGCCGCAGAAGCAGCAGCAGCAGCCGCAGCAGCAAAGCTTGCTGCATAAAAAAAGGAAGCGGGGACTCCTCCTCCTCCTCTCCTCCTCCTCCTCTAGAGGAGAAGCCAAGGTGACCAACGTTCATGGGTCTCGTCCCGTTGTGCTAGCTGTTGTGGTCGTTTCTCTCTGTGTCCGTCCATCCATTTATTTCCTCATGTTCTGACCGGTGGGGAGGGGGAGGTTATGCAGATAACCGCCCCCACCCCAACCGCCTCATCACCCTGCATGACATTTTCCCTCCTTAACTTCTCCGCTCCCCCGACCCCCAACTCCATCCATACCGACATTAAAGGAGTTGCACGGAGGGTTTTCTGCACCTCCTCCCTCCCTCCCTCCCTCTTTAAGAAAGGGCTGGGATGGAGTTGTGGGTGCTGCCACAGTATTGGGAGAGCCTCAGTGGGTTTTGTTTTGTTTTTTACCCCTCGGTTAATCAAGGGGGGGAAAAACCGTTCCTAAACCTTTATTGCCGGTGTCTGGTTTGTCATTTCATTCATCGTCTTGGCTCAGAAATGGTGGATGAGGAGCCTTTAATTTTGGGTGCTTCTGTGCCTAAGGTTGTTCTTTTAGGATCTTCTTTCCAACAGTTCCAGCTGATTTGTGGCATTTTATTCTTGAGGAAAGAAGGACCTTATATTCCGTCCTCTGCATTTCCCTTCTTATTTCATATGAAGGCATACGGTGTTATTTCTTTCCTTTGTTTTTTTTTCCCCACCCCCCATGGGCAGCAGCTTTAAACCTGCTGTCTGTTCTCATCCTCCTTTTTTGCAGTCATATTGATGGAAGAAGCATCTGCTGGTTTATTTAGAAATCTAAAGTCTATTGCATGCTCCTTAATATTGCTGCTCACAGAGCTGAATTTCTCTATGTGTGTTATTTTTTTAAAAAAAATGTCTTTTCCTTGAAGAGGACGGGTTTAAATATGAACGAAGACCCGACGGTTAATTTATCGTGGCTGCCTCAGGATCCCTTAGAAACCAGCCCACCACCAGAGAACATCTCAGCTGCAGTCACCTCTCTTATTCCTTCCAGTGACCCCGAACCGGGATTTATAGTAAACCCTTGGGATATTGTCTTATGTACTTCAGGAACACTGATCTCCTGTGAAAATGCGGTTGTGGTCCTTATCATCTTCCATAATCCCAGTCTTCGTGCCCCAATGTTCCTCCTGATAGGCAGCTTGGCCTTGGCAGATCTTTTAGCAGGAATTGGATTGATCGTCAATTTTCTTTTTGCTTATCTTCTCCAGTCGGACTCTACCAAGCTGGTCACAGTTGGTTTGATCGTTGCCTCTTTTTCTGCTTCTATCTGCAGTCTACTGGCTATCACTGTGGACCGGTACCTCTCCCTTTATTATGCTTTGACTTACAATTCTGAGAGGACGGTGACTTTTACCTACATTATGCTTATTCTCCTCTGGGGTGCTTCAATCTGTGTGGGAGTGCTGCCAGTCATGGGATGGAACTGCCTCAAAGACGAGTCCACCTGCAGCGTTATCAGGCCCCTCACTAAAAATAATGCGGCCATCCTCTCGGTCTCATTCTTGCTTATGTTCGCTCTCATGTTACAGCTGTACATTCAGATCTGCAAAATTGTGATGCGCCATGCTCACCAGATTGCCTTGCAGCATCACTTCCTAGCAACTTCCCACTATGTGACCACCCGAAAAGGAGTATCGACTTTAGCCATTATCCTGGGAACCTTTGCTGCTTGCTGGATGCCTTTCACACTCTATTCCTTAATAGCTGACTATACATATCCCTCTATCTACACCTACGCCACCTTGCTTCCAGCCACATACAATTCCATCATCAACCCCGTTATATACGCTTTCCGAAATCAAGAAATACAGAAGGCACTTTGGCTCATCTGCTGTGGCTGCATACCTTCAAACATTTCTGCGAGGGCCAGATCACCCAGTGATGTTTGATTAAGAGAGCAGAGGACCGTCGTTTATTTAGCATTGTGATGTGTGAACCCTGCTGCTCTCAATACATTGTACATAACAGATTCACAGTCAGTCTGTGGGGAATATTTACTTTTTTTTAAAAAAGCCTGTTGACCAAAATAAACCATGTTGTGTAAGTCCAGGAACAATCCTGGAAGTTGCAATATTTTTTTTTCTAGCAAAGCTTAAGTGTTGCTTAGATTCTGTCCTTTAGTTTCTTCCAGGATCCAAAGAGGAGTGAGCTCTGTGGATCGTAAGAAGTGGATTGGTAGATTTGCTTTCTCTGTTTGTTTGAATGAATGAATGAATGGAATCCCACTGGCATAAGAGCTGGGTGTATCAGATGAAGGGGAATAGAGGCAGAAGGCCTATTATATCAGATTCTATGGAACGCACTAGCAGATGGCAAGAGACTTTGTCCTGCTCTTGGATTTTCAGGTGGCAATTGGTTGGCCACTGTAAGAGCGCGTTCTGAACAGTGAACAGTGTTGAGATCCAGCAGCATGCATGATCCCACACACACTCCAAATTATGTATCTTACTTAAAAGACTTCCATGGATTTCAACAGCACAGTCGTTAAATTGAGTAAATATGTGTCTGATGCATTGTAAAGACATGTTAAGATCCATATTATAGCACACAAGTGATGTTTCAATCTGCAGTGCTGTAGTTCCTAAAGCATCACTATTGATTTGGTTAAAGAGTTTCCTCTCCAACCAATGCAGTCCAAACATATATGTTAGTCTTTCCCTTTTTAACATCATAACTTCAAAATTAGGAAGCAAGGCAGAAGCAAAGGTGAAATAAGACAGGTTTAGGATCTGTAGCTTCCAAAACCTTTTCCAGCCTCCATTGTATTACAACCTGGGAGGAATAATTAAACCAACTAACCTAAATAATTTCCATCCCAAATGGCTGCAGAGGAGACAAAAAAAAATTGAAAAAAGAAAAGGCAAGAACAAACAACTTCCTTCTTGACATTCATCCTGTTACGAATTTGATTGGATCCTGGGTTTCTTGGAAGTTCTGACATTTAATATGGCTTTATTAGAAGAGCAGACAAAATCTGTAATTTTGAGCAAGAGACAGCTACTGAATATTTCACTAATAATCCAAGACTTCATCCTAGGATCTATATTCCCATCTGAATTGCAGATGAATGGAAACAGATACCCTCATTCTGTATAGTTTATCGCAGCCAGGCCTATATGGAATGATATATTTTCAGTGCAAACCTCTGGCTTGGGATGGCTATAGGGGTGAACCTGTATTTGATTTGTATCAATGCCTCCTAATCAGTGATGGGATTCAACCAGTTCTCACCATTTCGGCAGAACCGGTTGTTAACTTTCTAAGCAGTTTGATGAACTGGTTGTTGGAAGAAATCATTAGGGCAGAGAACCGGTTGTTAAATTATTTGAATCCCACCACTGCTCCTAATCCTGCCACTCAAAGGAGCTGACTTAAAACAAAGCAAAAAACCAGTAGTCCCTTTATATCTACCGTAGGGAAACTGGTCCTTCAGATAGTTCTGGGTAACAATTTCCATCATCCCCATCTGGATGCTTATGTTGCCTGGGGTTTATGGAAATAAATTCCAACAACTATAACATACATTATGCTAGAGAACAATTCCCATAATTTAACAAGCAAAAAAATAAAACAAAACAAAAGAATAGCCTCTTTCCAAATTGTTTACACAACTAAGAATAAATTATGTTGTTTCATTTTTTTGGCTAAAAGAAACATACTTTTCCCTCTTTATTTTTTTAAAATGCATTAAGTCATAACTTTATTAATATAAAACTAGGCTGTAAATTCAGTGAAAATCTAATAACCCTGGAATAGGTTGATGCTTATGATTATAAATCCTGAACAACTCATTTTGCAATAAATATGACTGTTATGCAGAGCTTGAGGTCCAAATATTCAGAATTCCAGACAGATTCAAATTTTCAGGTGGTATTGCCCACATATATGGTGACAAACCATTACTTCTGAATGTTTAACTTGACAAACCTATTACTTAAACTATCTTATTCACTGTTAAATAAACAAGGGCATGCAAACAGATTTTTTATATAGGGGCAGCTGGTTATTTTTCTAAACATTCATTTTTAAGGCTCCAAGAACAATTTAATGACATAAGCTACTTAATTTCAGCATTTTATCTCCATCATCAATATGTAATTGCTCTGTAAAATATGCGCTGAATTGTGTGTGTGTGTGTGTTTCATGACATTTTCTTTGTTCTGGCTCCAACCTCTAAGCTTGACATTTTCAAGTGGGAGCACATGTGACCGCCAACCCCCCATCCCACATAATGAAATGTGCATAAAACATGTTGTCTAGTTTAATAGCTACATATCCTTCATATCAAAGCACAATGCTGAATGCATATTATTCCATTTCCTTTCAGGATATTAGCTTTTTTGTGATGGATGGAGCATATTGTCATGACAGAGGGTTCAGTGATGCAAGGCAACATGGTTGATTTCTGTAGAAGAGAACCTTTTGGGGCACCGAGCAGGAAAAAAAAAAGATTTAAAAATTGCATTCTATAAAATATAGCATTTCAAAGCCATTGTCATGCACACTCACTAAAGTAAATGTGACTTATTTTGATGGAAGATAAACGCATGTATTTGCCGTCTGAGCCAGGGATGGCCAATTTCTGATGTCTGCATCAGGGAGACTTCCCAGCTATAGGCTCTTTGCTTATATATTTCACTAAGCAGAACAGAGAAACCAATCTGGAACAGTGTGTGAAAAAGAACTGAGCATCTTTCCAGTTTGAATTAATTGGCTTTTTTTTCCTAATTGAGATTCTCATGGACCAAATCCAACCCTATTTCTCTTACCTGCAGCCTTTTGCACATATCCCAAGTCTGCCACAAATTTTGGGGAACGGGGAGGAGAAGGAGAAGTATGATCCACCAGTAATGCCTGTTGTGCTACTGGAAGGATTATGCCTTTGAACTCAATCTTTGCTTCCTGCCACATCAGCAAGGGGCAGCTTCCTACATCTCTATGTCTCCATGCTATACAAAGCACCATCTGTTGAATTTTGGCCTGTGGGGAAGCTGCTCAAAACATATAAGCTCTGTCAGGGAAAAGGTGGCACTGCTTTCATGCAGCAAAAGAAAAGGGCTGACTCAAGATTCAGGAATTAATTGGAGCAAAAGTCTGTGAAGTGAGGGAGGGCAGTAGAAATGTCCCTAGACCCCCAAATGTCAATCCAAGAATGATGTCTGTCCAAGAATATGATTGCTATGCATTTATATGAGTTTACACATCTTCTGAATGTTAAAAGATATGCTATATTGTTGCAGTGGTATCTTTCTGTATAAATTGTTTAAATTTTAATTGTAATAGAAGAAATAATGAAAGTTATATTTAAAAAAAATACCGGTATAATATTATAGATGGAAGAAGATGCTATATTGCTGACACTGAATTTTATTAACTCAAGGGCTGATTCAGTCAAGTGAAATTGTGATAGGACATTCTTCTAGTGCAGCAGGAACTATTTTTCCATTTTTTAGGTGAAAAGCCTTGTATCTAATTTGTGTCCTGCCTGGAGCGCACTCTCTTGTGTACAGCACTGCTTTTCACAGGGCAAATTCTCTCCTATCTTCAACTGAAGGTTGAGGAGGACCAGGAGTGCTCCTTCTCAAAGAAACATGTTGGAATTGATTCTTAATCTTTGTCTTTTGATGTGGTTATGCTGATGAACATGTCTTTTGTGGCACGTTTCTATGGTGTTTAAACAGTTTACAAGGTCTACACAGAACCAATTCTCATAGGTGTGAAAAGGCCTCGTTTTGAGACCATATGGCAATTTTTCCCAGCATGGTGCCCACAAGATATGTTGGGATTTCAATTTTCACAAAGCCCAAGCAGTATGGCCAGTAACATATCTGGAGGGCAACAGGCTGGGAAAGTGCCCATAACGATTTGTACTGCAATAACCTAGATTTTATGCCAAATTAAACTCTAGTTTTTTTTGCTTTTTTTCAACTTGAACATTGTAAGGACTTATCCAAGTGAATGTACTGAGCTTGTCATTTACTCCAGACTCACAGATAACTAGACCAAGAATCTACATCTCAAAATTGTAATGTGTTTCTGAGTGTACATTTGTACTATATGGAAGTTCTGATCGTTTCTGGATTTACTCTAGGAACAAAGACATTTGGCATAATGCAATCTAGAAGGAATGCTCTTGATTTTTATACAAAATGTACCAAATTTATGATGTATGACAACTATATGTTAGCTTGTTTACTAAATTAAAAAGTCAATTGATTTGAGTTTGTATTACCCTGGTAAAGAGAAGGAAACACTCTGTTAAAATGTTGTAGAAAAAACTTTTGTCTTTCTCTTCCTTATGTGTCCAAGAATTGGATGTACTGAATTATCTATGCCTTGCCAAGGAAATGAATAGCAAAAACTATAAGACATGAATAACTATCGCATAATGCTAAATCAGGACCAAAAGCTATAGTAAACGAGGAAATATGTTACTCTTTCCCATATTCCTTTTCTTCAAACTGTAGTTTGGTCCAGATAAAGTAGTAATCAAGGACAGATGAGGGACCTATAATTTTGTAGGTATTATTAGCCTTATTCCGTACTGTACAACCCAAAGATAGTACAGTACAGAATATGTAGTTCCCTGCAGCTCTAGGACCAAACATGAGGAGTTGTAGTGCTGTAAAACCTGAAAGTGTCATAGTTTCCTACTTGTGTGGTAAAGTCTATTGGTTACCAAATGAATGAGCCTGATTTACACACTTCATCATAATCACAGAAAACATAATCAAGGACAGAAAAAGAGTATGCGAGCTTGATGCTCATTCATATACCACCATCATGATACTCTCTCTGTGTGTGTGTGTGAAAGAGAGAGAGAGAGAGATTTATCAATATTTTTTCTGGGTATTTATTTACTTAGTGGTAATGGTTTCTTATGATTGAATTGCAAGACTGACTTAATTAACTGTAAATTCTAATATGGATGAACACACATTAAAAGAAAACTCAGTTTATCAAGAACTCTTTGGTTAAATTCATACATCAGTCAGTTCATACTTCTCACCAGCTCAAGGTTGATTCAGCCTTCCATCCTTCCGAGGTCGTTAAAACGAGGACCCAGATTGCTGCAGGCAATATGCTGACTCTGAAAACCTTAGAGCTAAGAAAGGGCTGTAAGACAATATGAAGCACTATAGTAAGTCTAAGTGCTATCATGGTTTGTTAGCCCTGGTTTATTAAATAAACCATAATTGGCTGGGTTAACTCAATTGATTAAGCTAAAACCAAAAAACACTTTATGATTTACTGCAAACCTAATGACTGGGTAGAGTGGATTTAAAATTGCATGAGAAAAATACTTGCCAACAAGAAGAAAGTATATCGATACATTTCAAACGGAGAGAACTTGATTTCAGCTTCTATAATGTATAAGTAGGGAATGTATCATTTCCTTAGACTCCCAAACTGCTGGATTGGAGTCACGCATTTAATTCGTAACTTGACTTAAATAACTCAATTGGTTGATCCACATTGGAAAGGTACTCCATTTGCCAATGGAGCTTTGGCGTTCCAAATTTAGAGTTGCAAACTGGAAGAGGGGAAATTAACTCTGCTTGCCTATGGTTTCATCCCTCCTAATAATCCACTCTTGCACATAATTTGAAAGGAAACCTGTTCAGGCACTGCGGCAGCATTTTTGACTGGGCTTGGGCAGTTTACTCACCAGTATCATGACCTGTAGTTCGTTTTTATGTATACAATCTTTCTGTCTCTCCTGCTAATGTAATTGCACAGCAATAGCATGGCTAGGCCATTCCTCCTATGAGAGCAAAGCTGGCAGTTCGTAAGTTTTATTTTGCTGATGCAAATGCTGCCATACTGAAATTTAGAAAAGAATGTTTACAGAATACCTGCACAAATAATGGTCGGTCTAAGTCATTGAGTAAACTAAAAACATAATTACCACTATTGCACAAGGTATTTTGAATGTCTTTATTCTTAACTGTTATATGTGGACCAGTTTTAATGGGTACATATGCCTTTTCAGAATGTCAGTTTTACACCTAAGCAAGACAATGGAACTTTAATGGGAATATCTGTATTCTCCCCAATCACCCCAAATGGAAGTCAAAATGGAACCTGGCAAAAAGAATAGTTGTATTTTCACTTTACATTAAATTACACTGAATATGCTACATAGGAATATTTCACATATGCCATCACATATGTACTCTTGCCCAGCTGTGTGAACTGGTTCTAAATGAATGTTATATGTTTTATATGTACTCATTTCTAAGATAGAACCCTTGCATGCTTGGCATTGGCAACTCCCCTTTCTTACCAATTGAATCTTTCATCCTGCTGTGAGTGACTAAGCCTTTGAGCACTATGCATTCCCAGATGTTCAAAGCCATGACTCATATCTTAATTTTAAAGTATAAAAGATCTCTCTTCCCACCCACCCCACATACTACTGTTTGGAATATGGAAGGAATATGGCACACCTAAAATGAATTGATTGAATAGATTGTGTGCCTTTAATATGTTAAAAGGAAAGTAGCTGAACAAACTTAATCCAATGATATATTTTTAATTGTAACCAATTTAATTCTTGAAATATGTATTGTATAGCTAACTTCCGATTGGTTTCCAAGTAAAATAGCAAGATGCCAAAATCATAATTTAAAAAATGGAATACTTTTTAACCATGAGAAGAGTCTCCATCTATGGAAAGAGAAGTGCTTTTGTTTTGCAAAATTTCTCAATTTCATTTCTTTCCAAAAAGATCTGTGGGATCCTGTGAAAAAAGGGATAAGAAATGGGTCTGAAAGGCGACGAGGGAGCAGTTGACAAGGTAGCCAGATGGAGTATTCCATATTGAAAGGGGTTCAGTGGGTCACACACACTCCAAGAAGCTGCTGTCAGATCAATATTACATCATAAAATATAAGAATATCTAAGCAACAGAGCCACCTGGAGTGAGTGGGACCTAACTAGGTAATCCAAAGGATTCTGAAAAAAGATACTTTGACTGGCATCTAAAACCCAGTAAGTAAGCTAGGCATTGTAAACAGAGAACATCTTGCAGAGACATCTTGAAGTCTTCCAGAATTCAGGAAGTCTTCCAGAAATTGTTTGAAGAAAGCTGTACCAGCCCAGAAGGTAAGAATATGCATAAAAGCACATTGCAAATACTTGTTGAATTAGACATATGTATGTATTGTAGGTTCTCATGTTGTATTTTATCCTAAAATAAATGGGTTATAACACTTATGGTTGCAATGGATGGAAACTAATCAAGGAGAGAAGCAACCTAGAACTAAGAAGAAATTTCCTGATAGTTAGAACAATTAATCAGTGGAACAACTTGCCTCCAGAAGTTGTAAATGCTCCAACAAGTTTTTAAGAAGAGATTGGGTAACTATTTGTCTGAAATGGTGTAGGGTTTCCTGCCTAAGCAGGGGGTTGGACTAGAAGACCTCCAAGGTTCCTTTCAACTCTGTTTATTCTGTTCTGTTCTGTTCTGTCTGTTCTATTCAACATTGCATTTTCCAGTTAGAACTGCTGATGCTATCTTCAATTATTTGAAAGGCTGTCACAAGGATGATGGAACAGATTTAAGTTCTGCTGCTTCCAGACATAGGATTCAACATGAGGGATTAAAATGGTGGGAAAAACCAATTTAAGACAAATGTTAAGAAAGATTACCAAATGGACCATGTGCACCGGAGGAAATAGAAAATCTTGGAAGTTGGACACCTATTTTACAGGAGGTTTTTAATCAAGCTTAGGTGCAGGTAGTCCTCAAGTTACAACCCCTTATTTTGTGAATGTTCAAAGTTACAGTGCTACTGAAAAAATGACTTGACCAGTGGTGGAATTCAAATTTTTTTACCTCTGGTTCTGTGGGCGTGGCTTGGTGGGTGTGGCAGGGGAAGGATACTGCAAAATCTCCATTCCCACCCCACTCCAGGGGAAGGACACGGCAAAATCCCCATTCCCACGCCACTCTGGGGCCAGATACCAGAGATGGTATTTGCCAATTCTCTGAACTACTCCGCTACCAGTTCTCCAGAACCTGCTGAATAGCACCTTGCTTATGATTGGTCCTGCCCTTACAAATATAACATCCCTAGGGTCATGTGATGAAAATTTGGGGACTTGGCAACCAGCATATATTTGCAACTGTTGAAGCATCCCTTGGTCATGCAATTGCCATGGCTTCCAACAAGTAAAGTGATTTTGGGGGAAGTTGGATTTGCTTAATAATCACATGATTCATTTTAACAACTGCAGTGATTTGCTTAGCAACTATGGCAAAAGAAGCAGTAAAATTGGGATGGACTCACTTAACAGCTGCCTTGCTTAGCAACAGAAATTCTCATTTCAATTGTAGTCATAAGTCACTCCAAATCACCTCGAACCACAAGATGGGTGACCTATAATAATAAAATAAATATATGGAGGACTACCTTTAAACCATGGGTGAAATCTACTTACCTTCCTTACTAGTTTAGAGGTGCACACGCCACCCGTGCGTGTCATAGGCGCGTACAGATCTGCAGATGTGCAAAACTTTCTGCGCATGTGCAGAAGGTAAAAAACACATTACTTCCTGGTTAAAACCAGGAAGTAATGACACCCAGGCGGGTGGGCAGAGCTTTGCTCCACCATCGCTACCAGATCACCGAACCACCGCTCACAATTGGTACTGGATTGCATGATCCGGTCCGATCCAGGAGCATTTCACCCCTGCCTTAAACCCAACTTTTCTCCTATGTAAAATAATAGCACCCAGAAGTTTCAGTTATTTAAAATCATAACCAATTCCAATAGAAGAAAATATATGAAGCTTAGTTTTCATCTGTGGAGTACTCGGTGCTCTGTAAATTTGGTTGCTTGCAGATGTTTCATTATTCAATTAAGTAACATTATCAGTGCCTATGTGGACATTGATGATGTTACCTACTGTGGTAATGAAATAACAGAATAACAGAATTGGAAGGGACCTTGGAGGTCTTCCAATCCAACTCCCTTCTGAAGCAAAAGACCCATTCAGACAAATGGCTGTCTGATCTCTTTTGCAAGCAAATAGCTAAGCTGGGAAATCATCAAGGGCTCCATCATAACCAGGGTCAGAGCCAAAGTAAACCTTTATTCAAAGTTAGAGATAATGAAGACGTCCTTGAACATATAATGCCTCATTTTCCATTAAAGCAAGGAGACTAGCTGATTTGTACTGCCTCCCCATTACAGGTAGTCCTCAAGTTAGAACAGTTCATTTGGTGACCATTTGAAGTTAAAACGGCACTGGTGATCTGTCCCCCTCCGCAGTCCGGGAGACACAAGCGATGACTTAATTAGCTGGCAACTATCAGCTCTGGCAGCAAACTAGCGAGCGTCTGCCAAGTGTCTCTGTTATCTCTCTTGATGCCAATGAGTCAGCCAGGAAACCAGGAACAAACAGGACTTCAGCTCTAATTCTCCCTCTAAGCAGTTGATTTGCTTGCCACAAAGTGGTATAGCAGTCCTTGCTACTTTTATATCCTGTGGGGTGTGGCTCCATGGTTCAGCACTTCCTAGGCCTGCCCCACCCCTGCTTCTGTTGTTCCCTCCTCTCCTGCCTACGAAACCTAGGGTCCAGCCAGGCCTGATTGCCATCAGCCGGGTCTGGAGGCGTGGCCTGGGGAGGAAAGAGTCAGGGGATGGAGGCCTCGTTATCTCCTCCACCTGGCCTGCCTCTGGCTCCTGGAGCTGAGCCAGGGAAGCCAGTGCTCCAGAGATAAGTCCTGATGGTCCTTACCCCTCACTTTCCAAGTCACTTTCTGGCAGGGGGCCCGGCTCGGGGGGCGCAGACACAACTGGAAAAAGTGACTTATGACCATTTTTCACACTTATGACTGTTGCAGCATTCTCCTGGTCATGTGGTCAAAATTCAGACACTTGGCAATTGATTCATTTTTATGGCGGTTGCCATGTCCCGGGGTCATGTGACGTCCCTTTGCAACTTTTTGACAAGCAAAGTCAATGGGGAAGCTGGATTCACTTTACAACCGTGTTACTCACTTAACAACTGCAGCGATTCACTTAACATCTGTGGCAAGAAAGGTCATAAAATAGGGCAAAACCCACTGAACAACTATCTTGCTTAGCAACAGAAATGTCGGGCTCAGTGGTGAACATAAGTCAAGGACTACCTGCAATGATGTCATAATCAAATTACACACTTATATTGCATTCTACAGGGCTTACTGCAATTATGGTCTAAGTATTCTGAGCATTCTTCTCCTTGATACCAATATAAGTTTTGCTTCCCTTGCAGCACCAAACCTGTTCTAGGAGCATGCCCTTTAACTGCTTATGAACTGTTTTACTTACACGTTTCCCTGAAAATAAGACCCTGTCTTATATTTTTTTAACCCCGAAATAAGCGCTTGGCCTTATTTTTGGGGAGGTCTTATTATTTTGGGGCACGTGGAGCAAGACAGGGCTCCTCTTACCATCTTAGCTGATTTCCAGCTCTGCCTCCATTTAAATGCACGCAGCGCTTGCATTTAAATATTTTTGGGGAGGGCTTATTTTCAGGGAGGGCTTATTTTAGTGCATGCACTCAAAAGCCTGGTTGGGCTTATTATCAGGGGAGGTATCATTTTCTGGGAAACGCAATGATAAATCAGTCGATTTCATTTTTGCCCGATGGATTTCAGAACCAGCCTCGTGGCAAACTGATCTTTCTCATTAAAAGAACCATATGAGTATGGTGGATATCAAATATATAGTTTTAAAACTTCCCGAGAGTGATATTCTTGTGTCTCTTCCTGCTTTAAACATTGAAAATCCAAAACCAATTTCAATCAATGTCATTCCCTTCGAGGAGGATCTGGGTTGCTGTTAAGACTGAGAACAACTGCCATTAGGAACTACACCTAGACGAATGTTACAAACGCAAATCTAGTAGTTCCCATGCACGAACTCTGCTTTACTTTGTTTTCTGCAGCTGCATTGATGTACAAGAGAGGCAGAGGTAGGTTCCAGCAGGTTCTGACCAGTTCTGGAGAGCCGGTAGTGGAAATTTAGGGGCCTCTGTGGCTCAGACTGCTAATGCAGTCTGTTATTAACAGCAGCTGTTTGCAATTACTGCAGGTTCTAGTCCCACCAGGCCCAAGGCTGACTCAGCCTTCCATCCTTTATAAGGTAGGTAAAATGAGGACCCAGATTGTTGGGGGCAATAAGTTGACTTTGTATATAATAAAGAAATGGATGAAGACTATTGCTTAACACAGTGTAAGCCGCCCTGAGTCTTCGGAGAAGGGCGGGATATAAATGCAAATAAAAAAAAATATTTTTTGAGTAGTTCGGAGAACCGGTAGTAAAAATTCTGACTGGCCCCACCCCCATCTATTCTCTGCCTCCCGGTCCCAGATGATCATGAGGAAATGGGGATTTTGCAGTAACCTTCCCCTGGAGTCGGGAGGGAATGGAGATTTTACAGCATCTGTTCCCTGCCACGCCCACCAAGCCACACCCACCAAGCCATGCCATGCCGACAGAACAGGTAGTAAAAAAGTTTGAAACCCACCTAGAGGGTACCAATTGAAAATGCCAATTAGTGATAAGGTGATAATGCAAGACATCTGGAAACATCAGGCTAGAGAAGACTTGGATAAGATCAGAACAGGCTCTTGGTGTAAGGACACAACACTAAGAATGAGAGTAACTTCACCTGGCAGTTTTAACTAAACAGTGAAAATACTACTTCCTTGATATGTAAAACACTGATTGTGATGTTCTGCTGAATCCCACTTTTTGTGAGTCATACTAGTTGACATTCAGTGAGCTAGATTTCGAGGTGATGTGTGTGTCAGCAAAAGCCTCCAATGGCAAAACAGAGCATTATGTGCAATGCTGAGATTCTTCAAATATTAACATGGTTTTACATAAAATATTTCTTTGCGCCGCAAAGAGAACTCTTAAAAAAAAAAGAACATTGTTGACCCACATATACCATATCCAGCTGAAAAGACGTCTGTAATGATTTCACTTGGAAAAGAAGAGGTAAGCTAACAGGATTTGGCTATGCTTTTCTGTAATGCATGGACAGGAAGCAGATCAAAACAAAAATATCTGTGTTCTTTTTCTCCTAGCTCGGTACTCTTGAAACTGGTTTGATTTGGGAATATTAGTGTCCAAGCCTTGCTCCAGGATTGAGCAAAGGGCAGATCAGGTTTATTGGATAATTAGATGATCAGCAACACAGTAATAAAGAAATGCAGAAGCAGGAGATCTTTCAGAACATCAAGCAATTTAGAAATCTACTTCTCTAAACAATTTTTCTAGAAGTCGTAAGGGCCCTTTGCTTATTTCTACAATCTTCATGTTTTGCTGCCAGATCACTTTCCTGTGAGCTGTGCTGGAGATATAAACATAATCTACCAAAGCTCAGTTTGCTAAGCCTTTGTGTGTAATTGCCACTGCTGTTTTTGTCGCACACATTACTGTAAATGCTTCATTGCTTCCCACTCAGGTTAAATGATCATGATGTTGTATAGTTTTTTTTCCTGTCAGAAAAACCGTTACTGCCATTAAAATATATAGAGCAAACATTTGGAACATACAGCAATTCATGCTATTGTACTAAAATAGATTGGGGAGGGTGATTGCTTTTGGTGGCTGGGGGAGGGCACAACAAATTGTGGAGTTAAGCATTGGTCCCCAAACTTGGCAGAATAGCTGGCTGGAGAATTCTGGGAGTTGAAGTCCACAAGTCTTAAAGCTGCCAAGTTTGAAGACCTCTGAGTTAAAGGTTCCAGTAAACAGAGCAGCATTGCAGAATGGGAGGAGCTTGTCACAGAAATAGCCAAAGTCACAAAGTCCTTTTTTTTGTGAAAGGAGAAAAAATTGGGGGTGGGGTGGATGGGTGGGTTTCTTTATTTTTAAAACCTGTACTAATTTTAAGGCTGAAACAAAAAATGTTCACGTTTCCTGCTTCAGTATGATGTAAAACTGCACTGCCCATATTCAATAATTGGTAGTAAGCTGGAGGAGGCCAGTGGTGGGCAGCAACCGGTTGAACAACCGGTTCTGTGACAGCACACTTCATGCACGCAAGTGCATTTTGTGCATACATGTGCCTAACGTGCTTGTATGCAGTATTCAAAATACAGCAATTTGAAGCAGGGCCAGCTGATCCTCGGAACTACCGGTTCGCTTGAACCGATCCGAACTGGCAACAGCCCACCACTGGAGGAGGCTATCCTAGGCAGTTCAAAAAGGATGGAGGCTCAGTAACTCTATGGACCTCAGCATGGAGTCCCACCAACCATAGAATTTTTCATGTCTCTTCCCCCTCCTGGAACAGAGAGGCCCACTCTTACAGAGGACGATCCAACTCAGATAGTCTCATCAACATCAGGAAAATATCTCAAACTCTTCCTAGGCTAGATTCCAAACTGAGAAAAGTAATAGCTGCCCTCTTCCACAACAGTCAGACCACAGCTTGAATTATTTGTCCAAGTTTTGGTGACACCCTTAAAAGTAGGGCTTAAATCAAGTGGAACAGCTGCAAAGAAAGGTAACATGGACAATTAAGTACAGGTAGCCCTCAACTTACAACCCTTCATTTATCAAAAGTTACATCATTGAAAAAAACTGACTTACAATTGGTCCTCACACTTACAAATGTTGCAGCATTCCCCATGGTCACAGGAGCGAAATTGCAGCACCCCAGGGGACCTATGATCACAATTTTTGAATCACTGGTGGAAGCCAGATTTGCTAAACAAACACAAGAGCCATTTAAAAACTCCACGGATTCTCATTAACAATCGTGGCAAAACAGGTTGTAAAATCACACACGACTCACTTAATACCTGCCTTGCTTAACAATGAAAATCCTGGTCCCAATTGTGGTTGTTGAATCAAGGACTACCTGTTCAGAAAGAAGGGCAAAAGGAGAAGTGGAAAGAACTGGGTCTTACAGGAAAAAAAGACTGAGGAAGAAATATGAAAAGAAAAGCACAACGCTTACCACCCTGGCATGAGTAATAGTCGTTAAGTTAAAATATGTCACATTCCAATTGAATTTGAGGGAAAGTTTCCTAGTGACAAGAAGAGTTCTAAAGAAGGTCTAATTACTGGACTCCTTTATAGTCAAGAAAAGACTGGATAGAATCAGAGGCAGGGGTAAAATGCTCCTGGTTCGGACCGGATCGCATGATCCGGTAGCGATGGGGGCGGGTAATTCGGAGAACCCGTAGCAAAAATCCCTGCCCTCCCCCACTGCCCATGCCTCGCTGTTCTTCTTCTCTGTCCCTGAAGCTCTCAGTGGTGATATAGCTCCAAACGGCCTTAAATGACTGCCGCAGCGCTTCAAAGGGCCGCACTACAGCTGATCAGCGCTGTAGGTGGCTAGTAGACTGGTGCCTCTATTTTTAAAGAAGGTAGACCGGTGCCTCCCAAAGAAAGGCAATTGGTAGACTGGTGCCTCTTTAAAGGCAGACCAGTGCCTCCCCCCCAAAAAAAAGGCAATTGGTAGACCAGTGGCTCTATTTTTAAAGAAAGTAGACTGGTGCGCTCCCAAGTTTTGTATACTTTATTATTTTTATTATTTATTATTATTGGCATGCCCATTCAGTCATGTGACCATCAAGCCATGCCCACCAATTAAGCCGCGCCCATAGAACCAGTAGGAAAAAATTTTAGATTTCACCCCTAATCAGAGGTCTTCACACACTTGGCAGCTTTAAGACTTGTGGACTTCAACTCCCAGAATTTTTCAGAGCTGGCTGAAGAATATGGGATAGATGGTTTGGTAACTACTATGTGCTTCAGTTTAAATACCTGCACTCAACAGAGGACTGGATACCATGGCCTAATTCTTAAACTTTTCCAGTTCTAGTTTGGTTATTATGCAGAGGACCAAAAAAAGGAAGGATCCCATTCAAAAGTGTCCTCAGAGTGTGGTTAAAAAAAATCATAATGGCAATCACTCTGATGCAATAAATGCACATAAAAATAAGTGGAAATTCATTTGTATTACCATGGGCTCTGTCTTGACTTCTTTGAGCAGACCCTATGGATACCTGTGAGGCCACCCTATAATCTCTAACAAATGCTTTTACTAAGTTTTGCTGTTTGAAAAAAGCAATTGATTCTTTTAAAAAATCTGCAAAAAAAGGCCATGCATGGTATAATAAAGGCTTCCTTTATTATCCCATGCATTTAAGGGATGCAGTAGCTCAGTGGCCAAGATGCTAAGCTTGTCGATTGAAAGGTCAGCAGTTCAGCGGTTCGAATCACTAGTGCTGCATAACAGGGTGAGCTCCCGTTACTTGTCAACCTAGCAGTTTGAAAGCATGTAAAAAATGCAAGTAGAAAAATAGGCACCACCTTTGGTGGGAAGGTAACAGCGTTCCATGCACCTTTGGCGTTGAGTCATGCTGGCTACATGACTACGGAGACATCTTCAGACAGCGCTGGCTCTTTGGCTTTGAAACAGAGATGAGCACCGCCCCCTAGAGTCGAGAACAACTAGCTCCTATGTGCTCGGGGAACTTTTACCTCTACCTTTATGCTCAGTCTTGATAGGATTCCAGTATGAATTCATTCAGGCCTCTTTTCTCTCAACTACAAAAGGATCACTCTCGAGATATAGTAGTACGTTAGAAGAACTTGCTGAACAAATATGTTGAGTTGTTTCCTATTTTCATCATGGCAACAAACCCAAATATAGTAATGTTTGGTTGAATGATCAGATGTTTTCTAAATTAACAGACCTATGTAATTTCATTTGCATAGTAATTGATAAACATATATCTGGTTACAGCATGAAAAATAAAAATGTTCATTTAAAGTAGCAGTTGGGGAGGAAAATCCTTTTCCTTGATATAGTATTTATCAGGGGAGGGGGAATTATGCACTCAAATCTAACTATCTTGTTTCTTGAGAAATTACAATCTGTCTCCCCCATCATCACCATCCCTAAAGAAACTACCCCATGCCTGGCTAAACACATTAGTGCTTCCACACTGGGAAAAAAGCAGAAGGAACAGCATTATGTGGTGCTCATGACATCAACAGGAATACAAAGAATAGCCTTCCCACACCTATTTAAATTGCAGAGTGGACAGAGGCTTGATTTTTTAAAAGTTAAAGGGCTATAAACAGTAGTTTCCTCCCCTAGTTTCAGTACTGCTACCCACATCTATTTTTTTTTTGGTAAGTTCCTTATAGTCTTAAAAATTCTTTTATATCTATGTTCTTCCATTATGGCTCTTCGTCTTTAATGTTAGCAAATACAACTGCCTTCGATAAGCCTCCTAAAAAAATAATATCTATTCTTTTAGTTGTGAATCATGGTGAAGTTCAAATGAATTCTGTGGGTGGATGTTCCGTTTTAACTGTGTTTTGTATTGTGACAGGTTCTTGGAAGGCTGTGCTTACATGATGGAAGTGTTTTATTTCAGCAAGAACCATCTCTATACCTCTACCCCTGTATCAAAGCAAACTGCTATAAAAAGACAGCTGGAGAAGAAAATAGAGAGTTCGTACTGAAATTTCCAGCAAGAATAGATGCAATGAATCCCATTGATGGCATATAAGCCTTTAATTGCACACTTATTAATAAACAGAAAAAAACTCCACCCATAACTATGACTAAATGGGGGCACTCCAGCAGGGAGTGAGAATCTATCCACATGCAAAACTGCTACTGTATATTGAACATAATGCTCCTATAGTTTAGCAAATGTGTTCACGGTTGCATGTAACCTATTTTCTTGTCTTCTGGGAATAAAGCTGTTGTGTTGCAGTATCAAAGAAATTCCTTTTTCTCCAAAGAACTGTCACATATATCTTTGCATTTTGCCCTCCTGAAATATAGACCATTATTATTATATACACAAAAATGTGAAATCACAGCTGCCAGTTCTGAAGCTGCTGTTGGCTTCGTACGTATCAGGTTCTTGTGGTTATGTATCTGGACAGTATATGTTTGATCGAAGCAATGTGGCCTAATGAAAATAACAGATGGAAATTTTATCAATTAACTACAGTGCTTCCCTGGAAATAAGACCTCCACGGATAATAAGCCCAACCCGGCTTTTGAGTGCATGCGTGAAAATAAGCCCCCCTGAAAATAGCCCCCTCCAAAATAAGCCCTCCCCAAAAACATTTAAATGTGCATTTCCTCTGGTTAGGGTTAGGGAGACAGAGCTGGAAATCAGGTAAGGCAGCAAGAGGAGCCCCATCTTGTTCCATGTGGCCCAAAAAAAAAAAAAAAGACCTCCCCGAAAATAAGGCCAAGTGCTTATTTTGGGGTTTAAAAAATATAAGACAGGGTCTTATTTTCAGGGAAACACGGTATTGTTTTATTAGTTTCCCACTTTAACGGACCATGTTATAGGGGATTATGTTGCCCTGAACAGTTTAAATATTGAAGCTCCAATTTGATTTGTATTTTAATAAGATCACTCTTCAAGGTCTTCCATAAACAATTTAATATATAATCTACACCTTGGCTGAAAGGCTGGGCATATGGGAGGCCTTACATGTTGTCATTGACTTTATGAATTGGTTGCTTAGCAAGATGGACCCCCTTCCCCAAAAAAGCTACATACGACCTGATTTCAAAGTTAAGACTTTGAAATAAAGCTGCAGTCACAAACCATGCAGGCCACTTTTTGAATCAATTGACGTTTTGAGATAGTTTTCAGGGGCAGCCCCATGCACAGTGTGCTGCAATAGTCAAGACAGGAAGTGACTGGAAAATCAGTGAGTTGCGACCAGGGATTGTTGCTCCAGGAAACAGAGTAAGTGGCACACAAACCAGAGTTTGTGGCAAAGGCTGTCCTGACCATGCTGCTTCCTACCCTTTGAGCAGAAATTATGAGTCCCAGATGATGCACTGGGTCTATCTGGGACAGTGCCTTCCCATCCAAAACCAGGTATGGCAATTGTCCATGGACCAAAGAACCCAAAATCCAGAGCCATTATGTTGCCCTTTTGCTTCTCAGAAGACCATGAATAAGTCTGAATAAGAACAGATTTATGTAGGAAAGTTCTTCCTCTTGTCTAGCAATGTGCCTTTTGGGGATAAATTCTTTTTTTCCATTTTAGATAAGCAACTGAAGTATTCAGAAAGCATATTAATAGAGGGAATACATACTTTTTTCAAGCACTGCACAGAAATGAACTGTTTCCCTGAAAATAAGACATCTCCCGATAATAAGCCCTATTGGGCTTTTGAGTGTATGCTCTAAAATAACCCCCCCCTGAAAATAAGCCCACTCCACAAATATTTAAACGCATGCGCAGTTTTTTTATTTATTTTTATTTATTTACATTTATATCTTGCCCTTCTCCGAAGACTCAGGGCGGCTTACAGTGTGTAAGGCAATAGTCTCATTCTATTTGTATATTTACAAAGTCAAGTTATTGCCCCCAACAATCTGGGTCCTCATTTTACCTACCTTATAAAGGATGGAAGGCTGAGTCAACCTTGGGCCTGGTGGGACTCGAGCCTGCAGTAATTGCAAGCAGCTGTGTTTTAATAACAGGCTATCTTACAGCCTGAGGCACTCACGGACCAAATATTTAAGTTTAAATATTTAAACACATCCGTCATTTCTTCTGGTTAGGGTTAGGGAGACAGAACTGGAACAGAACTGGAAATCAAGTAAGGTGACAAGAGGAGCCCTGTCGTGCTCCATGTGCCCCCAAATAATAGGACCTCCCCAAAAATAAGGCCAAGTGCTTATTTTGGGGTTCAAAAAAATATAAGACAGGGTCTTATTTTCGGGGAAACTCAGTATATTTTGTGCTTGAAAGCACATTTTTGAGCTAGGCACTGGACTTCTCTCTACTTCACAGGATCATAGAGTTAGGCAGGACCTTAGAGGTCTTCTAGTCCAGCCTCTTGATGATTCAAACCTTCCCCAACCTGATCATCTTCAGATGTTTGGTGTGACTCCATTAGCTCCATCCAGCACAACCAATGTTTAGGAGATTTAGGAACTGTAAGGTAAAATCAGGAAAAACCAAGATCACATCTAATTAGAAGTTCATAAAAAGCATAAAAGGAAACCTCAAAGCACATTTTTAAATGAATTTGCAAAGCAGATACATCCTTTTCCACACCAGCTGGCTGAAATGAGAGAACAACTTCTTTCATTCTCGGCTAAAAGCACTTTCTTTTTGAGTGCCAGCAGGTGGGCAAGCAGAAAAGAAAGACTTGTGTTTCACAGCAGAACACAAGAGATGAAAACTGCATAATATTCTCTTGCCTCAGGCAATGGCAATGCTGTCCCCTATTTCAGGAAGAGGAAAGCAGGGGTGAAATGTACTCACCTTTCCTACTGGCTCGCTGATGTGTGCGTGACTGTATGCATGCCATCGCCTGCACATGCACAAAGCCTTCTGTGCATGCGCAGATGGTCAAAACTGGGACATGATGATGTCCTGGTTGGAAAGGGGAAGAGCCTCCCGCCATCGGCACTACTGGCTCTTCGAACTACCTGCCGCCAGAGCTACCGGCTTCCACGTGCCAGATAGAGCCAGCAGCATTTCAACCCTGGAGGAAAATCATGGGGCAATCCAAATTTATTAACATATTAAAGCTCTGTGCTTCTGTGTACATACACACACGTACACTGATTGGCATAACCAGGTAATTGGCATTGTGTACAGGAACACCTACACAGAATATGAGCTAGACCCTCTCAAGTCCAGATGGGAGATTCCAGAGAAGGTCATGGAGAATAACAGGGCTGAGAATCTGTGGGACTTCCAGACCCAGATAGATAGGCAGGTACTGGTCAATCAAGCAGGCATTGAAGTAGTAGACAAGGACCAGAAGACAGCAGTGATGATAGATGTAGTAATGCCAAGTGATACCAGGAAGGAGTATGAGAAGTTGGAGAAGTACCAGGGCCTGAAGGAGGAACTAGAAAGGATGTGGAAAGTAGAGGCCAAAATAGTCTTAGTAGTGGTGGGAGCACTTAAGGCTATGACTCCTAAGCTGGTAGAGTGGTTTCAACAGATCCAAGGAATAACACCAGAGCTCTTTGTTCAGAAGAATGCAGTGCTAGGAACAGCTAAGATACTGCACCAAACCTTCAAACTCCCTGCTTCTGGCAGAGGACCTGAGCTTGAAAAAGACACATATCACCCATAAAGGTGAGAAGGGAGGCAGGGAAGGATACATACATACATACATACAGACAGACAGACACAATTCCACTGTGACATAAACAGTGTTTAAACCTTTTCTTTACATGCATCATTAGTGAGAGACTGAATGGTTCAATAATTGGGGCTCCTATAATAACCTGTGACCAATTACTTGAATAAGCTAGACAAAAATAGTTGTTCAAAATATTTAAAAAGTCTTTGAACTGTTGCAAGCACTAATCTCCATCATGTTTTCATGTCATTCTGCATCATCTTTCTGTTCTGTGTAGTCTTTGGATGCTCACCCAGTGTTATGAATGGACTCCAGTGTCTGAGAAATTTGAAATTTTAAACACTTCTAAGTGATAATTGTAACATCTGGCCACCAGAGGTCAATACCTTCCCATAGGAAAGTGGGTAACAATGTAAATTATTTAGCCCTTTTAAAATACTGGAGTCCTCAAGCCAGTATTTTGGATAGTTGAATAACGTTTAATGTTTTCTTTATGCCTTTGTGTCAGTTTTGACACCTAGCAACCATATTATAAACAGATCTTGCAGTTTCTTGGCATTATTTTCAGGAGTACTTTGCTGCTCTTACTCCTTCTTCCCAGGGCTAGGAGGGAGCCACTGGCTCATTGTCACCCATTAGGCTTTGTGCCTTTGGTTGAAGACTGAATTAACATTCCATGCCTTTAACCACTAGACCAAACAGTCTCTGTAGTAGTACTAACCAAAATCAAAATATGACCAAGCAAAGCAAGCACTACTTGATCACAAAACTAAGATTAGCGAAGAATGCTTAGCTTCCATTATGAGCCATGGTGGCACAGTGGTTAGAATGTAGTATTTCAAGCTAACTCTGCCCACTGCCAGGAGTTCGATCCTTACTGGCTCAAGGTTGATTTAGCCATTCATTTTTCTGAGATCAGTAAAACGAGGATCCAGATTGTTGGGGGCAACAACATGTTGACTCTGTAAACCACTTAGAGAGGGTTGTAAAGCACTGTGAAGCGGTACAGAAGTCTAAGTGCTATTACATTAATTAATAAGTATGCATTTTTGAGGGGGGAATGATTCAGGTCTTACAATACGTTAACTTATGATCATTTTTTTTTTGTATTGCATGTATTGCAATTCCCCAATTGGAACATTCTTGCCTAGGTCGGAATAAAGTTCAATTTAAATAAATAGACATGATTCATTTATTTCTTCAGGAGAATGAGGCATGTGTCTAACTCCCACTGAAATATTGTAATAGAATGTTTTAGTATGGTTGTATTTTGGGCTTTGGATTTATGCATCTTGAAGTGCATAATTAGATGGTTAAAATAATGAATATTACAGTTTAGGATTTCTATCTAAAAAAAATGAAGAGCAACATTAACCAATGTTAACAAGAAATTAATTACTACGTAACAGCTCCTACACCATAATTCTATTAGGTGAAATCAAATAAAATTTTAAGTATCTCCTAAAATTTAAAAAGAAAAGATTAAATCTAAGCTTTATTAAGTTAATACTTTTATATAACCTAAGACAGATATACAAAGAAGACAAAATATCTAAATTGTAAACTTAGATCACTCATGTTAATTTACATTTTATTGATCAAATATTGAAAAGAGGTTAAAAAAGTTTTTCAGTTTAGAAAGCAAACAAGTAAATCACCTAAATATGTAGTATTTTTAACTACAAATAACTTAGTAGTTTAGAAATAGTTTAGAAAGAATTACTCAACAATTTAGAAATAATTCAAAATACAACTATTTTGCTTCTAAAATATACTGTAATAAATCTATAATAGAAGAAACTTTAGTACCAGAATCATTTTTTGTAACAATTTCATTACTTGACAATAACAAAAGAAAAACAGTTCCAGGCTTATCTTGCATCCCTACATTTCTTCAACCAAAAGAACATGTTTTCGCCTGTTCATTACTAACATTGTAATGGACAGAATACATATGATGTATTGTATCAGTTACATCAAGATCCAATAAATGCATAGGTGATAAATCCATCCTTATTCTAAATATCAGAGTGCCAAATAATAGGAAGCAATAGTCATCACTAGCAAACCAAAATTATGTCTCAGGATTCAGCATATTATGTAAAAGCAGAAAACATGTTAATTATATTCATAGATGAGAACACAATACTTCTACTTTCCAGAATTCAGGAGTTTGGAATTCTGGGAAACCAAAGAATTCACTACCAGATAAGACCATCTTCAAGATCGATGATGTTCACATCCTTTTTGTATAGTTTATTTCCACATGCAAGGAAAAGAACTGATTATTTCCATATTTCAAACTTAAATCTTCATTAAAGATCTAAATTATTTTTTTTTAAAAAAGTGACTGTATTCTTATTCTATTCAATATGGAGAGGTTCAGAGCTTTAATGAGAATTAGTTGAAGTATTAAGGTACTATTTTTAGTACTTTAAAATGCTTGTTTTTATTATTAAATAAAATTTAATAATACATTTTATTATTATCTATTTATGATACCAAATTTACAGGTAGTTCTCACAGTTCAAAAAGGACAGGAGCAATTCTGCCACTAAGAGATATGATCACAAAGTGAAAAATCGAGTTGCTTCTTGTGAGGTAGGCAGCTGCATAACTGTAATTAATAAATAAAAATGAAAATAACGTGATTGTGCCCAATGCACGATAACAGTTCCAGCTGAAGTCATAAGCAAATCACCCATAGTTGTTAAATGCAATGTCACATGACTACAACTTGCAACTTCTTGCCAGCTTCCATACTGACTTTGCTTGTCAGAAGACAGCTGTAAAGATCACAAATAGCAACCCATGTGACTGTGGGATGCTGCGACTACTATAAAATTGCCATGAACCCAAATTGCAATCACATAATCGCTATGATGTTGTGACAGCCAGAATTTTGAGGACCAGTTGTAGTTCTCCTTTTTTGAGCATAACTGTAATTTTTAACAGCCACTGAATGAGCAATTGGTAAGTGAGGAACTATCTGTATTTGGTCAAGTTGTTTCTGAACTTACTGACAAAACAATGGGTAAAATGAAAAGTGAATTGTATCTCACTAATGAGATCTACCAAGCACACAATGTTGAAAACATCAATGTCGTAACATGTCCTGTTTAAAGAAATATTTTTGGGGGGAGAAGGAGGTGCAAACAGAAACAGAAATGCCAAGTACATTCCTTAAATAAAGTTTTCTTAAATAAATAAATAAATAAATCTGCAAGCAAACCAGCAACCAGTGCAGCTTGTGCAACAGAGTTGTTACATGAGCTCCTGTACGGCCCCTAAAACTGTTTGTGCTGCTCAATTTTGTGCCTGCTGAAGCTTCCAAATATATGGGTATCTCTATGTAGAGCACATTGCAGTAACAAAAGGCGGAGCGCAGGGCTTCGTAAATCCAGGAAAGGACACAACTGGTATACAACAGAGTGCCAAGCCCTGAGCAACCCCACAAAGGATGAGAAGTGAGCTGGATTTCCCACTCCCTAGCAATATAGATTGAGGTCAACCTTGGAGAAGGGAGTTAAACCAACACAATACTGTGCCATTGAGATGGCCTCCAACAGCACAGGCATGGAGGTTATTATGCAGCAGGAAGATTGGTACAGGAGCAACAATCCCATGATTCCATCCTATGATCCCAGTTTCAAGACAGGGTCCCTGCTTGTGGAGCAGGGCCCCTAAAGGCCAAAAGATATTCTCAGAGGATTATTGCCATTCCACCTCATCTACCCTGGGGTCTTGACTGATGCAAAACCCTAAATTCAGCTGGGCATATCTCCAAGAGGGAAACTCCCCTTTCAGGAGTCAGCCAGGTTTTGATGATGAATACCAAGTCAACTTGCTCTTCTCCACGAGGCCATAAATTTAGTGTTTTAACAATACTAAAAAATAGACCAAGATAGACCAGTCATTCTTTTGATGTTCAGTCCCCTAACTCTGGATTGTTACATGTTCAAGCCTGAGATTTAGTAACTGAAAATTAGTGGAGGTTTACCTATTACAAAGAAGTTTTGCAGCCTGTTCTATCTTGCAAGTTTTAGGGGGCGGACATCCCTTTGTTCTGCCCACTATAATAAAACCATAGGGAAAGTGGCACCCAATGAGGAAAGGGCATTTTCTGGGCACTGCTAACTCCCATTCCCTCAAACAATGATAACGCTGTTTCATAGAATCAGAAATTTGAAAGCAACAGTAAAATTGTGAATTCTAGTCCTGCCATAGACATAAAAGGTAAATCCCATTCTGTTTTCACCCTGAATAATTTCAAAGTAATTGAAAAGTATAAAGTAAATTAAGGTAGACATAAAATGTAAATAGAAACTGCCATTTTTAAAATGCTGACTCCAGTTCACTTTTATAGGCTGGCCAAAGGCATTATGAGTCTACCTTATATGTAATATATGCAGCCCTTTAAATAATACATGAAAAGTAAGAAAATTATATTAATCAATTTGGAACATACATTTCAATAATTAAGGATGTATTTGGATGAGGAAACCAATCATAAATGAGGCCATTAACACATAATAAGGGGGCAAGAGGAGCCTGGATAGTTAATCAATTTTATTTTTGGAGCCCAACTATTCATAAATATATCTATAAATTCAATTACATTATTCACTGAACCATAAGGTCAATGTGCTCAGCATAAACTGGGTGAATTTAAAAAACAGATTATGAAAGCTGAATAAAATTAGCAAGGAGGGAAGGCATTTGGCATTCCACAGTATTGTGCAAAATCATTCAGATTCATTCTGTATCATCCTTCCGTTGGTTTTGCATGGCCGCAGTTTTTATGCTGATGTCAACCTATACTTCTCCATATATGCTATTTGAATAGATCCAAATCCAGAGTATTTGGAAACATAATTATGGCGAACAGAAATTCATTCAAAAGATTCTGGAAGTAACATAGTTGTTGAGGTTTGTTTTAATAAAGAAGAAGTAACTAGCTGCTTGCAATTTTTGCATGTTAATGAAGGTGAGTCAAAGTGGAAGAATCAATGACATTTTGTTACTTAAAGATATTGCTTTGCCATAGTAAAGAAATTGCTTATAATATTCAAATAGTAAAAATAATTATACATATTTATGGTAAAGGAAAACTGCTTTTCTGCAATTAATGCAGCAAAAACTGAAAATAAAAGTTTGTTTTTTCATCTGCAGAAACACTGTGATCTAAAACAGTGTTTCTTAACCTTGGCAACCTTTAAGATGTCAGGACTTCAATTCCCAGAATACCCCAGCTAGCACACTATCTGGGGAATTCTGGGCATTGAAGTCCAGACATCTTAAATTCACAAAGTTGAGAAACACTGAACTAAAGTAACTAAATTAGATCAATCTGATCATCACCAAATAAGCCTACTTGTTCTATTGTATACCAGTACTGCCAGGGTAGGCTATAAATGATTTTCTAGGTCAGTTTACTAGAATACTTTGGTGCCGCACACCCATTTTCAGTCTGACCAGTCATTTTCATCACATTCTGACTCATCATCCGAATCACTGTATTCCACTGCAATCCGTCGAGAAAGAATTGTGGCCACATCATTTCCAACCGGTTCACGCTTGGCCTCCTGTTCACGCTGCTCTTGTACTTTTTTCAACTGGATTCCTAAGGTAAGCAAAGAAACATGATTTTTTGTGCTCATTTTTCCCTTAAAAAGCTTACAAATACACAGGACTGAAGCGTTCAGGAATATGTACCAGAATTAACATAATTAGTAATAATTTACACAGTATCTTTCCAAACATGAAAAATATTTTTAAAAAACCGTAGTCAAATATTCCCATTGATAACTTGCTTATATCCAATGACTTATTTAGTATAATAAAAGCTTCAACAAGGACAATGTCCATATTTTTAGAAAGTATTTTTCCTATAAGCATGTGTGGTATAAACAACTCATCATTCATCGGAATATTATTCTATGTGGATAGGATAATTATCTATTCAAGGTAACAATAGTAATAACATAGGACTTAAAATACTTCCTAATATTGTATTTCCCCAAAAATAAGACCTCCTCTGATAATATGCCCAATCGGGCTTTTGAGTGCATGCACTAAAATAAGTCCTTCTTGAAAATATTTAAATGCATGCACAGCCGTGTTTCCTGCCATTTCTTCTGGTTAGGGTTAGGGAGACAGAGCTGGAAAGCAGGTAAGTCAGCAAGGAGTCCCGTCTTACTCCACATGCCCCAAAATAATAAGACCTCCCCGAAAATAAGGCCAACCGCTTATTTCAGGGTTCAAAAATATAAAACAGGGACTTATTTTCCGGAAAACATGGTATCTATTTACATAAAAATCTATGTTGTTCATATAGTTTTTGATACTTTCAGATGTAGTTAAATGCATAATTACATGCTCAGAAGATGGTCTATCCAAGAAAGGTTATAGTATCCATGGATGTGCATACATCCAACAACTTCCTTCTCTTATACCTACCATTTATTTTGTGCCTCCCTGTCTCCCTGGGCACTCCTAAATGTCAGGGACCTTATTTATGTATAGGATGACGGAACCACTTTTTCTCCTCACTGGGAGAGAAAACAAAGCATCGCATCTCCCTCTTTCCTTGCTAAGAAGTAAGTTAACATCACTGCCTTTTTGCAAGATGGCAGTAGAACAGAAAAACTGACCTGCTGATCAGTGGGTGTAACAAAAGAGTTGGTGCTAGGAAAGAGCTGCAAGGGTGGAAGAAGCAAATTTCCCCCCTGCTTCAAATGAGCCTCCTAAGCTGTTCCTACATAATATGTTGACCTAAACATTCATCGTTAACCAGTCAGGCTGTCCAAATGGTATGGTCCACGAGGGACAAATTTAATACATATGGAAGATACCATGTTGAGAAAGATTGGGCATTTAAAAGCAGTTCAAGAACAACTGCAGCGTACCTCTGTGGCTGATGATTGTTCATCAAAAGAAAACTATAAATGCAACCGAAAACAAGAAAGCCGAGGTAACAGCTTTCAGCCTAGAACACATGTGGAACAGAGATCTTACATCATGCAAGCACTGAAAACCCAAAGCCGATGGCTCCGCTTCGTTAATGGCGGGCGATCTCAGTCCGCCAGTTCTGTGTGATTCTGTAGAGCTGTTTAGACAGCGTTAATCTGCTGTCAACAGCTCGTAAATCTCTGCCCTCGGGCAAAGAGGGGGAGATGAGCATTTGGGCTGAAGTAGAGCCCCCAAGGAAAGCCCCAGAATGATTTCTGGTGGTTTGTTGGGAACGCTCCTTCTATAGCTCGAAAAAAGCTCCAGAATCCAGAACGCTTCTGCAAATGCAGAACAAAACGCAGCGTCCATCTCCGTGACTGAAAAGGATTATTGATAGATTGCCAACACGGAAAGACCCGAAAACAGGAGGGCTGGCATTTGATTGTAAGATGATTTTAACTCCCTGACAGAGAAGGTATTTGTATTCAAGAGTGGAGATGATGAAAGATGGCGTTTTGTGTCTTGAAAGTGAAAGCTAAGATAAGCGAAAGCTAAGGAAATGCTGATTACAATTGCTGGCGTGGAACCTTTAAGAAGAATATAACAAGATTTTTTTTTTAAATGGAATTCTTTTTTTTTTAAATCTCTTCTTTTTTTTATTATCTTTTTCTTACAGTGTTTAAGAAGAAAAGTTTATTGAATTTTTTTTCTTTTTATTCCTTTTTTTTCTTCTTCTTGATATTATTTAGTTTAAAAATGGCCTTTAAGCAAAGAGATTTAACCAACTTCTAAAATATTGGAAATTTCTTCACTTCAGGTACGGAAATTGAGAGAGGATATTAAAGAAAGTCTAAGGAATTTTTTACAGGAGCTTATGGAGGCTCATCTTTCAGAAATAGATCAAAAATTTAATGAAATGGAGAAAGAAATACTGGATTTTAAAGATTTGGTGGAAGAGCAGAGGAGGGAGATGAAAAAATTAAAGGAATCAATTACCCAATTATTGTTATCTAGTACACAGACAGAAGAAAGACTGGATGAATTTAACCAAATTAATTTAGATTTGCAAAGGAAAATAGATGAAGTTCAAATTAATCTGAATTTAGAAAATAAAATAGATGATATTCAGGTTAAGGTTGATAAGGCAGATGAAGAAAGGGTTATATTACAATATAAATTAATGGAATATGCTATAAGGGTGAGAGGATTAAAAGAGTGTAAGGAAGAAAATTTGAAAGAGATTTTTATTCAGGCCTTTGCTCAGATAGAGGGAGTGGAACCAGAAGATTTTGAAGTTAATATTGAAAAAATTTATCGTGTTAATTCTTGGTGGGCAAGGCAGAAGTGTTTACCGAGAGATGTGGTTATTTATTTTACAAATAAGAAGATTAGGTATGGAATTTTGCAAGCATTTTATAAAAATAAATTTCAAATATTAGGACAAGATATAATAATGATGAAGGAAATTCCTCCTAAAATGTTAAGAAAGAGAAAAGAATTTGCCTTTTTGGTGGATGAGTTTAAGAAACATCAGATATATTTTAGATGGGAGGTTCCAGCTGGTTTAACAGTGAATTATAAAGGAAGAAAGTATTTTCTCAATACAATTTGTAAAGCACGAGATTTTTATACTAATGTATTAAAGATTGGGAATTCTTTATTAATAGATGTTAAGTTGAATGGTGAATAGATGGTGGAAAATGTAAGACAGAAGAAGGGGAGGGAGAATGTTTAACTTTATTATATATGATTATGGTTAATTTTTGTAAATGATTTATTGTGGATATAAATGTGTAATTTTAGGGGTACTATTTGATATATTTAAGGTATAAAGGAATAGGAAGATGGAATATTGTTTAACTTTGGAGGATAGATAGTAAAATTTAGGAATTTGGATTAAATATTATATTTAAGAGATGGATGTAATGTTGTTATATGGTTAATTAGAATGTAATAGAATAGAATAGAATAGAATTTTATTGGCCAAGTGTGATTGGACACACAAGGAATTTGTCTTGGTGCATATGCTCTCAGTGTACATAAAAGAAAAGATACGTTAATCAAGGTACAACATTTACAACACAATTGATGATCAATAATTGTTATAATAGATATATTTTGGATAAGTTATAGGTGTAATTTTAATAATGTTATTTGATATAAGTAAGGTAAAGTGAAGATTTTAATTATTACAATTGATATATTGGATATTTGTAATATTATTTGTTGTATATAAATGTTAAAGATGTGAAAAGATGGACTATTGTTTACCCTTGAAGGTTGGACAGAAAAATTAAAGAAATTAAGTTGGAAATATGAACTATTCTTGAGAGACTGCTTAAGGAAGAAAGACATTTTAGAAGAACCCTTGGTGAATATTGGAAGATGGAACGTTGTTTTGATATTGATTGATGAAGGTTGGATATTAAAAACTATGTACTTTATTCAAGAACAAACACTAACTCAATCGGAAATTTCTGAGAACTCTAGGAGTGGAATGGTCTGATATATAATGGATTGGAAGAAAAGTATCTTCTTTGTCTCTGGAAGGGGAGTGGAGGTTTTAAGGAGTGATTATGGATTATGATTTGTGCTATATTTTAATTTTTGTTGTTAGTTTTATACCCTGTATTCGGTTCTCGGAAGTCCCGGGGGGTGGGGGGAGGAAGGGGAAGGGAGGGGGAGGGGGGATAAGGGTAGAAAATGGATTGATAGTTAATGTACAAAGATGATTGAAGATGTATAATTAATGTAAGATTGGAGCTGCTTGGCTACCACTTCAGAATGATGGGAAAGAAGGAAGTAGAAGAGAGAAGGAGTTGGAAAGAGAAGAGGAGGAAGAGGAAAGGAAGGAAGAGGGATAGAAGAGGGAGAAGAAAGGAGTAGGGAGGAAGGAGGAGAGGATGTAGATAAGAGAGGGGGAGGATGGTTGTGGAAAGTAGAAGAAGGTAGAGAAGGAGAGTAAAAGGAAAGGGGTGGTGACCGGGCAGATCCGATTAATTGTATATGATGGTACATTAAATATGTTATTGGATATGTTATTGGATAAGAATGTTAAAATAAAACTTCTTTAAACAAAAAAAAAGAAAACCCAAAGCCAGTGATATTTAAAATCACAGGTCAGGTTTTGGAAGACTTACCCATCCGAATAGCAGCAAGAAGATCACTTCGAGCACCACTGATGGGTGACTGGATAGACTCCTGCATTTTAACTTCAGCTACTGCAGGAGTGTGCAAAGGAGACGATGAGAGAAAAGATCCTGCAGGAGGGCCTGGAGGAAGAGGAGGTGGGCCAGGAGGAGCAGGAGCTGTAACAATAGGCCCAGAAGGAGGAAGATGAAGGGTACCAGAATACAGTGTACCAGTCATTAGTCCAGAATGAGTAGGTAGCACAGGGATTTGGAGAGGACTAACAAAAGCTGTCTGTGCAGAAGGAATCATAAGCGGTGATGCAGGGGCTGGGCCTCCTGAAGAATTGTAATAATCCACCATCTGAGCTGCAATCATCCTATACATAAAACAGAACAAAATACTTGTTAGTTGAAGTATCAGTTAAGTACGCAAGGTGACAATCAATCAATTAATGTTCTATTTGATTTGAACTTTAAAAATATTAGGTTACTTTCTCATTACCTTTTTTGTGCAGTATATACTAGAACATTTATTTACAGCACCAATATTTTCCAAGTTGGCTCTAATTTAATCAGGAAGGCATAAATGATTCAGGCAGAGGTTTATCATCCAAGCTTGCTGCTTGGCTCCCAAATGTTTCATTACCAAACTATAAACGAACAAGGCATTTCAACCTAATCCAGGGGTGAAATACAGCAGATTCTGACAGGTTCTGGAGAACCAGTAGCGGAAATTTTTGAGTAGTTTGGAGAACCGGTAGTGGAAATTTTGAGTAGTTTGGAGAACCGGCAAATACTACCTCTGGCTGGTCCTAGAGTGGGGTGGGAATGGAGATTTTGCAATATCCTTCTCCCAGGAGTGGGGAGAATGGGAATTTTGCAGTATCCTTCCCCTGCCATGCCCACCAAGCCACGCCACAGAACCAGTAGTAAAAAATTTTGAATTTCACCACTGCTCCAAACCCTGTTACAGATGTTACCAAGTTTGGTAATGAAACGTCGGGGGCCAAGCCGTAAATTCGGAGGACAAATCTCTGCCTGAATCTGCAACCCAATCTACAAATATTCTCTACAATTTCTAAGGCACAAATGATTTAGAACAAATTACACACTATTTTCCACTATTTTTGCCCATATTAATCTTTATCTCAACAGCTTAACAGTATCACCAGGAAATATTAACTTTCCTATTTTGCTTAGGTTATTTAAGAATATGAATCTCTGAGTATGCTTTACATGCAGTTCAGCATACAATCCACACACTGATATTTTGAACATAGCACCATGGTGGCGGCGCAGTGGTTAGAATGCAGTACTGCAGGTTACTTCTGCTGACTGCCAGCTGCCAGAAGTTCGGCAGTTCGATTCTCACAGGCTCAAGGTTGACTCAGCTTTCCATCCTTCCGAAGTGGTAAAATAAGGACCAAGATTGTTGAGGGCAACATGTAAACCATTTAGAGAGGGCTGCAAAGCACAGTGAAGTGATATATAAGTCTAAGTGCTATTGCTATTCACCATGAGCAAAGCTTCTCCCTGTCTGAGACTATCTTGTTTGCTCTTCATCATCCAGAAGCTGTTTCTATGGCACTCTTGAAGAGCAGGAGAAAAATGTTTTAAATAGTTAGGTTCCATCAAGTCAGCCACTTATGATTGGATAGATGCTTGCCATGGAGAGCCAGGTATTAAACACAGCAATTCCAAAACTATTGTAGTAATATATTTGATCCCATTTAACCATCCGATTCATTGTCTTCCTGTTCTATTCCTTCCAAACTTAACAGAGAAAACTTTCTACTTAATCATCTAGTTGCAATCATATGTTTAACATATATTTATGTTTGCTGATTGTTGTATAACACAGTGGTCCCCAACTCCTGGGCAGTGGCCTACTACTGAGCCATGAGTTTTTCAGAACCGGGCTTCCCAAAGCATGGTGTGAGGATGCGCACACATATCCCACTTGTGCAAGCACTGGGTAAGCACATGCACTCCATTTGTGTGAGTAGCAGGCACGTGTGCCCACTGCTTGCACAAATGGAGCTGTGCATGCACGGCACGGGCATTTGGCCACTGCTTGTGCAGAACCACCCCTCTCTCTTCCTCCCCTCCACCGGTCTGCAAAGCCAGAAAGGTTTGAACCCTGGTCTAATATGAGGACAAAACCAGCTATTTACCCATAATCTGCTGGTATCAATGCAACAGCGCCCAGAGCACCATCTAAGATTTGGGGTGGGGGCGGAGGTGGTTCTTGAGGCCTATTCAAAGTAACATGTTGCACTGTGGTAGAAGATAACCTATATTCATGTTCAAGGCCCTGTTTTGCCAACATAAACTGAGATCCATCTCCTGTTCCACATGAAGGCACATAGCAAAGCTGATGATGGAGTGAATGATTTGGTGTAGCAGGATATGAATAACTGGTAACATCCGAAGCATGGAATCTGAAATTAGAAACAAGAATAAGGGGAACAAAATTAACCAAATATAGTTAAGCTCATTCAATGTAAAAGATTATCTATTTAACATTTTACAGTTTGTTAGTAGATGAGATTAATGCAACATTAAATGTTAATGCAATGTTAAATGTTAATGCAATATTAAACGTAAGCCACATCCACAAAAACAACTTTTCTCTAATTTTCAAATTATAGGACATATGTATTCCAACATAGATCAAAGAACAAGCAACATTACCAAGAAAAATCAAAAGATGAAAGTAAAACTATAGATCCAGGCAGATTATTGCATTTTATCAGAATCAAACCCAATCCAAAATTTTAACATTTTTTTTAATATGGAATTTTTTCTTAGTATTTTTTTTTTTTTTTGCATAAAAGTAACTTTATCTGATGAGAGAGAGAGAACTGTTAGCTGGTCACAAAGCTTGGAAAACAGCAAACCTTTTAGTACTTAGCAGTTAAGACCAAGCAACATTGTCCTTGCATCCCTATGCTGCAGACAAGCTAAATTAGTAAAACAAATTATGCCATATTGTCATATGGTTAAAAAAAAAAAGGTGAAACAGATGCTCATCATCTTATTCAGATGGAAAGCCAGGGAGTTAACAACGCGCTTTCAATAAAACAAAAAAGACAAACCCTTTGGGCATCTGGGACTCTTTTGTGCCTCCTGCCTGCTCTTGTTTCTGTATGTCACTTATGAACTCAATGCCCATTTTCTTTCTCTCCCACTCTTCTTTCCTGGTCCTTACTTTTCTCACATTAACTTGATGATGGCGGCTTGGATTCAGCTTGTGCCTCTCTCTCTGAATCATAATGGGCACAATATAAATCATAACAAAAAGGATTACATACAGGATGGCAACGTGAGAATTTCATATGCCCAGAGTTACATTAGACGGGCATATGTTACATAGAACAATGTTACATTTGATTTCCATGCAAGATTTTTTTAAAAAAGCTGTTTTGAACCTAGGTGTGCTTCCTTTAATGGAACTGTTTCTTATAACAATCTGTTTACAACAAAGCAAGGCAAAGTTTTTATTTTGTCAAGTAACAAATAAATAAAGACAGGCAGAAAAAGACATTGGACCAAAAAGGCTTAAAAGATGTGAATTGGCTAAGATAACAGAATCAGTAGGATTATTTTTAAAAAAGGTAGAAAAATGAGACTCATTCAGATGGAGAAATCAGAACTTGTTATCAGAATATCTCACAACGTATTATAGACTGAAAAAAAAATCTCTTCTTAATGCAAACAAAACAACATGTTGGCTAGAAATTCTGGAAATACAAAAAAAAACACATTTGTTTTAAAACTTGATTATGCAATAGTTACAAAAACCTCTGCCTTTATATGCCCAAGTTTTAAAATGAATACAACATGACATAAGCAAGCCACAACAGATGTTAATGGAACAGTGAAATTTGTGGGCTGCACTATTTGTTATATTTGTTCCTTTCTTCAAACTAAGTAGCAGAACAAAAATGAAATAATGCCTGACCAATCTAATTTAAACACTGTACTTGAAGATAGAAGACCTCTGGCTTAGCTCAAAGGCAACAGATAAAGAGATTTGATATCTCCTGAGTTTTTTTTTAACACCTTGGCTTTAAGCACACAGTGCCTGACACAAAAAGGGCCATTTCCTGTCCCAGTTTTCTGTTTCTTTTTGCTGCAATAGGCTGCAAAAAATCTTTTAAAAATAAGTCTTCACGTTTAATCTAATTCAGGAAAACACAGACACCCAATTGCCAAAATTATCCAAACTGAAAAAGAAAGATATACCTCTCTTATACAGGTAGTCCTCGACTTACGACCACAATTGAGGCCAGAATTTATGTTGCTAAGTGAAAAAAAATAGTTAAATGAATTTTGTCCCATTTTATGACTTTACTTGCCACATTTGTTATGTGAATCACAGCAGTTGTTAAATTAGTAACGCGGTTAAGTGAATCTGGCTTTCCCATTGACTTTGCTTGTCAGAAGGTCGCGAAAAATAGTCACCTAACCCCGGGACACTGCAACCATCATAAATATAAACTAGTTGTCAAGCATCCAAATATAAATCAGGTGACCATAGGGATGCTACAACCATCATAAGTGTGAAAAATGGTCATTAGTCACTTTTTTCAGTGCCGTTATAAGTTTGAACGATCAGCAATTGAACTGTTGTAAGTCGAGGTCTACCTGTACAAGTGGAAGTTATAAATCTGCAACTGATGAAGGATACTAAGCACCTCTGAATATATAAATCTTATTATCAACAGACCTAGTTTCAGGGGACAGAGACCCTTCAGAAGATGTTCCAGGGTAAATATTCTGAGACAACCTGTTGTCTGGTCTAAGTTCTTTGTCATACGCCATCATATTCCACTCTTGGCGCCTGTTCCTTGCTTTTCTAACCTTTTTCACCTCACGAGTTGTGCCATCTATACGTTTTTGATCCTGATATAATATAAAAAGCGATGAAGCATGCAAAAGAGAGAAACAAGGAAAGAGCAAGTTTAATGCTGTTAAGAATATGAAAATAAGATGTGCAGGTGAGCCAAGCATAATCAAAGCATATATTAGATTCCATTGATTATTTATAAAAACTTTCAGCTATGTTTCAACATTTATAGGCTATAGACATCTGATAGTCCCATATTCATTTTTTCCCCCTCCAATAAAAGGATTTTAATGTTATAGTTTGCAAAACTTCCTCTATATGATCTAGTCAAAGCAATGTAACTAACTAAATAAATAGAATCAATAGTTTTTCAATACATCACATTAAGTAACTTGAAAATATTTTCTCATTACATGCTGTGAGTCAGTAGAAATGTGCCTACAAATAGCCTTTTGTTGGGTTGTCTTCCAGCTGCAAATTAAGCTTATTCAACTTTTAATTTTGTTCCTCAAATGAAGCATGTGTTTATTCTGAAGCAAGCTGATTTCCACTTTTCCTAAGACTGAGCCAGGGCAGTTTGGTTTTGTTTATTTCAAGCATTTCTCACGTTAACTGATTAGATATTTGTTCAATAGTTTAGGGATTTGGGTGGTGTAAGCCAAATCAAATGAGTGTTTTCAAAGTTTGGATGCCTATAACTTTCAAATAGCTTCTTACAATATAGGCTGTCCATGTTTAGAGACCATGTTTAGAGACCATATTTAGAATTGTTAAGCAAAGCAGTCACTAAGTAATACCAAGAGTATGCTTTACAATCATCCTGCAGCTTTCATTTGCTTTACAGACCTGTGAAGGTCATAAATGTGGGAACTTATAAAGTTACTTTTTCATCACTGTGGCAACTGTGAATGGTCACCAGATGAGATCTACCTTTTCAGATTTACAGAGTAGGGATTCTTTTCAATAAGTCCTTACTTTCTGCTTATTACTGTCATAGTAGGTAGACAGACACGGAATCAGGTGAATTCATGAGGGGCTGAGGACAGGTTCTTAATCATATGGATCATCGTGATAAAACAATTGACTCCAAGAGAAATTTGTTAGTTCTTAATAAAGGGGGTCCTTGACTTACAATCCAAATTGGGACTGGATTTTTCATTCTAAATTGGTTCAGTTGAAGGCCCTACGTAACCAGGCTCCATTTTATGACATTTTCTGCGGCGCATTTTCAGTGAATCATCACAGTTGTTTAGCAAATTCACAATTGTAAATGCAAAACCATTTTTTCAAATGGGTTTTTTTTGGACAGAAATTGGCAATAAAAATTGCAAATTGCAGTCATGTGACCACAGGATTATGTAACTAGTCATAAAGGGGAGTCAGTTGCCAAGCACCTAAAATTCTGTCACATGACTGCAGGAGTGTGTGTATGAGACACATTTTATGATAGCCAAAAGTGCCTTATGGACCACAAAGCACCAATTCTGGGTCCACTGTAATTTTGAATGGGCATTAAGCAACCAGTTGCAAATCAAGGATTTTCAATAAATGTAGTTAAGAGGGGGAAATTCTCAGTCATTCATAGTTCACAAAACGAATACCATAAAAATGCTAATAGCAGACCTGTTAGATTTGTTTTGCAACCCACGTCTCCATAATGTCCTACCAAATCCCTGTTTCTCACAGTTTATGACATCTCCTTTACTATGTGCTTATTGTTTGTGTCACCACATTGACAACAGGTAAGCCCCATGTCACCCAATCACTGTAATGTGATATTCCTTTTTCTGCAGAACCTCTAGATCCACTAACCTGGTTTTTGTGGAATACTTATGAACAGAAGAGGGGGGGAGGGAGGGAGGGAGACAGAGAGAAAGAGAGAGAGAGGGAGAAAGAAAGAGAGAGAGAGAGAGAGAGAGAGAGAGAGAGAAGCCAACTTACTCTTTTAATTCTGTTCTTCCTATGCATTGCCTAGGAGCTTCAGTCACTTAATTAGTTTCAGAGCTCCAGGGATTGCTCACATAGCATATATACACACTCATTTCAAAAATGTCTATCAAATCCCTGAATTTTATTACAACTATGATCTGAAAATGGAGAATTCAGGCAACATTCCTTCATGATCTCATTTATATGCATTCACATTTCAAAGCAGTAAACTTCATTCCGCAATCTAGTCCATTATTTATGCACAGCTATAACAGAACTATGCTAATCTTTCAAAGTTGAAGCCAGTGGTGGGATTCAGCCAGTTCTCTCCAGATCGTGCGAACTGGTAGCAACGACTGTAGGAGGCACCGCCCACTGCCCGGATATAATATGCGACTATTGCGCATGTGCAGAAGGCTATGCGCATGCTCACATTTGCGAACCAGTAGGGAAGGTAAGTGAATCCCATCTCTGGTTGAAGCTTCAAATAATGAAAAGATTCTTCAATTTCCATGATACAGAAATGTCTGAACTAAAGGATTTTATGAAATGTTTGTTAATAATTCAAAATATCTTCCAAAATGTAGTTATATTATAAAACTAACTGAGAGTTTCTTTAAACATTCCATTACCAAATCTCCAGATTTTCATTTTATTTTCATTTGATTTTCAAAATACAGGTAAGAAAGCACACATTTGAGATGAAAGGTAAAGGAATAGTTTGAAATACAGAACAGCTTTGGTTTTTACAACCATTCCTGCGTCAGGAACTTTCTTAAAATACAATATAAGCTATTTATCCTAAAACATGATTGGCAAATTTATATATATATAAACTGTTTCAATTTACCTTCTGTCGTCTCTTCTCTTTTCTCTTATGCTCTGTATCTTGTAACATTTTTTCTTTCCAGAGGTCAAAGAAGTAAGAAGGATCAGTATAAAATTTTAATCCATCTTTTTTATCATCTCTGTAAAAAAGTAGAACAAACTTTCTTTTAAAATGGCCACTGCCCATGCTCCAATAGTCAATAGAACTATTGACAATGTTCAGTCATAGAACAAATGAATCAGCTTTTCACCTGAAGTACAAATGACTAGGTGGAAGACCCAGCTCCTTTTAGAAGTCCGTAATGCTGGCAAAAATGGAAGATGACAATTCTAGCAAGTTGAAGAGACTCCATAACTATGGCAAAAGGCACATCTTTGGGAGGTCTGAAGGGCCAGGATGAGGACAGATCATCCTGGAGAAGGTCCCTCTACATCAGGGTTGTCAAACTCAATTTCACTGAGGGCCGCATCAGGTTGTGTTTGATCTCAGGGGGATGGGGAGCCATGGCCAGGGTGGGCGTGGTCAGCTCAACATCCATTTTCAGCCGCAACAGCCTCCTCCAGCCCTCTGCCAGTGAAAACAGAGCTTGGGAGAGTCACACGTGCGCACACACCTCGAGCTCCATTTTTGCTGGCAGAGGTACCGTGGGCTGGCCCTTCAATGTTTCCAGAGTGGCTCCACAGGCCAGATCTAAGCACCCCGCGGGCCTTGAGTTTGAGACCCCTGCTCTATGTGGTTAATAAGAGTCCAAAGGTTCTCTGTTACTCATCAGGGAAACTTAAGCAGATTTTGAGTATTTCTTTATCTGAGTATATGAAGTTCCATTATGTTGACATTTATTATTCAGTACAAATATTGACATACTACATGTATTTGCACAGTGTATGAGAAACTTTTTTCTCCTGCAAAAATACAAGACATGAAAATAAGAAGGAAAACTTCATACCCGGCTGTATCACATTTATCCATTTCAAATTACAATACCTGTATGATGTAAGAATATTCAGTGGAGGTGGTTTGTCACTCTGATTGTATATATCAGCTATAGGATTGGGAATGCTGCTCTTTGAAACAACCTGTTGATCCTGTATTGTAGAACTTTTGAATGCTTTCTTCATATTAATATCTTGCAATGAAACTGTTAAAAAGAAAGGAGAAATAGCCACCTAAGAGGCTGAGAATAACTTACAACATGCAAATGAAATGACTGAACAAAAGCAAATAAAGAAGGAATGACTACATCTCATTTTGTATGTACAACATGAATTGTGTGCTGCACTTCTGAGACAAGATTGTGAACAAACACAATATGTTCTAATTAAGACTAAAATACAAAGTTATTCAGATCTGTGGCTTATCATTCTTTATTTATTGCTTATATTGTTTACGTTCCATATTCTTTTATATGTATATTCCTATTGTTATTATCTTTCTCTTTCTCTTTGTCAATTCTTGTAAAAAGAAAAGAAAAAGACAATATAGTAATTTTATTAGTCTCACTGATTTTGACATGTGTATCAGATAGAATATTTTTAGATGAGGACTGGTGAGAGATGCTTATCGGTTGTGCCATGGAATGGTCTTAAGTCTACTTGGACAGATCCTCCTCAAGCAACATATTAAGCAGATTGCAAAAAGAGTCAGGGAGACAATTTATTTGTCAAAAAATATTAAGAGACTTTAGTACATTGATGAATTTGCTGCTCCTATCCCACATACAAACATGCGTCTTTTTCTGAAGCAGATAGTATTTTAAGAGATCAATTACACCATAAAAAGTAATAAGTGCTGTATAGGTAACTATGTCTTTTTGTCAATATCACTTTTGACATAATACTCGTATGAAATTGCCTACCTTCTTCCACAGTTGAATCCAGTTGAGTAACCTTGACAGACAAACGGTCAATCCTATCTTGAAGAGAATTTGCCCTGATGTAAAAGTTGTTGGCTTCATTAAACAACTCACCAAATATGTCTTCAGCATGTTTGCCTATAGAGAAAAGACAGGATCATGTTCCCCAGCTTAGAAATAAATGTTTTTATTTATTATTTACTGACAAATACTTTATAATGCTAATTTACACAACCCTGTGGCATTCTGTCATTTTTTAAAGAATATTATAAGAATTCTTCAAGATATTGTTTTTTATTCTAAGCAAACAGCTATGAAGCCAGAATAGATATACCCATGCAAAAATCCTTATATTTTTCCTGGTGTTCCTAGCTTCATCTACTGTAAAAAAACTAGATATTTAAAAAATGGAATTATTTGGTACAGTACCCCAATACATGAAGTTTAGGCAGATTAGAATCCATCTCACTTCCTTTGTCCCTTTCATAGCACATGTGCTTGGTGTGCTCCCCTCCCAAAACTTAAGATAACCCTAAAAGATGCCTCATGTTCTTCAATTTTCCATATAAAATAGGAAGAAAACATAAAGAATAGCATTAAAAACAACTCAGGGAACTTACTTAAGCTGCTTAGCTGACGTATGATAGCAGCAAGAGTACTATTGGTTACACATTCCAATTCACTAGTAATTCCTTCAGGTAAAGCTCCTTGGCATAAGTGCCGAGGTTCAATGTTCCTTTTGATTAACGGCATGTTTCAATGTCTGTAAAAAGAAAGAACAAAACATAATTTTTATCCTCCTCCAACATAAAAGCAAGAGTTAGTATAGTGTAGAGCGGGGTAGTCAACCTTTTTATACCTATTTCCCACTTTTGTATCTCTGTTAGTAGTAAAATTTTCTAACTGCCCACCGGTTCCACAGTAATGCGCCATGTATCGTCGTCTGCGCATGCCTCTCGCGCATCGTGGCTTGGGTTTGGGGGGGGGTGCCAGCTACCAGCTCTGCTTGTCTGTTACAGCTGGGTGGTGTGGGGGGAGATGCACGAGCTATTCTGGGACAAGGCTCTTTTGTTTGTGGTCACATTATAGTGCCATTTAGTTTCACTTACATAACGTGAACTAAACTGATGCGTGGGCGATACAAATAGTATATTTTCAGAAATTTAAATTGTCACGGGGAATTTTATGAAAACCTAATGAAAATGTTTTTAAATAATGCTATGAAATTTTTTAAAAAGTCAATTAAATTAAAAAAAAGGAAAGTGTTTCAGTATCGGACAAAACCCCTACCGCCCACCATGAAAGCTGGAACGCCCACTAGTGGGCGGTAGGGACCAGGTTGACTACCACTGGTGTAGAGGGAGAAATGGACCATGTCTCATAGAGAATGTTTTGGTTAATTACCTCAGGAAGATCATTCAGGAAAATCATTTTTTTTATTGTGGCACCCATTTTGTTGTTGTTGTGGCACCTTCTCTCGCCAAATAATCACAGTGACCTTGCTCTAGTTCAGGCATCTCCTAAAAATATTTCTATTCTTCTTTACCACTTGAGATCCCAAATATTGCTGGCAGATTCATCACTACTATTACGATTTATTGTATTCAAGTGTACTTTTAATACTGTGCACTGCACGGCAGGAAACCTATAAGTATATTTAATTAAACAAATCTTATCAAATTTGCTATGTAGCTTTCTATATATTATTGAAGAGGAAGTAACTGTATTCTTTCTTTGATCATTTGTAAATCTGCAAGTCAATATGATATCTTGGAACAAAACATTTTTATAGGAAGCCTTTAAAAAGAGAGCTGAATAAATGTGTTCATCAAAAACATTAAAACTTCCTAATGTATCTCTGGCTCAACATTTTAGATCAGGCCACATTGTGAGCAAACAACTTAAGGGGGTTAGAAAACTGGGGCTCAACCTGCTTCTAATTTTCCAACATCTGTATTAAGAAAAAAGTGTAAATAGCAAGAAGACAAGAAGCAGATGATGATATTCGGTGCTGAACAGGAAATGACTCCTTAGGATCTTGTACTTGGCAGCCGGGCTCCTCATGAAAAAAAGCAGTGGGAATGGGAATGACTTAACAGGAGCTACTTGCGACCTTCCCTGCCTGCTTCCCCATTAATTTTCCTTATGGGAAGCCAGCAGGAAAGGTTCAAATGATGATCATGTGACCTCAGGATGATGCAACTGTCAGCAGTGTGAACCAGTTGCCAAGCACCCAAATCATGCTCACCAAAAGTTCTGGGATGGTCAGGACTTTGAGAATTGGTCATATAACCATCATTCATTCAGCCCCTGTAACTTCAGTTTCTGAACAAGTGATCATTAACCAACGACTACCAGTAGATTTATTCTCCATGTTGCCTGAAAGCAGGACAAGAACCAATAGTGGAAGCTTTAGAGAGAACTCTAAATTTGAAGTAAGGAGGAATTTCTGATTCTGTGAGCTCCTACGCAATGGAACAGCCAACCTCTTTCTTGGAAAGAAAGATTTTCCATTACTGGAGATTTCAAATAAAGGCTGCACAATCATTTGTTTGGGTTGCTCTGACTATTCCTGCCCTGGGCAGAATTTTGGGCTAGAAGTTCTCTAAGGTTCCTTCCAGTCCTATAAATTTATGTTCTCAGAAATATGTAGCTCTTAATGTGTTTCCACAAATTTCTGCATCATTTAGAAACTTTTTGTTTTGTAGCAAGTAAAATTTAATCTCAGCATGTTTATCTCAAGGTTCTTAACTTTGGATTTTCTGATATAAATATAAATAATGCTAATATAAATGGTTGCATAATTATAGGTTCAACAACATAATCCCCTCTAAGATAAAACATCTTGATGTTATCATTGGTTTTGATTTGGATGCTACAAGTCAGATGTTAACCTTGAAACTCTTCAAGAAACAGCTCCCATGAGCGCAATCACTTGGGAATTTTGAACGAAGAAGGTTAAGAGGGAACCGGGTTGAAATACCTCTGTTCCTAACTTAATATCTCCAAGGTATTTTATCATCCCCGTACCTCACCAACAGAAAATTCCTATGTGGCATTGTTACGTCTCACAGGATTTTTACATGCAAATACCTCTGTTTCAAAATGAGCCTGGAGGAAGGGTAGGGTTATGTAGCATATGTAGTAGTAATTGTCATGTTTTGATTCTTAGCTACAGAAATCAGTACCAGAAATAACATACGTACACATATATGTATACAAACTATACTATACGTCTATAATACTCTATTCTAAATTCAGTTCAGTAGTGACCACAATCTTTGGAATATAGTAGTAAATAACTATTCCAGAACATTTCCACAATAAAAAAAATAATTCTGATAACTTGCCTCCTGACGTATTACAGCTAATCCTTAATTTATGACTTAATTCCCTGCTTTCAAGCACCATGGAGAATACAGTTAGTCCATGATTTATAACTAAAATTGAGTCCAAGATTTCGGTTGCTAAGTAAGACAGTTGTTAAATGAGTTTTGCCACATTTTACAACATTACTTGTTGTTAGTAACACAGTTTAAATGAATTTGGTTTTCCCATTGACTTTGTTATCAGAGATTGCAAAAAGTCACCACATGACTCCCAGACTCTGCAGCTGTTCAAATAAATATGAACCAGTTTCCAAGCATCAAAATTTTGATCATGTGACCATGGGGTAGTGTGAAAAACTGCCATAAGTCATTTTTTTCAGTGCCGTTCTAACTTCAAATGGTCACTAAATGAATGATTGTAAGTTAAGGACTAACTGTATTCTGTCCAACTAAGGATTTCTAGCTGCTGTCCTCAGAAAACCTCTCCTTTCAGCACAACACTGACCACAAGAAACAAAAGTAAGAGGCATCTGTAGTGAATACTTATTAACCATAAATGTGGAGTTAGAATTTATTAGCCCAAATACTGGCTTATCTTCATATAGCTTATTTAAATTACCCAGATACTCAGCTATATGCAAAGCAAATTTCTATATCTCTCTTAATTCCTTAACTAGCAAGATTTTTTTTCCCTAAGGGTTTTTATGCATTATCTTAATTGCCAAATGTAGCAAGGTTTTGTTGATTACATTTGATCATATTTGTTCTTCCCCTTTGCTTTTTAAGATTTCAAGTGTTGGTTTTCAATAGTGAGATGAGTGATACCTCAACTCCACTTATCGAGTTCTAAAAAATACTATCCACCTGAGGGGAAAAAAATAAATCACAGCATTGACCTTGCAGCAAAATTACTTCTTACCCACCAGGGACTGATAATATGGCAAGTAATTCTGCTACTTCTTCATTAGCACAACTGTAATAGTTTGTACCATAATGAGCAATGAAAGATGTAGCGCAATTACAAACTCTTGAGAGGATGCTCCCTGCTGTTTCTTGTATGAATGACTGCTATCAGTATGTCTCCTTCCTATCAGAAGTAGGGCCTGATGGCATACGGCTCCAAAATCAGATTAATCAGCTCCTTCGAAAACAGGCAATTCCCCCGCTAATAATTCTGAAAGCCAACATTTGCAAATGAGTGGGAAACATGGCTCCAATTCATAATTCCAAGAGTTCTGTAAAAAACAGAACTCTTGGAATCAGTCATCACAACTGATATTCTGAATTCAATTCTCCCAAGGCCAGAAATCTGGGTATATGGGAAGATAGCTAGGGCTATGACCAAGGACTTGGTTGCACCCCAGTGGTGAAATTCAAATGGTTTTACTACCGGTTCTGTGGGTGTGGCTTAGTGGGCGTGGCAGGGGAAGGATATTGCAAAATGCTGGGCATTATTTGAAGTTGGGGACCCCGGATCTAGACTGAAATTTTTCCAGTCGGCATAGTATTTATCAGTCCAGATTTTTGAGGAATCTTAAAATTTTCAGTATTCCTGAAATATAATCTCCTTTTTTAAATTTAACAACAGTTGCTAAGGCATTTATTTAATTTTATTGATCAAATTCATTGGATAAAAATCAGAAAAATCGGAAAAGTTACTGCTAAGTATTTGGCTGCTGTATTTTAATATTTGTTTATTTTAGAAATAGTGGAAATTATTTCATTTTAGGTACAATAATAGTCTCAAGAGTCCAAGCTGCTATCTTTTGCTATAAGGGGGTTTGGTCTTTAATATACTCAGGGGTATATTAATACTCAGGGGTAGGCTGCTGTGGGTTTGCAGGGGTTCAGGAAGCCTCTAGGTAAGATTCTGTGCAGTTCAGAGAAACCCCCAAACCCCCACCTACCCCACCCCTCCCCTCCCAGGAGTTCCCACACAGCCCATTTTGGATGTAGGTAAGTGCAGGGTGTATGCGGAGGCTAGGGGAGGGCAAAAAACAGGCCTACCAGAGGGTATCCAGAGCCTGGGGAGGCTGTTTTCACCCTTGCGGAAGCTCGAGGAAAGCCTCCGGAGCCCGGGGAGGGCAAAAATCTCCCCTCCCCGCTGTAATGTAGGAGGCCAATTAGGCCACGCCCACCATGGTCATGCCCACCCAGCAACCGGGCAGAGAACCCCTTGCTAAAAATTTTGAAGCCCACCCCTGAATATACTCATAAATACCAGTTGTTGAGAAGAATATATACCATTGGTTTATGGAGCAATTTTGGCCATATAACTTCTGCCAGTCTTAACATTGCCTCTGGTTATCATCTGATGGTCAAACCACAAAGTTTAAAGAACTCACACATAGACAATCACTTTGCTACATGACTGGATTTTTTTTTTCAGAAGATGGCTTCACTGGAGAATATAATGGGACTTGGAGGCAGAGATAACCACAATCAAGTGAAATAAAGATAACCTAACTGCTAATGCACTGAATCTGCAAATCCTGATACAGAATCAATATTGTCAGCTCCCAGGAGAAACAAGGCATATTCTGGTTTACTGAAAGTTAAGTAGCAAGCTTATAGAGAATACATACCCAACATGTCTGAAATTCTTTTTTCAACTGTGGTTCTTCCAGAATCTCACTGGCAAGAATTTATTAATTTATTAAGAAGTAAAGGTTCAAGTTACATGAATTCCATTAACTGACATATTTCCTGACATATATCCTCAACAATAATTACATAGGAGTCTTGCTCATTTTCTTACTGCTTTCCTTAGACCTGGCAAAATGGTGAGTCTCTTTACTGATAAGAAAAGAGCTTGTAAGTGGTTGTTTATAAAACTATATCTTGATTTTTCATCAGTAGGGAAGAATCATATTTAACTGGGTCAGAAAATTATCAAACCATTTTTAGGCAGAGTTGTTGAAAACGTGATTGGGCTTTAACCACCGACTTCCTTTACTGAGACTGATTATTTGGATCCCTTCCAATCAGGATTCGTGTATGGAATAGAAATTGTACCACTCACATGTGGATGATCTGTGATAGTAACTGATCAGAAATGGCACACACTTTCTCAGTGGCATTTGGTATCATCAATTATGGTTTCCTAATGGCTACCAGAAAGAGTTAAGTATTGAAGGTCCATTGGCCAGTACTGGACTGCGGCCCATTGGGAACTGGGCCACGCAAGTGGTGGGTAAGCGTGCAAAGTTCCATTTGTACGAGCAGCAGGGGCACAGGCGAAATCATCCGTTCTTCCCGCCACCATTGATCCATGGAGCCAAAAGGTTGGTTCAACTTCTTTCCAGTGTTATGGGGAGATAAGCCTTTGGACACTGTAAAGTGGCATACTTTAACACCAGGATTAGCATCAAAAAAGGACTCAATAAATAAATACTGCCAACTCAAATGATCAGGTGGTAAATGACAGCCTAATCAAGGAACTACAAAGGCGAAAACATCCCCATCAGCAATGACGGGGCAAACCACTATATATAAACAAAGAGCAAACTCTACTCCCTGAAGATGTTATCTGGTCTACAAGCAAACAACCAAGTTCAGACGGCACCAAGGACTCCATAAAGTGGTATACTCCAGAGCTTGGCCTTCCTCCTCTCCCTCAAGGATCAGACTACTGGGAAAAGTTATCCATTGTTTTGGAATTAGAATATGCCCTTTTCCATTCTTGTCCAGTTACCTAAAGTAGTGCAATGGTTAGAATGCAGTATTGCAGGCTAATTCTGCCCACATCTGAAGTTCAATCCTGACGGGCTCAAGTTTGATTCAGCCTTCCATTTTTCCGAGGTCAGTAAAATGAGGATCCAGATTGTTGGGAGTAATATGTTGACATTGTAAAGTGCTCAGAAAGTGCTGTAAAGTGATATATAAATTTAAGTGCTATTGCTACTATCTCTTCCTTATCCAGTTTTTCCCCAGCCTTTTTCTTTCCTTCCTCATGCAACCATCTTCATGTTTATGCTAGAAAGAAGAATGTGTGATTATGCTTTTGTCAATGTGGTTTGCGACAATGTCTGATATATGTAAATGAGTAACTTATTTTTTATTAATTATTATTATTTATTATTATTTATTCTATTTGTATACCGCCCATCTCCCGAAGGACTCAGGGCGGTTCACAGTAAAAAAAAAAAAAAAAACAGAAAACATATAATACATAAAAAACAGCTAAAAGAATAGTTAAATTCAATTGATGCTGTATTTTTTAAATACAAATTTAAAACCTCATTTAAACCCCTTTTTTAAAAATCCCAATTTAAAACTACATTCAAGCTAGTCCTGCTCTTCGAAACAGCAACGTCTTCAGCTCGCGGCGGAAGGACTTGAGATCGGGGAGTTGACGAAGCCCCAGAGGGAGCTCGTTCCAGGGGGGTGGGGCCCCACAGAAGGCCCTCCCCTAGAGGCCGCCAGCCGACATTGTTTAGCTGACGGTATCCGGAGGAGGCCCTCTCTGTGAGAGCGCACTGGTCGGTGAGAGGCTAATGGTGGCAGTAGGCGGTCCCGTAAATATCCCGGCCCTAGGCCATGGAGCGTTTTAAAGGTGATGACAAGTACCTTGAAGTGAACCCGGAAGACCACTGGGAGCCAGTGCAGATTATGCAGGAAGGGTGTTACATGGGAGCCAAAAGGTGCTCCCTCTATCACCCGCGCAGCCGCATTTTGGACCAGTTGGAGTCTCCGGGTACACTTCAAGGGGAGCCCCATGTAGAGAGCATTACAGTAGTCCAGGCGGGATGTAACAAGGGCATGAGCGACCGTGCATAAGGAAGCCCAATCCAGAAAGGGGCGTAACTGGCGTATCAGGCGAACCTGATGAAAGGCTCCCCTGGTGACAGCCATCATATGATCTTCTAAAGATAGCCGTGCATCCAGGAGGACGCCCAGATTACGAGCCCTTTCCGTGGGGGACAATAGTTCGCCCCCAATGGTCAGTGATGGAATTAGCTGACTGTACCAGGCCGCCGGCATCCACAGCCACTCGGTCTTGGTGGGATTGAGTCTGAGTCTCTTCCTCCCCATCCAGACCCATATATAAATGGTATATTTATAATTATTTCAATCATTAATTCAATTAACACACATTCATTTTTTGTCATTCTTACCCTTTGGAGCAGAGGTCTTCAACCTTGGCAGCTTTAAGACTTGTGGACTTCAACTCCCAGAATTCTCCAGCCAGCATAGCTGGCTGGAGAATTCTGAGAGTTGAAGTCCACAAATCTTAAAGCTGCCAAGGTTGAAGACCTCTGCTTTGGAGGGAGTGGGCATGCATGTGTATGAATTTACCAGGTACAGTACATACATACAAAGAGAGGGTTTGTCAAATACAGTCTTTAGGATTGTTTTTGGCTGAGACTAAAGGACCAAATTAACAAATTTGGGGAGTTGAGCATAGCACAGGATTTTTGGATTTTTGAATTTTTAATTTGTTTCTGTTCTTTTTCTTTAAGCAAGGATCATGTGGCAAGATGGGCGAAAAACAAATTTAATAAACAAATAAAACTCGAAAGCTTTTTTTGTGAATACAATGCTTCCTAATACTAAAGAGAAACAATTAAGCAGAAACCAACAATAGTTAACAACTACGTTATACAACATATTCCTCATAAGTGCCTCACTTCTGTAATTACCACTACACTGTACAATCAATAATGCAGAATTAAAATGTGTCAATTTGGGAATAACAAAATGCATTAAAGTGTCAAAAGTTAAGATAATTTATAAGTTGTGACTGAGGAAGCATTAGAACATTTGTGTCAGCAGACTATAAATGTACAGTAAAGATCTCATTCTTTTATGATGAAAAAACACCAGAGTTAAGGAAGGATGTTTTTAGAACTAAAGTAGTATAATTCTGTGAATAAGTTCAATATGAAGGCAATTTATGAAAATTAAATAAGTTACTTTGGATTCACAAAGGTGCTTTTTTTTCAGAAAGTGAAGTTGCCTCTTGAAAAAGCACCTTCAGGACAATCATGACCTGGATGACTGAGAATCTCCATTGACATTTGCTTTGGGTTGCCTTTTCTTCTATTGATGACAGACTTGGGATATGTGTGATTCATATTAACGGAACAGATAATGAAACACATACAGAAAGCAATATTAAAAAGGCTTATCTGTATGCATCCCATGATTAAGAGAAATTGTGAAGCTAATGTGTAGCCAAATATGCACAAAGGCTATTCAGCAGTGTGAACAATTTGTCCAAGTACTTTCAAATTAGTTACGTAAAAGACCAAACACTAACCCAAGTAGCTCTGAATAGAAGCTTCCTCCAAATGAAGAGAAGGCACCGGTGTAATTTCATTTATCTGATATCAACAGTATACAAATACACATGCACAAAATGAACATTTTTTTCACAAAACGTCTTCATGGTTTTGCCCAACCTAGTACCCGCTTCAGCTAAATATAAAAACAAAATGCTTTGAATAATATGAAATTACAAATATTTGATATTTTGGATTAGATAGAACACATAGAGCTGCTGGGTGAGATCATTAGCTAGTTTAGGTTTGATATAATCTGGGGAGTTTGCTGACAAATAGGTGGGTGAATATACTGAAGGCCTAGCTTGCTGCTGGTACCATGAAACAATTTGGGCCCGTGACAAAACCATCCCCCTGAGTGGCTCATCTCTATAAGCCAGGGGTGTCAAATTCAAGGCCCGCAGGCCATATTCAGCCCACAGGGTGCTTAAACCTAGCCCACAGGGCCGCCCTGGAAACAGGGGAAGGACTGGCCCGCGGTATCTCTGCCAGTGAAAATGGAGCCTGGGGGGCGTGCAATGAGTGATGTCGAGCTGACCACACCCAGCCTGACCCCCTGAGGTCAAACACAACCCTGATGTGACCCTCAATGAAATCAAGTTTGACACCCTGGATATCTAGAATCTTTAGGAAATAAAGCAATGGAAACAATATTTAGAGTGTCAGTGGATCAGTAAGGTAATCTGAACATAAGTATGGGCCCATGTTCAGGCTTAATCTGTGGCAATAAGAGGAAAACACTAGTTGTTTCTCGTATTGGTGACTTGTTCAGGTGGTCATGTTTCAAATGGTCAATTTTCTATTAGAGAAAAACACACTAAGAGTCCTGCCCAGTCAGGACGATCAATTACTCACTATGGGATTGGATGTGGCAGACATCTCAAAGGAAGTTTTGGTACTCACAACCTCCTCATTAAGGGGGCCTCTCTCTGGATCTAGAGCAGTGGTTCTCAACCTTTATAATGCTGCGACCCCTTTAATACAATTCCCCACGATGTGGCGACCCCAACTGTAAAATTATTTTCGTTTTGAATTTATCGCGCCTGAAGCCGTATTGGCTAGCGATCTGAACTGCTTGCGATTGCCTTGAGGACGGAGGCATTAAAGCGGAGATTCCTCCCCTATTAAGTTTATCGCGCCTGAAGCCAGATTAGGCTAGCAATTGGGAGTGATTGCAGCTGGCTTGAGAGGGAGACATCAGAGCAAAGATTTCTCTCTTTTTTAATTCATCGCGCCTGAAGCTGAATTCGGCTAGCGATTTGAAGAGCCTGCAGCTGGCTTGTGGAGTCAACCATTGGAGCGCGATTCTTCGACTCGCAAGTATACTTCCCATATTTCCGATGGTCTTAGGCGACCCCTGGCAAATCATCATTCGATCCCCAATGGGGTCGCGACCCACAGGTTGAGAACCGCTGATCTAGAGGTACTGGAAAACTACTGGCTAGTCTCCTACCATTGCTTTTGATTGTTGGGATACAGACAACTACAAGCGCTTTAGAGGAAATGGATTAGCTGGATCCTATCACATTGTGTTCAGGTCTGGAGAGGGAATAGAAGTGGCATTGACCTTTGTCCATCCAGAAGTTTTAGACTTCTGAGGCCTCTTTAGTATCATTAATTTGGGTATCCTTCTGGACACTCTGCAAGAGTTGGAGCACTGTGTGACAGTGGTTCCATTCTTTCCTTAACAGATGGTTCTAGTTAGCCCTGTGACCAGGAAAGGTATTTAAAGAAGTGAAGAAAAGGTTGATGTAAAAATTTTGGTTTTATTAATTTTATTCTGTTTTCTTTGGTTTGACATTTTAGTGTGTTTTTTACCATGTAAACTACTAAGAAATCTTAGAGATTGATGGTCTATAAATGTGATAAATAAATATTCTTCTAATGCCGTAAAAGCCATGTGGAAAAAAAGGCAGATTTTCTTTTAAAGCTCTGGATTTTCATAGTTCAGTTTAACTACCGGTATGTAAATTTAACTATTAAATTAATGTTTATGAGTTAAATAAAATATTAATATCTGTCTGTCTATCGCAGAAGAAAGAATTTCTATCATATTCAGGTGAAAATACTATGTAACACTTCCTGGATGTCTTGAACCTTCCTGATATGCTCATTACCATACCTGAATCTATTTTTCTTTGAAATCACAATACAATTGATTGAAAAATTTCCCTATAACAAAGATATTGTTGACATATCTGTAATAGTGCCTTGGAAAATGTACTCATCCATCCATAGCACTAATGAACTGCATTATCCATCATTCTGTGAGGTCAGCTATTAATGTCATTTTCAAGTATGATTTATGCTTCTGATTCTAATCAGCAAGCCTATCCGTTCTGCATTTTTTATTATATGTTAATTGAAAAGTATGTCATCAGAATTCTAACTAAAGAAGACATGGACAATCTACACTGGGACTGCTCAAAGTCTCAAAGGTGTATTTATGCCATTAGTTGTATTTTAACTGTAGAAACAGGCAGCTACTTTAGGTGTGTGTATGTGTGTACACACAAAGACAGGTAGATATACACTTATAATGTAAACCACCACACCACCCTGTTGTCTTTTAGCAATGCCTAGATGTAGTGATACCAAATGACAACAACATCAGAAAGAGGGAATATGAAAAGCTGGAGAAGTACCACGGCCTAAAGGAGGAACTAGAGATGATGTGGAAAGTAAAAGCTAAAGTAGTCCCCAGGGATGGTAGGAGCACTCGGGGCTGTGACTAAGCTGGAGAGTGGCTCCAACAGATTCCAGGAACAACATCAAGGAGTGTGTGCATATGTGAGTGAATGAGTGAGTGTGTCTCTCCCTAGAATACTGACATCTGTGAGGTAGCCAATAGAAATAACTGATGAAATTCTAGTGATTCAATGCTGAACAACAGGCAAGCTCACTTCGAATTCCATAACTATGTGTTGAGCGGCTCATTGCTCAGAATCCAAACTAAGGTGAAAACAATTTGTTTTTCATTTTCTAGCCACTCAGCAGTTGCATTCATGGCTTTTTCTGTATATTTCTCTACTTTTCTACAATTCTTTGGATGAAAAACAGTAATTATTATTCTGACTTGTTAATTTGGGCATCACCTGAAATTAATTTTCACAAACAAGGAGTTACAAACAACTTTATGCTTTCCAGTTGTGACCTGCCAACTCATACAAAACAGAGTTTATTGGTTCTGACACCATACCACAACTTATGGTTAAGGTTCCCTAATTCTTATTAGGCATGTCTAAATTAAACCAGAAAGGTTAATCAAAATAAAACATTCTGTTTTCAGTAATAACGGTAGAAAAAATGCACTGTCTGTCCAGTCTCATAATCATAACTGATATAAAAAGCACTTAAAAGTGCTGACACTGTACCATTGTTCTGGAATAACTAGAGTTCTGTTAAAGTAAAATATCTATTACTAGGCAATTTAGGAATGATTACTGTTGTACTAATATTCTTCCCCCCCTCACTTAATTTTTCATCAGTAGCCATTCCTAATTTATGTCTAACATTTTAAAATGAAATTTATTTTATTTATTTTTATTTATTTGTCAAGCTGTATTTTATGACAGATACAAGTGTAAACATAATTATAAATACATGTAAAGGATACGAATAAAAGAAAACATTAGGAGAGGGACGGGTTGGCGCTTACAGACCTCTTAGGGATGGGGTGAGGTCTACAGTAGACAGTGTAAGGTTAAAGTTTCGGGGATTTGGGGAAGAAACTACAGTCAGGTAGTGCATTCCAGGCATTGACAACTCTGTTACTTTACTATAATTTATTTTAGCACCGGGCAGCTACTTTTCCCATTCCAATACACAAGTTAAACCTACCTACTAAAGATACCATCACTTCATCCATTAAATAAGCATTACAAGGTGCTAACCTAAAGAGAAACCAAAATCCACAGTATGTGTAGTTTTGTTTACCGCTTAGGGTCGGTAGAGAAGACTAGTTTCGAGAATTCAGGCTCAAACTTTTCCCGATACAATTTACCTTCCCTTGAAAACTTAATCTTACCCACCCAGTCAAATGCTGCCCTGCTTTTTAGGGCCCCTCAAACGTATTGAAAAAGCAAGCGTTGATTTACCTCCTTCCGAGTACTAGAGATTTACAAAAGCCGGAGAAGTTTAGCCGACCGTTATTTGCCCGGTTTAAAGCAAACGTTTTGTAGCAAAGAACTCCAGGATGGGGTTTGGGGCTGCATAAAGAAAATGCCAATTCCTCCCCCTCGGCAACCTAGTTGCAGAACTGGGAAGGCAGCACGCAGACCGGGTCACATAAAGCCCTCGGGGTGGAGCGGCGGGGGGGGGGAGTGTAGTCTTCAATGCATGGGAAAGCCGAGGCCACTTTAGTCGCGGGGGCGGAGCCTCCCCGTCTCGTTCCTCCTCTCCCCTCCACCCGCTGTCCCATCGCCGCACTTTTTGTCTGAAAAGCGCGGAGAGTCACAGCGCAACTCTCTTTTCCACGAGTTGCGACGCGCCCTTTTCCGAAGCGGGGGATCACAAGATCGGCAAGAGCCAAGCCCCCCCTTTCCCCCCCCCCCGGTCGGAGGAAAAAAAAAAAAAGATCGATGACGCCAGCGCCTCACTCTGCGCCCGCGAGAAGGGGCTCCGACGAGCGCTTTTGATTGATCCCTCCGGGTTTCAATTCGCGAAAGGCTGGGAGTGGAAGTGGGGGGGGGGATATAGGAACCGAGGAAACACCGCCCCCCCCCGCGCCGCTTCCTTTCTGAGAGGGAGGGGACCAAATAACAGGACACACACACACACACACACACACGTCTGCCTCAACTCTCCGCAATTCCAAACTCATAGAAAGGAGATTACTGTGGGGGACGGGAAGGGGGAGCATAGACACTCGCCGCTTCGAATTAAAAGCCCCTTACCATACATCTCGCCTCTCTCTCTCTCTCTCTCCGGAATAGCGCTGTTTTTAGCGAAGAGGACTGGACATTTGTTCCCAAAATGGGTTTCGGGGCTTTCTTCCCTCTTCCCCCCCCCTTCCTTCTCTCTCTCTCTCTCTCTCTCTCTCCCCTCCCCCACACCGCCGACCCCCGGACTTACCTCACACCACATTCCATCTGCTTGGTCGGTCCAGCGCGCGCATGCACAATCGCGCGCACCCGCTAGCCGCGCTTGCAGCCGGCCTGTCCTTGGCGAGGATTAGGGTAGTAGAAAGCCGCTCGGCTGGGCTCGCCAGCCAGGCAATCCCTTCCTCTGACCCCCCCCCCTCCCCCCGCAAGCACTCTCTCGGGCTCCCGAGTGTACTAGAATTTAGCCCCGCCCAAAAGGAGGCGGCCGCAAATTAAAAATCACCATCCTCATTAATAATAATAATAATAATAATAACGCTACGGCCGGAGTAGCTTGGGTGGAGATTAGGGTCTCTCTGTCCGAACCTCAGAACTGATTGGCTTGTAGCGGTAAGGAACCAGCGGGAACATCTTTCCCTGGAGGATTTAAAGGAAGGGTGATTACAGAAATGCAGGGTGGGTTTGATGATCCCGAGCCAGATTCCTCCACTCCTCATCTCCTGGGTAGCTCTTTTAATTGCGGGTTTGAAGTTTGCCCCTCCTCCAGAACAAAACAGAACAGAACAATGCCAGTGCTCTCACAAAGCGAACTGTTTTGTTGAAGGCATTTGAGTTTTTGAGAGGAATCAAGCGGGACTTTGAAAGGCTGGAAGGATCCGCTTCTTGGGTGTTGGTCGAAGGGAGGGGGGCAGACGAATGTCTTTCGTAAAATAGTGCGAAAATCTGTTAATTCGTGGGAAGAATTAACAATTCTGTGATCCAATTTTTTTTCTCTGTCACCTATCCTATTTTCCATGGTCTTTTCTAGTCCACGCTCCTGCCTTCCTCGCTAACAATTTTGCCTCCCCCCTCTCTCTCTCCCCCCCCCCCCCCGCAACCTACTGGCTCCCAACAGCCTCGTCTTCATTCCTTCAATTGTAGCATTATTAATAAAGTTATTAAAAAATGGACATAGCCTCCTGTATTCATTCGAACAAAATATTAAAACTGTTTTTAATCGGTTTGTATGAAAGATAACTAATAGCAGAAACTTCTTTTGTGCATCCTTTCTCACAGTTTCCTAATCTTAATGATTTACAAATAAAACTCTTTAGAAGAATACTGACATCAATCGATAGATTAAGACATCCTTCCTCAGGCAACAGAAGTTTACTGCACAAAAAAGCAGGAATACATTAAATTATTTGCATGCTGCACTGTTTACACACCAAAGCTACAGTTACAAATATTTAAGCCATCCCATTTAAAGTGGGTGTTTTGGGACAGCTGTTTTAGTTTTGTTTTTGAGTTCAGAAAATGTGTATCCTTCTGGCAAAAACTTCCTAGAAGTAAGATCTACAGTATTAAATATAAAAAAGGGGTCCAGGAGTTGAGGTTATTACATATGTTTGTAAGAGATACACTAAGCTAAGTTAATAAACAGCATAGTCTTTCTTTTAGCTGGCAAATCTATAATAAGTTAACAACAGAAACTTTCAGACAATTTAGCACTTGAAGAATGGCATTCAGATGTATGATCTCTGCCTATGGTTGAAAAAATCACGGCTAAAATTCAAATTGTAAATGCATGAAAGGCGGAATCATAATTGCATTGAAGCTGGAATGCTTCTATAATACAAAGTAATAAAGTGTAACAATATTGTGGCAATGAAATGTCTATTCCAAATATTGTGAACTTGGAATGTTATATGAGTAATATATAAATCAAGCAAGATTTAAAGGAAAATGAAAGTTGAATATTTACTTTCTTCCCCATCAACTTTAAGCAGCAGATTTTAGCAGGCACAATTTTTTTTTTACACTTAGACAGGAAAAAAACACCTAGATAGGAAAAAAACCAAAGATACAAGTACAGATTAGATGAAACCTGGCTTAAAAACAGTAACTGTGAGACGGACCTTGGATTCATAGTGGACGATCACCTAAACATAAATGAGCAGTGTGCGGCGGCAGCCAAAAAACCTAATACAATCCTTGATTGTATAAAGGCATTGAGGAAAAGAATCAAAGTCACGTGAAGTATTAGGGGCCGGGATAGCTCAGGCAATAGAGAAGCCTGTTATTAGAACACAGAGCCTGCAATTACTGCAGGTTCGAGCCCGGCCCAAGGTTGACTCAGCCTTCCATCCTTTATAAGGTAGGTAAAATGAGGACCCAGATTGTTGGGGGGGCAATAAGTTGACTTTGTAAAAAATATACAAATAGAATGAGACTATTGCCTTATACATTGTAAGCCGCCCTGAGTCTTCGGAGAAGGGCGGGGTATAAATGTAAACAAACAAAAAAAAGTATTAGTACCACGTTATAAAGCCTTAGTAAGACCACACCTGGAATACTGCATCCAGTTTTGGTTACCACATTACCAAAAAAAAAAAAAATGTTCAGACTTTGGAAAAAATGCAAAGAAGAGCAACTAAGATGATTAAAGGCCTGGAGACAAAAACATGAAGAATGGTTGCAGGAATTGGGTATGGCTGTTCTAGAGAAAAGGACTAGGGGTGACATGATAATAGTATTCCAGCATTTGAGGGGCAGCCATAAAGGAGAGGGGGATCAACTTATTTTCCAAAGTACCAGGAGGCAAGGCAAGAAACAATTGTTGGAAACTAATTAAGGAGAGAAGCAACCTGGAATTAAGGAGAAACTTCCTAACAGTGAGAACAATTAACCAGTGGAACAGCTTGCCTTCAGAAGTTGTAGGTGCTTCATCACTGCAGGTTTTTAAGAAAATACAGTCTGTCTGAAATGGCATAGGGTCTTCTGCTTCAGCAAGGGTTGGACTAGAAGATCTCCAATGTACCTTCCAGCTCTATTCTGATTAATATGCTACTGAGGGTGTTTCTATGGTTGCAGATTGTAGGACCTCTGCTTTGTGTATTGAGGTGGTGGGATGGAAGACCCCTACCTGGAGGTGGGTTTCAGTAGGTTCTGACCAGTTCTGGAGAAATTTTGAGTAGTTCGGAGAACCGGTAGTAAAAATTCTGACTGGCCCCGCCCACATCTATTCTCTGCCTCCTGAGTCCCAGTTGATCAGGAGGAAATGGGGATTTTGCAGTAACATACCCCTGGAGTGGGTTGGGAATGGAGATTTTACAGTATCCTTCCCTGCCAAGCCTGGCAAGCCAAGCCAAGCCACACCCACCAAACCATGCCATGCCACATCCACCAAGCCACACCCACAGAACCGGTAGTAAAAAATTTTGAAACCCACCTCTGCCCCTATCTTGTAAACACTGTGAAAAGTTACAGTGGAAGTAACTTGACATTTCTTTCATTTTCTTTTCTCTTTCACAGTCAACCATTCAACAAAAGCTTTCATCTATCAGTTCTGAGGGGAAAAATAGGTCAGATAGCATGAAAGTAAGACATGCAAGAAGGGAAGAGGAACTAGCAACATACCTGTATTTCAGAAAATAGAGTGTAATAAAAGTTATAATAACAATTTAGCTATTTTAAATTTCAAATGGTAATCAGCACTTTAGACCATATGAAAGACGGGGGGGGGGGAACGGGACACTGCAGTGTCCAGCAATTATCATCATAATTCTGTTTATTTATTTCATTTATTTGCTTGATTAAATTAATAAGAAATTTAATGGTCTGAATAAAAAACATTTAAAATGTCTTTTAGAATAGAACAGAATAGAATTTTTTTATTGGCCAAGGGTGATTTGACACACAAAGAATTTGTCTTGGTGCATATGCTCTCAGTGTATATAAAAGAAAAGATACGTTCATCAAGAATCATAAGGTACATGTAATGATAGCCATAGGGTACAAATAAGCAGTCAGGAAACATTCTATTTAAACATTCCATTACAAAGGAATAGACAGAGTATCTTTTCTTCATATATGCGTGAATGAGAGGCAGTGAGGTGTAGTGTTTAAAAGTCTGAACTAGGAAACTCAGTATTTTGGGCATGGAAATGATCCCATTCACTTGACCAATCTATTCCATGAAAGTTATTTTTGTGGAGGAAAAGTAAAGAGAGATCTGCATATTAACCACACCAAGCTCCTAGAGAAAAAAGATACCCATTTGACAAATACAAAAATTAGGTTCATGCAAGCCATGCAATATATAAAACATAATGCAGGTTTATTTATACCGAATGTGAAGGATTATCTTAAAGACATTTTCATTAAGACAATAAATATAATTAAACTTTCAAATAAACTTCAGTGGCTACAAATTGAATTACTGGTAACATTGGATTTCCTATTCTTCTTGAGAAATTAGTATCTACTGCATATTTAATTCATATCTAAGACTTACTTCAGAAGTTTGGAAATTTTCTTTTTTTCCTTCGTTACTCTTTCATTAGTATGAAAGTATGAGAGTAAATTTCTTTAGTAAAAATATTGAAAAATTCTGGAAGGATGGTTTGAATTTTATTAAGCTTATTGAGACTCTTGTGGTATAAATTCATTTTAAAGTTTACTTTAGCAAGTCAGTCAAAATTGTCCACTACAGTACAGTCCAATGAAATTATACTGAATATTTTGTAGCCTCTGCAGCTGGTGGAGTTGTAAATTGCTTTGCTATCCATTTCTCCTTAAGAATGGAAGTTGAATAAATATAAGAGACAGTTTTACTTCCTGTTATTAGGTGTCAGGTTTATTATTACAAAACATTACTGTACAAAATTAAAAGCATCTTTTTTATCAGTCGTATTTTCAACCATACTGAAAAATGTGATACAATAACAAAGAGCCATTACAACACATAGTAAAGGATAGCGATCAGTTATTAATTCCTATAATAATGTTTTTTTAAGATTAGCTTTAACTGCACCAGTGTTGTCCTAATTAAGCTGAATATGGATTTTTAAATGATTGTATTTTTCTTTAAATTCATATATTCTTTTCTTTTTTTCTTTATTTTGTTCTCTGGTGTATTTCTCTTTTAAAACATTTTATTTGACTAAAAGAATGTTTTAAAGAAAGTGTAATCTACAATGTTGTAATAAATGGTGCAATTAATTATAATTAATGGAGCATTGATGTGCACAAATGCAAATTTTATGTTGAATCAATGCAATGAAATAAATTACTTTTAATTTATTCCAGTTTCCTATTCCATTAGTTTAGAATAGTTTCCTGTCCTTTGAATGGGAGGAATAAACAGAATGTATAATAAAATATATATTATTACTTGCAGAGGTAATAATAGCATTATCAAAACAGCATCATGATAATTATTTTTCTACATCTGACTTTAAGAATATTAGAAGTTTCTGAATTCCATGTTTACAAGTTCGCAGATGACACAACAGTGATCTGTCTCATTCGAGACAATGATGAATCTGCATATAGATGGAAGGTTGAACAACTAGCCTCATGGTGCAACCAGAACAATCTGGAACTGAACACACTTAAAATTGTAGATATGGTGGTAGTCTTTAGGAGAAACCCTCCCATATTACCACCTCTTACAATACTAGACAACACAGTATCAACAGTACAAATTTCTAGGTTCTACCATATCTCAAGATCTAAAATGGGCACCTAACATCAAAAACATCATCAAAAAAGCACAACAAAGAATGTTCTTTCTGCGCCAACTCAGAAAGCTCAAACTGCCCAAGGAGCTTCCGATACAGTTCTACAGAGGAATTGTTGAGTCTGTCATCTGCACCTCTATAACTGTCTGGTTTGGTTCTGAAACCCAACAAGACAAATATACTGTAGACTTCAGAGGATAATTAGAACTGCAGAAAAAACAATTCCTACCAACCTGCCTTCCATTGAGGACCTGTATACTGCATGAGTCAAAAAGAGGGCTGTGAAAATATTTACAGACCCCTTGCATCCTGGACATAAACTGTTTCAACTCCTACCCTCAAAACGACGCTATAGAGCAGAACAACTAGACACAAGAACAGTTTTTTCCTGAACGCCATCATTCTGCTAAACAAATAATTCCCTCAACACTGTCAAACTATTTACTAAGTTTGCACTACTATTAATCTTTTCATCGTTCCTATCACCCATCTCCTCCCACTTGTGACTGTAACCTTGTTACTGGTATCCTTATGATTTATATTGATTGTTTCCTAATATGATTTGATTCCTTATTTGTTCCCTATGACTATCATTAAGTATTGTACTTTATGATTCTTGATGAAGGTATCTTTTCTTTTATGTACACTGAGAGCATATGCACCAAGACAAATTCCTTGTGTGTCTAATCACACTTTTGCCAATAAGAATTCTATTCTATTCTATTCTATTCTATTCTATTCTATTCTATTCTATTCTATTCTATTCTATTGAGGAAAAATTATTATATTGCATATAATGCATAAGTATAGTACCTTTTAATTTGATCTAAGTCTTTAAGAAATAATTAACAATATTTTAGTTTAAGAAACTAAAAAATTATAGAGCATTAGTCAAGTTTGATATCTTTGATAGATGAGTGATCCATTAAAAAAGCAAAATTAACTGAAAGCAGTTACTAGGTGAACACATGAAACAGCCTAATACTGAAAAATATTCCTTTTATTCACTACAGACTTCAATTATTGATCACCTGTCACTTAACACAAAGCCAGATATCTCGAAAACACAGCATTGTCAGTCTTGGCTATTTCATCAGGAAAGAAAATCTATTTTTAACCAAAGGGTGTATTCACTTGACATTGTAATAACATTTCCCCCCTGGCCATTAAGAAGATGGCCAAGAAAAGGTTACAATTACCATTTAATACTGAATGTGCTTCTTCTAAGAAATTATGTTAGATTGCTTTTTGTTTTCAATAATTAAAAATATATTTCTTTTTTTGGTTTGCTAAGAATTTAAGAATAATCTGTAGTCTTGTAGATCATATCTCATGGAATAAGAAAAGAATGAATCTTGTCCCATTTATTGACAAATGAACCGATTTGGAAAACTATAGGCCAAGTCTTCTATTGCTTATAAAAGTAAACGTATAATACTACTCATAATAAAATACTTTCTATCAGTCCCTTCCGACTGTGTTATTCTGTTACTTTGCACTTATTTCTTCTGATAATTTAAATCAAAAGTAATACAGTAAATATATAAATAAATAAGTAAATAATAGGTAAATAATTATTATTCTACAGAAATTTGAAATTATTATTTTTTTAAAATTTAAAGGTAAATTGGAGAAAATATTACATTAACTCAAGAAAATATTAGAGAGTAATCCTATATATGTGTGCTGTACCACCAGACTGTGAGGCCAATTAGATTTTGGTCAATTTCTTTGCTTATTTTTTGATTTTTCAAAGTTGAAAAAATAATCCCAGTAACCTTGGTATATCTCTAAGGGATCTAACAGTGTTGCTGTGACTTCAACATCCTTTGACATCCTTTCGACATCCAATTAAATCTGCACTACTATTAATCTTCTCATCGTTCCCATCACCCATCTCCTTCCATTTATGACTGTATGACTGGAACTTTGTTGCTTGTATCCTTACGATTTATATTGATATTGATTGTTTCCTGATTGCTTATTTATACCCTATGACTATCATTAAGTGTTGTACTTTAGAATTCTTGATGAAGGTATCTTTTCTTTTATGTACACTGAGAGCCTATGCACCAAGACAAATTCCTTGTGTGTCCAATCACATTTGGCTAATAAAAAATTCTATTCTATTCTTTCCAGATTTAGAAAATCTCTATTTTTGTTATTTATTTTCTTATTTATTTATTACAAATAAATACTTATGGATACAAAGTAACATGATGGGGTGGAATGTGAAGAATACATAAAACAGCACACTTACAAAAATAATGCTTGAAGAATGAATTGAATTAACATTTAACATTTATCATTTTTAAAACATGGTTTAAAAAGTCTCTTGAAGTTGAATTTTAATTTTAGATTTAATTTAAAACTTAATTAGAGTATTTTCCAAAGTCTCACAGCAACACTACTTCTAATATTTTTATTAGCTAATTATACATATATCCAGGGCTTCAAAAATTTTAGCAAGGGGTTCTCTGCCCAGTTGCTGGGTGGGCATGGCCATAGTGGGCATCGCTTAGTCAGCCTCTTGCACTATGGTGGGAGGGCATTTTTGCTCTCCCTGGGCTCCAGAGGCTCTCCTCGAGCCTCCAGGAGGGTGAAAAATGGCCTCCGCAGGCTCCAGAGGCCCCCTGGAGCCTTCAGGAGGCCTTCCTGAACTTCCGGTAGGCTCGTTTTTCGCCCTTCCCAAGCCTCCATGCGCACCCTGCACTTACCTGCATCCAAAATGGGCTGCATGGGGACTCCTAGGAGGGGCAGGATGGGGTGGGTGGGGCCAGCCAGGAGTGGGATTTGGGGGTTCTCTGAACTGCACAGAATCTTAGCTAGAGGTTCTCCCAAACCTCTGCGAACCCCTAGCAGCCCACCCCTGCATATATCCCATAACTAAATTAATACTTAGGGTCCTTTTTTGAGGTCAGTAGTTTATTGTGACTACTACTCTGTTTTACAGTTAATCTGGTTACTTGACTCTATATATTGCTGAGCCACAATTCCCCCAATCCCGGCTAGCATGGGTAATGAAGAGGGGATGTTCATTCCGCAACATCTAGGGCACAAAAGATACTTGTCCTGATTTAAGGTTTGAATATTCAATACATATGTAGTATTTAATAATTAAGGTGAAAGTGAAAATACTCATGTTTATTTATCAGCTACAATATATTCATTAAAATAAGATTTTAAAAGCTGCTGGTTGTCCCATGAATTTTATGGGTAGCATGAAAAAAGGGGAGAAAATTGGAATATTCCTAGGGAAAACTGAGAATGACTATAGTAAAATTATCATTTTGGATTGTTACTTTTGCTAGACTTTCTGAATCCGAACATTGAAAAAATGTGTATGGTACACAAGTAGCTTGCTTTAGCAAAGCTGTTCATACAGTTTATTAGTCTGGCTATGCAACATTTTTTTTTTTTTTGAAATCAGTTGTAAAATTGATTTTAATATTATTTGGTGCAGAATCTGAATGTATTTAAATTCACAAATTTGTTTCTGTGGTAAAACTTCAGTGACTCAAAATCATATGGTATATCTTATCTTCGCTTGTTATTGAGTGATTAATTGAACTACAGTGCAATCTTAATTACAAATAATAAACTGACAATATCAATTAGATCTGCATTTCTTTAACTAGTGATGATTGTAAATTATCTGCACTTCTATTGGATCTATATTAGCTGTTCCCAATAGGATTGGCCTTTTTTATATTATTGTGCACTCCTTTCATTTATTAATAAGTAATAATTCAGTATTGTAGTGTTGTGCTGGAAATTGTTCAGCACCTTGGAGAGTACCACACCTTGTAGAGAAGCTAAGAGCATGAATCAGAAGCACTTGCATTATTTTTCTATATTCTATCAAAGAGAATATTTACATTTTCAGAATGGTTGAAACTAGAATTAATAGTGGGTGTCTTAGCACTGTTCTTTCCCTCTGTTGTTCTTTCCCTTTCCTTGTCTTTTTCTCCATTTCTTTGCTCAGAACTGATCAAATCACTGATCTTTTGAGAACAGAGCAATACGCTTCTCATAATACACTTCTGAACCATTATTCTCTAATAAAGGGGGAAGCGGAAACTTTTTTACTGTATAAGGAGAATATAGAATTAGACTTGATTGTCTTCCATCTTCTAGATTCATTCTATCAACAGAACCTAGTGTCTTTATAAAAGGACATATTTCTATAACAGTAATTACTCATGCGTTAATTCTGCAGAAAATCTGTTAAAGTTTAAAAGATTTTAGACCAATACAGCATTGGTTTACATTCACAATTTGCTTAAAATTGGAATCTGCATTTATTTTATAACTGCAATTTTGATTAAGATTAAAATACAGATCAAGATTAAGTATTAATGTTTAATATTAATTAAAGGGGGATAAGACCATTCATTCATTCAGGGTCTGAGGAATATAACCAGGTCTTTAGGGTCTACAAAAGACCAGTAGCAGCAGGGCCAGCCTAGTCTTTAGAAAGAGGATGTTGCATAGAGCAAATACTACACCAGAAAAAGCACAATTCTTCCACCCTCCCCAACCAGCCAGCATTCCCTGGTCAATGCCCCTTCTTCCAGAATGGATTGGAGAGGTAGAGACAATTGGGAAAAGACAATCCTTCAGGTAGCCTGATCCCAAGTCATGAAGGGCTTTAAACATAGTAACCAACACCTTGAATTGCATCCAGAAATGGACTGGCAGCCAACGTAGGTCACAGATAATGATGTTACCTTTGCGGAGTAACTGGCACCATTTGCTACCTGCATTCTGCACCAGTTGAAGTTTTCAAATTGCTCTTCAAAGGCAGCCCTGTATAGAGCTCACCACAGTCATCCAGACCAGGGGTCTTCAATCTTGGCAACTTTAAGACTTGTGGACTTCAACTCCCAGAGTTCCTCAGCCAGCTTTCCTGGCTGAGGAACTCTGGGAGTTGAAGTCCACAAGTCTTAAAGTTGCCAAGATTGAAGACCCCTGATCCAGACAGTAATCTAGTGACAGTAAAGAGAGCCTCCCTGTGCAAGAATGGGTGCAACTGGCACATAACTCAAAGTCCCCAAAGTCCTTACTAGCTATTGCTTTTGCCTGCTTTTCCAGCAGAAGCCATGAGTCAAAGAGGATCTCCTGATTGTGCACCAGGTCCATCTGAGGCAGTGCCATTCCATCCATGACCAACAATGGAAAGTCTCTGGCACAAAGGCCATTTGATTGAGTTGAGAAGAAATCTGTTGCATTCCATCCAAATTCCCAAAGGTTCCAGACACTGGAACAGGATGTCCGCAGCATCACCCAGGAATCTTGGTTGGAAATATGAAGCTGATATCATCAGCATATTGGTGATACCTCACCCAAAACAATCAGATCACTTCACCCACATCCTCATGTAGATCTTAAACAAAAAGAAAAAAAAAGAAGTGAGCCTGTGGCACACCACATAGTAGGGGCCATGGGCTAGACCTATCCCCTCCTATCAACACTGACTGGAACAAGCCATGGAGAAAGGAGGAAAACCAACAGAACACAATGCTGTCCACTCCCAACTCCCAAAACAGATCCAGAAGATTACCATGATCAATACTTGTGAAATAGTAGTGAAAGCTATATTATAGCTATCTTGGGTTTGTGCAGTAAATATGTAATATAAATATTTAATAATTATATTTGGAGCCCAGTAAGAAATATGCGGTGGCTCAGTGGCTAAAACGCTTGTCGATCAAAAGGTCAGCAGTTCAGTGGTTCAAATCCCTAGTGCCGCATAACAAGGTGAGTTACCATTACTTGTCCCAGTTTCTGCCAACCTAGCAGTTCAAAAGCATGTAAAAAATGCAAGTAGAAAAATAGGGACCACCTTTGATGGGAAGGTAACAGTGTTTTGTGCGCCTTTGGCATTTGGTCATGCTGGCCACATGACCACGGAGACGTCTTCAGACAGCACTGGCTCTTCAGCCTTAAAACAGAGATGAGCACCGCCTCCTAGAGCCAGGAACGACTAGCACATATGTGCAAGGGGAACCTTTACCTTTACCTTTACCTAAAGAAATATGCATAGCTTGTAGGGCACTAATAATTTTGCATTGCACAAATAGCACATTGTGCTAATAATAAACTCAATTGGTGAATACCAATAGGATTGCAGCCAGAATAACACTATTTAATAAGAAGAAGTTATAAGCATATTAGTGAAAATTAAAAAAAATGACAGAAGACCCGTATTTAAATCCTGGAAGGGGGAAAAAAACCTGCAACCCATTTAGGAGTAGATAAAATGCTAAGTATCTACTAGGGGAGACAGAAAGCAGATTGGGATTGAAATGGAATGGGAGATGGAATGGAATACACTGCAATTTTACATATTGCAACATTTTATTGTAATTTATTTTTTATATAATTTCCATCATGCTTATGTACAGTATGTGAAAGAGTTCTCTATTAAGGAGATCAAAATAGACATGGTGACCATAATTAAAGCCCTCACCCTCCGTATGTCATTCATCACATGCAAAGGGGCAGGATTTTCACACACACACACATACACACACACCATTCCTATGGACACTGCCAGACTTTGGTTGAACCTAATTGCAAGATTTCATATCAATGTAAGAAAAAATAAAAGCCCAGAACCTAACGCAAAGAACTTTCATTAATGGATAAGACATGTATTTTTTTTTAAAAAAAGCATGGATTCTTAAGTACAAATTGCCCCCATTCCCACAATATGTTTAACTAGGTCAATGGGAGGGTATAAGGCATCAAGACAGCATAAAGATCCAAATAATCCAGTCAAATGAGATAAAGCAGCTTAATTGTATCCCAGGACTGTCCCACTATGCACAGTGTTAAATTAACTCTCTACTATCAATTATATCATAGAAACATATAAGCCCTGGTAACCAGACCATTTGGTATAGAGTCCCTTAAGGAAAAAGAAAGAGAATCTGAAAAAGCATGCCTGTCCATTACAAATCCTACTGTGCAGCCTAGCAGTACAGTTACATGTTTTTCAAACATGATGGGCTGCAGTGATGCAGTGGAAAAGGGGATAGAAATATCATGTAGCTCAGTGGTGGGTTCCACTTACCTTTGCTATCAGTTCGCAAACACGACTACGCCCGCACACACTTTCCATGCGTGTAGCTCTTCTGCGCATGCGCAGATGATCTGTGATGACGTCCGGGTGGGTGGGAGGAGTTCCCGCCGCCGCTACTGGTTCGTGCGAACCGGCATGAACCGGTAGGAACCCACCACTGATGTAGCTGTACCTGTAATTTTCTAGTGCAACAATTCATGGGGTATCAGGCGAAAATGGATAATGCTGCAATAATTTCAAATTGGTGATTTTTGAGTCAATATTTGTGTGCCAGAATCGTGGTTATAGAGATTAAACTCAGTTAATGGCTAGCTGGCTCATATGAGTTGTAAGAATAATGGCCATTTTTAATATCTCAGCTGAAAACTCCTTGGAAATGGCTTCCGATGTCATTTTCCATTTCACTTCTCCACACATTTAAAGATGTGTTCACAATTCTCCAATCATTTCACTATTTGCATATTTGATTAGTATTGTCCTATCATTCACAGATTTTCCTAAGTCACCCCTTGGGAAAATATGTCCTGTTGTGTGACACAAAGGTCAGACTTTATGGCACATCTCATAATGAGCTTTAGGCTGCACAGATTTAACAGCTAAAGCTCATTATATTGCAAGTTGTTGTCATGCCCTTTCAAAGGCTATTGTAAAAAGATATTTTTTTCAGAGGAGCTTATCTTGCAGCTGAGAAATCTGTGAATGAATGCTATAGAAGTCTTGAATTAACTAAATGCACTAAGAGTTGGGCAGAGTTCAGTCTTACAAAGAAAAGAAATTCAAATCCTCCTCTTCTAAATGAAGAGCTAGCTGTAATCTGAAGCAAGCAGCAAAAGCATTAGTCACTCTGTGAAAATAGACCAAAAAGCAGAATCTGTCTTTTTATTTCCTTTCAGAGGAGACACAGAAAGCAACATGGCTGGAATAGGATGAAATTTTGAAGGCAAAGACATTGATGATTGACAGTAGCAAATATTTCACCCGTCAATCTTTTGTTAACAAGTTTCAGGTAAATTTAATTTGTTCCATTAATTAAATGTTTTAAATAATGTCATCATCATCTTATTTTTCCCTTGAGAAATACCATGTTTCCCTGAAAATAAGACCCAACTGGAAAATAAGCTGTAGCATGACTTTTCAGGTTGCTCGTAATATAAGCCCTATAAGTTAAAATCGTCAGCCAGATGGACACATTTAGTATTGTATTTCTCTGAAAATAAGACCAAACCGGAAAATAAGCCCTAATATCAACAGCACTTAGACTTATATACCGCTTCATAGTGCTTTTACAGCCCTCTCTAAGCGATTTACAGAGTCAGCATATTGCCCCCAACAATCTGGGTCTTCATTTTACCCACCTCGGAAGGATGGAATGCTGAGTCAACCTTGAGCCGGCGAGATTTGAACTGCCAAACTGCAGCTAGCAGTCAGCTGAAGTAGCCTGCAGTACTGTACTCTAATCACTGTGCCACCTCATAAAGCAAAAATTTATGAAAGACCCAGTCTTACTTTCGGGGAAACATGGGTGGATTGGGTTGATCTCCAATTTAGCTCAATATTCAAAGGGGCACTTCAATCTGATTCAATAACAACACTTGCTCTTGGTTTAAAAAAGCTGTACAGTTAGTTCAAAGGATTAAAAAAGTTAAGCGAGAGATTGTGTAGAAACCTACTGAAACTATAGAAGACATTAAGTTTTTTATGATATGTAATTAAAATTGTTAGGTCTACTGTTGGATTCGGGCAATAACGAGGCAGGAGACCAGATGAGTAACAACAGCTCTTTAGTTTATAGTGAACCCAGCAAAAACAACGGTAACAAACCCCTCCTTATATACAATTCAGCTGGAGGCTTCAGCCAATTAGCAATGTGCTATTTCCCGCTCTATTTTCCCTCCAAAACCCTTAAAGATACATTACACTCCTCCCCTCCCAGAAAACTTTTTACCCCTATTTACATAAAATGAATAATTATTTTTCTACGTAATCACGTAAGTACGCAGGGCGTCTCCTAGCTCTCTCGGACCTGCGCAGTTCATTTTCTGGGAGTGAGTCGAGCTGGCCGGAGGGACTGTTCGTTCCTCTCAGCTCCTCCTCCAGGCCATCCGGCCTTGGATTACTTGCAGCGTCGTTCCTGCTTTCCTTCAGAGGGACCGGTTGGTGTCGCTGGAACTCAGATAAGTCCTGCGGTTTTGTCGGGTTTGAGTTAGCTGTGGATTCAATCATTGGATAGTCAGGGCCTGTTTCGTCTGTTTCTAGACTTGTGGCTATTCTTTTTCTTAACTGGTCTATGTGGCGTTTCCAAACCCGGCCATCCTCTATTTCTACGAGATATGATTTTGGCCCGGTTGTTTCTAGTATTGTTCCCTTTTGCCAGTTTGGGCCTTTACCATAATTGTGTGCCCATACGGAACTTCCTACTGTCAATTCTCTTGTTTTGCCCGGTGTTGTTTTGTACCCGTCTGGTGTGTAGTTCGGGTTTAACCGGTCTAACGGGCATCTAAGCTTTCTCCCCATCAGTAGCTTGGCTGGGCTGCGGCCAGTCGCTACACAAGGGGTTCTGTGTTGTACCGCTAAGAAGGTGTCAATTTTTAATTGCCAATCCCCGGGTCTGATTCTGGACAATGCTTCTTTCGCACTCCGGACGAAACGCTCTGCAAGGCCGTTCGTCGCAGGGTGGAAAGGCGCCGAGAGGACATGCCGGATGCCCTCTTCCGCCAAGTACCCCTCAAAAAGGGTCGCCGTGAACTGTGGCCCGTTGTCTGAAACGAGTGTGTCTGGTAACCCGTGTGTTACAAAAAGGTGCCGCAGGACTGAAATTACAGCTTCTGCGGTCATGGATTTCATTAGAATGATTTCCAGCCATTTGGAAAATGCGTCTACCACCACTAAGAATGTTTGGCCGTGGAAAGGGCCGGCAAAATCGATATGGATTCGGGACCATGGGCCCTGGGGTTTCTCCCACTCTCGGATTAGGGCCGTTGGTGGTAGTGGTCTGGATTCCTGGCATGCTTGGCATTTCCCAACCCTATCGCTAATCTCCATGTCCATCAAGGGCCACCATACATAGCTCCTGGCTAAACCCTTCATTCTCACGATTCCAGGGTGGCCTTCGTGCAGAAGTTCCAGAACTTTTTTCCGCAATTTCTCTGGGACCACCACTCTATCCCCCCAGAGCAAACACCCCCCTTGCACCGACAATTCCCCGCGCTTTTTTACATATTCCCTAAAATGCTCACCCGGCGCAGCGGGCCATCCTCTTTGCACCCAACCCATTACAGTCCTTAATGTAATGTCCTTGTAAGAAGCCCGAGCCACCTCCTTGGAAGTGACTGGACCAGAGTCCAAAGAGTCAATTAACAAGACGGGTGTGCCCGGAGTGGGGTCTTCGACAGTCGCTGGTAAAGGGCATCTGCTCAAGGCGTCTGTATGCCCTAACTCCTTTCCTGGCCGGTGTAGCAGTTTGTAAGAATATGCGGCCAGAAAGATAGTCCATCGGGTCAATCTGGGCGAAAGTGCCACGGGCGTTGGGCGGTCGCCAGCCAGCAACCCTAGTAGGGGTCTATGGTCTGTGACGATTTCGAAGTCGCGACCAAACACATATTCATGGAACTTCTTTACCCCGGAGACTATGGCCAAGGCTTCCCTATCCAACTGACTATAGTTCCTTTCAGCTGAGGACATTGTTCGGGAGTAAAACGCTATAGGGGCTTCTGTGCCATTTGGCAGCCTGTGGCTGAGCACAGCCCCCATCCCGTAGGGGGATGCATCACACACTAGCACCAATGGTAGTGTGCTATTGTATTGGATCAATAGGCTATCACTAGACAGGAGGTTTTTTATTGCTTCGAGTGCTCTAGCTTCTGCCTTTCCCCAAGACCATGCAGCATTTTTCCCTAGTAATTTGTGTAGCGGCTCGGCTATAGTTGCTTTGTTTTTTAAAAAAACCGCGTAAAAGTTTACTAGACCCAAAAACGCCTGCAACTCTGTTTTGTTTTGGGGTGCTGGGGCCTTTCTGATTGCCCTAACCTTGCTCTCAGTGGGGTGGATCCCCTCCCTGTCTATCCGATAGCCCAGGAATTCTACGGATCCTACCCCGATCTGGCATTTGTTTAATTTGACTTTTAGACCGGCGGACTGGAAAATACTTAAAACTTTTCTCAGTCGCGCCCCAAGTTCTTCCATATTGTTGGCGGATACCAGTACGTCATCAAAGTACGGTACCACCCCGGGGAGCCCCTGCAGAAGCCGCTCCATTAAATTTTGAAATAACCCTGGTGCCACACTGACCCCAAATTGTAACCTGGTGCATTTGAAAGCACCCCTGTGCGTTACGATTGTTTGTGCTTCGGCCGTGCTGCTATCTACGGGTAACTGCTGATAGGCTTGGGCCAAATCTAGTTTGGCAAAAACTTGCCCCTGCCCTAACGAGTGTAGCAAGTGTTGCACCACTGGGACGGGGTAAGCGCTCTTTTGCAAAGCTTTGTTTAGCGTCACCTTGTAATCGGCGCAAATCCTGACCGACCCGTCTGGTTTCACTGGGGTGACTATCGGCGTCTCCCACTTCGCATGGTCGACTGGCACTAGTATCCCCTGGCTTACTAGTTTGTCCAGTTCCCGGTCAATCTTGGGCTTCAGGGCGAAGGGAACCCTCCTAGCCTTTAAACGGATAGGGGCAACCTGAGGGTCTAGGTTGAAGGAGATAGGGGTCCCCTTGTACTTGCCCAGGCAGTCTTTGAAAACGTCCTCGAACTCCTTCATGAGTTCATCCTTGAGGTTGACTTCATTTCGGAAGACTCCGGTCACTCCCATGCCCAATGCCCGGAACCAGTCTAGTCCCAACAAACTCGGCAGAGTCCCATCGACGATGGTGATGGGCAGAGTTTTTTCGAACTGTCCATACTTGACGTGGACGGTTGTCGCCCCTCGAACAGGGATCCTGTTCCCTTGATAGTCCTGCACTCGTAGTTTCTGTGGCCGCAGTTTGCGTTTCGCGATAGCCGGCAAGTTTTTTTCTAAGTTGCTCCAGGACATGATCGTAATTGAAGATCCAGTGTCCACTTCCATTCGGCACGGCACTCCTTCGATGAGTGTTTTAATAAAGATTTTTTTTTCTAGGCGCGTTGATGCTTGGCCCACTCTCACGGCGGTCTGATTCAACTTCGCGCCTTTTTTACATTGACCAATCCCGGGCCGTTTCGCGGTTCCCGCGCTTTGATTGGTCGGTTTGAATTTTTGGCGGGAAGGTTGGGGCGCTCGGCAGGCTTTCGCGATGTGCCCTTTTTTTTCACATCGCCGACACGTGGCATCCTTAAATTTGCAATGCTGCCGTTGGTGTTGCCCCCCGCAACTCGCGCATTCGCCCCGGTCTTCCCTCTCCGGCCTCCCGGTGTGGAAGACTTCTTCCTCTTCCGACTCTTCCGACTCGGCCTGGACTTCCTCGTTGTGGACCGGGGTTGTTTTCGCTGCCGCCCCTGGTGCGACCGGCTTTTGTAGTGTTTCTGCCGCTTGGGTAGACATCTCGTGAGCCCTTGCCTCGTCCAGGGCGATTGCGAGCGTTAGGTTGCTTCTGGACAGCAGCCGCCGTCGCAAACGGATGTCCCTGACCCCGCAAATTAGCTGGTCGAGCAACGCGTCTTCCAAGTCTCGGTACTCACAATGGTTCGCGGCTTTCCTCAGTGCTGCCATGTACACACTGATGGACTCGCCCTCTTGCTGCATACGCTGCCTTAATTCGAACCGTTGAACGAACTTGGAAGGCGTTGGTGCATAGTGGGCTTTCAAAACAGTCTGCAGAGTTTGCCACGGTACTGCTTGTACCGTTGGCTCCAAAAGCGATTCCGCGGTGTCGAAAACCTCTGGACCGCAGTGACTCAGGAAATACGCCCGTTTCCTGTTGTCCGAGACTCCTTGGAGCTCGTTGGCTTCGAGGAAACACTCGAAGCGAGCCATGTATGACCCCCATTTTTCTTTGGCTGGGTCGAATGGCGCTGGCGGTGTATAGCTGGACATCGTTGCTAACTGCCCTTATTTTGCTGGGTTCGTTCCTGGTGCTCTTTTGCCCCGAGATCCCACCTTCGTCGCCAGTGTTGGATTCGGGCAATAACGAGGCAGGAGACCAGATGAGTAACAACAGCTCTTTAGTTTATAGTGAACCCAGCAAAAACAACGGTAACAAACCCCTCCTTATATACAGTTCAGCTGGAGGCTTCAACCAATTAGCAACGTGCTATTTCCCGCTCTATTTTCCCTCCAAAACCCTTAAAGATACATTACATCTACCATTCAAGAGAAAATCCCAAAAGTTCTGATTGTACCTGTACCAAGAGATCTTCAGATTCTGGTTCAGGTGCAATTCGCAATATTTAGGGAGAGGCGAAAGTCTCAAAATAAAGGAACACATTTATTACTGCACATATTAACTTACCTATATCATTTTTCCTCTAGTCTTAAATATTTAAACAATAAAGTTATCTTCATCTGGGTGTCCTTCAGATGGACTGTAATCCTGAACCATAATCCTCATAAATCCCTATTAGCAAATTTTGGACTACGCTGACTGGGAATGATGGTCCAGCCTTTATGGAAAACACTGTTGGAAAATCTGAATGGCTCACAGCTGCAAAAGAGAAGTTGCAGGCACTCTACAATTTTATTGTCAAACATAGCAGCAAAGAGCTCTGCAATTTATAGAAGCAGCATTGTTGTTGCTCCATTTGTTTTCTGGGTATTTCCCTCTTTGTAGAGACCCCAAACATGAGGCTTTTTCATAAGCAAGCTTTGTGAAGATATAATTCACATATACAACTTGCTCAAGAGATAGATAACATTGGGAGGGTTGTTTTCATCCTTCCTTGGAGACAAGCTCTAGTTAATATTGGGAGAGGAGAGAACTAACTGTAGAGCTAAACAACATTCTGTTCGTTTTCCTTTTGACATCTATTTGAACAAATCTTGTGAGGTCATCTGCATGGACTGAAATATAATTAGGATACTAATGATACCCAGTTGTACATCTCTATATCCAGGTTAACCAAATGATCCCACCAACTATCTTTTCTAGCCCTGGAAGCTGTGAGGATCTGGAGAAAGAACAGACTCTGGTTCAGCCCCAATAAGATTGAGTGGCTATGGGTTCTAAGTCATCATTCTCACAACCTGAGATTGCCCATCTTTATCAGACACACTTGATCAACATATTAGGCTTTTGAATTCATGGCTACTGCTCAATGAGTGCCAGCTATGGCTAGAAAGGCTATTCTTGCCTTAACTTCCTCATTGGACTGTTTGTTTGCAATGCCTTCTACATGGACCTGCCCTTGAAGAACATTCAGAAGATACACTCAGTCCGGAATGCAGCAGTCCAGTCCTACTGGTAAGATAAGTACCAACTGGGATTTGAATACTAGTCTCCTGCGGTGGTTCAGTGGCTAAGACGCTGAGCTTGTTGATCGAAAGGTTGGCAGTTCAGCGGTTTGAATCCCTAGTGCAGTGTAATGGGATGAGCTCCCGTTACTTGTCCCAGCTTCTGCCAACCTAGCAGTTCGAAAGCACGTAAAAAATGCAAGTAGAAAAAAAGGGACCACCTTTGGTGGGAAGGTAATAGTGCTCCATGTGCCTTTGGTGTTTAGTCATGCCGGCCACATGACCATGGAGATGTCTTCGGACAGCGCTGGCTCTTCGACTTTGAAATGGAGATGAGCACCACCCCCTACAATTGGGAACAACTAGCACATATGTGCGAGGGGAAACCTTTACCTTTACCTCCTGCATCAAAATTGGTGTTTTAACCATTAGCCTATCCATCTGCATATAATCTTATATGAGTAAATTGAAAGTAGGTAATATCAGACAAATAACTGTATTTATATGAAGTCACATTATAAAAATCTGAAAACAATAGTATAGTACAGTGCAAATGCTCATACGATTGTACTTGGGTGAATAAAACTTTAGGTCTGGTCTTGCATTGTTTTTTCAGGGGACTCCATTAGGAATATGTTATATTCTAATGTTTTATGGTTTTACCCATTTGTTCCTTTTTACTGAAATATGATGTGAATGTGCCATATTATAAATAAATAAATTCTCAGTTAGGGAAGGCAAATTGGTTCCAATTAGCAAGAAAGTAACGACAGACCTCCCTTGGTCTTGCCAAGTTTGGTAGTCCATTTGACCAACTATTCTGCCCAGATTATTTTAATTATCCAAATTCCCATATGTTCCTAGTGAAACGCAGTGGCAAGGAAGAATATCAATTTAGGCTTACTAACATTTTAAGCCTGATGTTCTCCAGATGCGATAACTTAACATTCATATAAAATTCAGTCAGACGCTATCAGCTGCTAACCATATGTATAGTTGCTGTCAAAAGCAGGGAGACCTTCTAAATGAGTTGTGTACAGAACTGAAACATTTCAGATTCCTAGGCATTAACATGAATATTTTAGGCGTCTGGGAAATATTCCAATGTATTGGAATTATTCTGTTTTTAATCTAGCACTTTATTTTAGCCATAGACACCCATGTAGCAAAAATGTGCAATATTTCATTGTTCTTTTTATAATTTCTAGATTCCAAATTTTGCCAGTATAACATATTAAAGACATATGTTTTTGGTTTAGCTAATTATGCATAGTCCATACTATAGTGAGTAGAACCGGAAAATATATTATTAATTAAACTTGTTTATCCTTACCTAGTGAATTAATAATTAAGAAAAATATTTCCTTCAGTGCAATGGTATAAACCAGTTTTTCTCAACCTTTTCTTCACTATGGTCCCCCTTTAAATACCTTTAAATACCCCCAAATACCTTGGGGGCCACAGACCCCCAAGACTTAACTCAATATTTAAATCATAACATTTCTTCAAGCCTTTGTGGATCCCATGGGATGAGACAATATGGTGGACACAGGTTGAAAACTACTGGTATAAACTTATTCCATTCAATTGAACAAAGTTGAGGCGAAATTAAATAAAAAAATTGTTTCTTACCTTCTTCAGATAATTCTTCCTCCAAATTAAATCAAAATTCCAAATTGCATAACAGCCATTCTTTCAAATATATCACTATTAAATATGACCTAATTCCCACACAAACATGGACATGCCTGGGTATATGTGTTTGTAAATGTATATACGAAAGCCAGTTTGATGCAGTGGTTAAGACATCAGGGTAGAAATTAGAAGACTGTGAATTCTGGTTCCACCTTTGGCACAAAGCCAGCTGGGTGACCTTGGCCAGTCACTTTCTCTCAGCTCTAGGAATAAGGCAATGAAAAATCATTTTTGAAAAAAAAATTGTAGGAGATGACCAGGCTGAGCCCGAGGGAGGAGTCAAAAATGTCATCAGTCATGAGTCCAACCCACCTTGAATTCCTTCTTAACTCCCACTAATTTCCCTTGACTGTTAGTAGTTCAGATTCTTGTAGAGAGCCTAAACTTGCAATTTATATTCATTTGAATTGCCCGAATCTCCTGATTTTCCCAATGTTTGACAAAGCCTTTGCCAAGAAAACTGCAGGGATTTGTTGTCCAGGCAGTTATTAAAAATCGGATATGACTGAATGGATTTTTTTAAAAAAAAAATGATACACACATGCTGTATATTTGCACGAATGGATGCATGCAGATCCAGAGAAATGAAGGAGGTGGAAGAAAGAGGGCAGCCTTAGAGAAAGATTAATTATCTGAAGCCAAATCCTGTCACACAGAGATCCCTTTTATTCTACCCTTCCAGCTTTTTAGCAGTTTCCTCGCTTCCCAGATCTTTTAACTTTTGAAACAGTCTCCATCTGTCAGTGTTTATGTAGCACTCAAAACTAAGCAAGAAGGGAAGAGAAAGAAGTCATTGAAAAACTAAGCAGGATAAACTCTACAAGAATCTCCTGGGGTGCCACAAGCTCCCTTTATAAAGCTGGACTTCGCAGCTTCCGGCTCATCATATTATCTTCCCCCAGGGACTGTTGACCTTCTAGTGTGTTTTGTTCCTAAGATAGGGATTTTCTTTCCAATCCTTTCCCAGAATGATGAAAAATAATAATAATAGCACAGTGATATTTTCCAGAGGCCAAATACAGAACAATAATGGATGGATGCAGCACAATGGCATGTCAAAAGTAGAGTGGATACCATTTGTAACTTTTTTTTAACCTCTGGTTTTCTCACCCAGTTATAACATACCGTATTTTTCGGAGTATAAGATGCTCCTTTTCCCCCTCAAAAAGAGGGTGGAAATCTGGGTACGTCTTATACTCTGAATGTAGCCCTACCCAGCTTCTCAAAAGGAGGTTTCAGAGGCTGAAAAAAGCATCAGAAACAGAGCTTCAAAAAGCCCCAAACGGAGCTTCAGAAAAGAAGCCCCCAAACAGAGCTTCAGAGGCTTTTTTTTCTGAAGCTCTGTTTCAGAGGCTTTAAGAGGCAGAAAACAGTTTTTTCTGAAATGGAGTTTCAAAAGTTTCAGAGGCAGAAAAAAAAGCAAAAAAAAAAAAAAGCAAGGCACAGAGCTCACCACCAAGAAACCTGTTGCTAAAATTCACCTCTGAGAACAGCTGATTGAGGGTATTCTGGGAGGCCAATCCACCTGCCAATCAGCTTTTTTCTTATTTTCCTCCCCAAAACCTAAGGTGCGTCTTATACTCTGAAAAATATGATACTTCACCAAATATTTTCTTCCTTCAAATTTTTTACAAAAAAAATGCTTATCCTCAAGGTGTCCTAGATCAGGCCTATCAAAGTGGCAGCCCACGGGCCGGATGCATCACATGCAGGCCACACCCACCACAGCTGCGCAAAGGCAAAAAGCATCGCGATACGTCAGGATACGTCACGTGATACAATCGAGTTTGACTCCTGTGTCCTAGATAGATCTCCAGGATAGTTTTTCCAAACAGCTCATTCTATTTGATAAAAAATAATAACAATAATTTGCATTCAAAATTGCTTTTAAAAGAAAAGAAATACTGGTGAGATGCTCATGTGGTGTACAGATAGTCCTCTGTTTACGACCACAATTGAGCCCAAAATTTCTGTGGGTGAGACATTTGTTAAGTGACATTTGTCCCACTTTACAACCTTTCCGGCCACAGTTGTTAAGTGAATCACTGCAGTTGTTAAATTAGTAACCCGGTTGTTAAGTGAATCTGGCTTCCCCATTGACTTTGCTTGTCAGAAGAGCACAAAAGATGATCACATGACCACAGAGATGCTATAGCATCAGTCATAAGTGTGAAAGATGGTCATAAGTCACTTTTTAAACTGCTCTTGTAACTTTGAATGATCACTAAATGAACAATTGTAAATCGAGGACTACCTGTATTTATCCTTATTTATAATGGAGATAGCCAAGAGGTGCATATCAGTTACTGTACCTGCCTTCTTTTTCATCCAGAAGCAGGTTATGCTTTCAATGGCATTCAATTTCCATATTTCTGTTAAGTGCAACATAAAGACACAGGGAGGTGGAGAACTGGTGAGATCATTCTGTTTCATCTATCCTTTCTCAAAGAAGGAGGCGGAAAGATTTTGGAAATTGTGGCCCAATTACCATTCCATTCACTTTTGGGATAGCTCTCTTGACCAAAACACAAATGCCATGATTAGTTAATCCAAAATCTCCATCTCTCTCTGGACATAAATAACGGCTTTCTGCTTTTCTTATACTGTCCTGCTTATTTTCAAGAAACTCTGAGCAACTGTGTTGGTTCTCCATTCAATTCTTTATTTTGTCAATGAAACCAAGTTTCACTCTTCTAGGAAAGCAAATATACGAGACCTGAAGGTATATTCAGAGAACATCAGTTTCTTCATAACTCCAGGCGTGCTTCACTTACCTCTATAAGTCACAGAATATATTTCCCCTTTCTATCTCAAATATTTTTTCTACTAACTTTTGCCTGATGTTGAGAAAACTTTGGAACAGAGGTAATATATGGGCTCTGAATGTGCATTCCTTTAAAAAAAATCTGCTGGATCCTTTTCCATTGCTGAAAATCAGTTGAGTTTAAGATAAGAAATACGCTAAAAAACAATTGCTTCAGCCCTTATGCAATTGCTTATTTCTAAGCACAATTCAGAATGTGGATAATACCGGTAGCAATAGCAATAGCACTTAGACTTATATACCACTTCACAATGCTTTACAACTCTCACTAAGCGGTTTACGGAGTCAGCCTATTGCCCCCAACAACAATTTTACCAATCTTGGAAGAATGGAAGGCTGAGTCAACCTTGAGCCTGGTGAGATTTGAACTGCCAAATTGCAGGCAGTCGTGAGTCATTGCATAATATCTGAAGATGGGCCTTCAGAGGTATGATTGATTGTTGATGACAAGGAAAAGATTCCTCTCAGACTTGCTATGCTAATCTTTGAAATCCCCTGCATCAAAAGATCAGATTTCAGTGTCAACACATCCAGAGCTTCCTTTTAAAGATGGACTCACTTCACATGAACTTAGTTACATTTCTTTCCTTCGTTCCCTCCCTCCCTCCAGTCAGGTTTGATTCCTAGTGACTGCCTGCATTTCTCTTGGCAAGAATTAGTTTGCCATTGCCTTCTTCTTCTTAAGGCTGAGTGAGTATGACTGCTCTGACTTTGGGCCTAAGCTAGAACTAGAATTCGTGATCTCCTGGCTTCAAGCCTACTGTCTTAACCACTACACCATTTGGTATAAACCCTTTCAGGATCCATGAATAATGTGTTCCGTCAAGAAAGAAAAGGAAACAGAAAAATAGGCAAATGCCATTCTTGATGGTCTCAGTTACATCGTTTTAATGCCCAAATCCCCACAGCTGTTCACCTCACAAACACCAAATTGCCCAATCTCCAGAAGAATATCCATCTGTTATAGGGGAGAAGTGAGAGGGATTGGAATTATGCATTTCATTAGAGTTTCCCTCTGCCATTCTCTAGTCTACAGCTCAATAATTTACACATGGTGGTTCATGCTACTTTACTGTGGGTTTTTTAAAAAACATTCTTCTTCCAGACCCCTGAAGCTGCTAAAGATATTATACACCTACCTACCCTAAATTCCAATCTGACAGCAGAAAATATTTCGAACAGGATGGAAAATTCTTCTAACAATTACTGCTGTTAGATTTCTTAGACTACATCCTTTGACCTTAAAAAAAATAATTTGAAATTTGATCTCTAGTGTGTATAATGTAATTTAAAAGTCTGGATTTTAAAAAGTACAGAAATATTGATATTTGCCCCCTAGTGGATTTAGGAAAAAAAGCATCTGGAGAACTTGAAAATGTGAATGTGAATCATTGCTTTGGGTTCCAGCTTCAGGGTTCATAATTGTAAAGTTACTATGGAAATCTATGCACGAGAGAAGTTGGCTGATGCTTTCTCCTTTACCAGCTGCATAGACATTTTAGAAGAATTTGTAGGAAGAGACCAGGGTAAGGTTCCAAATCCCGTTGCTACTGGTTCACTTGTGAGTGCGCGTGTGCTCGTGCACGTGGATGGCGCTTCTGCGCATGTGCAGAAGCGCCCGGACAGGTGGGTGGAGCCCCCCACCACCGCTACCAGTTCACCCGATCTAGTGAGAACCAGTAGCAACTGACCACTGGAAGAGACATATATTCTTTATGGTGGCAAGCAATTGGGAGCCACCATAACGAATATGTGTCTCTTCCAGTGGTCAACACATTTTATTAGAAAGTATAAACTTTTTAAATCCTACCTCCAAAACACTTAAAAAGTACTGTGTTGGGGAAAGCAGGATAGAGCACTTCTAAAATATAAGAATTCCTGTTGATTTTGAGCAGGAAATTAACCACCTTTAAAAAAACAAAAGCCTGGCTTAATCTTAACTTAATTTTAACTAACAGATCTGGACTGTTCAACTTATTTTTTTCCTTTTGCCAGTGGGAAGAGAATCCAGTTACTCTTTGGATTTTGCTTTTCCACAGCCCAATCTTGGTTTGTGATTCTACAGTCTAAGAGAAGGGAACCTTTAACCCAGCCCCTGGATGTTACATCCAGGACACCTTGGCTTCAGTCTGCTGCTATAGAATGCCAGATATATTATTATTATTATTATTATTATTATTATTATTATTATTATTATTATTATTATTATTATTATTATTATTATTATTATTATTATTATTATTATTATTATTTATTAGATTTTTATACCGCCCTTCTCCCAAAGGACTCAGGGCGGTTTACAGCCAGAATAAGAACACAAGCAATATACAATTAAAACAAAATTAAAAAACTTATTATATAATTGGCCGAAAATTTAAAAACATTTAAAATTTAAAAACCCATTAAAATTCATCTAGAAATTTAAAAATTTTAAAATTTAAAATTTGAAATTTAATATTTGCAATAAGGCCATGGTCTTTTTATTTGGTAGAGGAGCAAATAGACCTGGTATGTATTATTAAGATCTGATTGGGTGAGGATACAAGGAGGACACTTGTCTGAACTTTGCTAACCAATTTTGAATAAGATATGGGATCTTAAGATCTTTTGAATAAGTCCAGAGCAATGATTCAAAGAATGAGCGGAGATTATGAAGACTTTATTGAGACCTTGGCTGATATTAAGGGAAGGAGCCCATCCACCATTTGAGTGAGATTTAATTATTATGACATTGATATCCAGTTGTACCTCTGATCCCCAAGCTGGACAGAAGATCTAGTAGGAATTCATATCTGAAATCTGGAGGCAATGAGAAAGTAGAGGGAATGAAATAATTTGGGGGGGGGGGAAAGTTGGGAGTTGTTTGTGCATGTAACATTACGTGGGCTGTGAAGCCCTCCTCTAGCTCAGGAGAGGAAGGAACACATTCTAGAGGAGCAGGTCCATGATATGCGATTCATGACTCTGACTGGATCAACCAGGTGTGCTGGGCCATCAGTTATATCCTTTTTGAGAGTGGGGCCTTGGCAAGAGCAATTAATGCCATTATAACTCTATGATCAGGCTACTGGATCTGGACTTGTCCTTGAAGACCATTCAGGAATTGCAATTGTTAACAGAATTAAGCAACCTAAAGGCTGTCAGGAGAGACGTAATTCATTAGGAAGACCAATACAATATGATGCAGGTACTGTACTGGTTACCAATAAGTTTCACAGAGCAAGTCAAGATGGTTGTGTGGATCTCCAAACAGAATCTGCTTTCCTCCAAACAGAATCTGCCCAGTCTGTTCTAATCTGAAAAATAAAGAGGAGAGAAGATAAGAGTCAGATTTCCATAGTGATCATTCTGGCCCTCTGGAACAAATATCCTCTTATAATTAGAAGAGCTGCTTTGATTACATTTGAGAAAGAAGTAAAGATATTGCCCTTCCAACCAGCAATAGGAACAGAATGATCATCTAGAGATAAGGAGTTGCTTTTAACTGTTTTAACCAATTTTTGCTGAGCAATATGTTTGATTCAGTGTTAATATTTTAGTAAGTGCTTCATGTTATATTTATAAATGAATAAATAACCTACCCAACCCAATGTAACTATTTTCACAGCGAGGCAAAGCTATCCCTTCACACAAATATTTTCTCATCTCGTTTTAATGCGGGCCAAAGAGAATTGGATGTGAACTCAAGTACGGCTTTAGAAATATCTTATATAATCTCCTGCAAAGTAATCTCCCAAAACATTTTTAGATTGCGGTGGATGACCTTTTCAGCCTAGTGTTCTATTTCACAAAGATCAGAATAGTTAAAGCTGGGTCTTTCTACTAACAAATGCATAAATGCAAAAGCCGGACGCATAAAAAGAGAAAGAAGAGAGAGCCCTTTGTACTGTAGAATATGGTTATTTAATACTATGAACAGTAGGAAGAACTACTCAGTCCACCCTAGATAAAATTAAGGCTGGCTACTCTCCGAAGACGATCGTAAGACAGCAGAAACTCACATACAGTACAATAGCAATAGCACTTAGACTTAATACTGCTTCACAGTGCTTTACAGCCCTCTCTAAGCGGTTTAGAGAGCCAGCATATTGCCCCCAACAATTTGGGTTCTCATTTTACCCACCTCAGAAGGCTGGAAGGCTGAGTCAGTCTTGAGCCTGGAGAGATTCGAATTGCCTAATTGCAGGCAGCCAGCGGTCAGCAGAAGTAGCCTGCAGTACTGCATTCTAACCACTGTGCCACCGTGGCACATGGACATGTGATGTGAATAGATGATGGGGCTAAAAAAAAAGGTTGAGAGAAGACAATGGATGCCAGTCATTAGGGTCTGGCATGTGTTGGATCTCTTCAATTAAACAGTGAGAACTTTTACGACTCAGGGGGTGCACCTTCTCCACTATAGAACCTGTACTCTGGAATGAACTGCCCTGAGAAACATCCTGTTTCAGGGCTTCTTAAGGACATGGCTGTTCTTCCAGAACTTGAACTAGGGTGGTGAGTGGAATGTGCACCTGGAGAAGCAGTGGGGTTTTTGGCAACACAGAGTTTTCCCAAAGAGACTGACTAATCCTAAAAAGCGGGGGAGTGGGGAAGAGATTCAGGGTTGCCAACTCTAGACTCTTTCAGGATGTACTGTATCGATGTAGATTTAGAAGTTTGTAGCTTTAGTTTGTCAAGATTCTGTCCACTATGTGTAAGCAAATAAAGGAGTGAATTTGATTGAACTTCACTGTATTGTCTCTGGGCTTGGTCCTGACACATGGTTGGTTAATTTTTCAAGTTTTGTTGATACATATTCTTTGTATTGATGGCCAGATTATTTTCTATTTTATTATTTGTTTGGCTCTGGTGTATTTTATGCATTCTACATTATTGCATTTTATTTTTTTATCATTGTGAGCTGTCCAGAAAATGATTGGTGCCTAAATCAATTAAATTAAATTAGTGGTGGCCAGAATCAAATGGACTACCCACATTGTCCTCAGATGAACCATGAATTATTTGCAGCCACCATGAATTGAACCTGTCTTTATTATTGCTATAATTAGCTGTTTTCTACCAAATGCTTCCATAAGGTACACAAGCAGAGTATGATTGCCAGTATTCAAAGATAACAAAATTTCTAAGTCGACAGTATCTATTAACTGTACATGCCACTAAATATTGCATTATCTTTTGATACTGACTGGTATAGTCCAATTGCCTGAGTCAGGAAATAGATTGACATTACTCATTCTTGAACCCTTTCATGAACGTGTTAGTTGTGTTCACTCTTCATTATTGAATGCTTTTTAACTGTAACTCTTGGGATTGCTGACTTTCAGGCATGACCTTACCACGAAATAAATCACTAACTCATTAATTTTTCTCTATTAAAAGCACATCAGGCATTTTGCTCATAACAGGATCAATATATCAGGAACCTTGTTTCCTAAAGTGGCAATTTATCCCATGCCTCCATTAAACAGGAACGCCAAACTTCCCTCGAGCAGCAAACATCACCGAAGTGTGGTTATCTCAAATATTTATCAGCAGTAAAATTCTCTCCCGTGGCATTTCAGAATTAAAATCCTAAGCCAAATTCCAGGCCTGTCTCCAGGTGCACCTGAAGGAATTGAACAGAAAATGATTTGCTCTTTCTACAGCTTTAAAAAGTTATGTGTCTCCAGGGAGAGGAGTGGGATGACATTAAATGATTATGGCTAATTTTAATACCGAGACTCTAAAACTGTAGCAATGAAATGAGTGAATATTTTATCACTGAATGTATGTTGGTATATTATACCTACCTTGATTATGTGAGGTTTATGCTGGCTTATAACAGTCTCTAGATTAGTGATCCTAATTTGCATGGTCTAGATTAAAGCTGGGTTCTGGTTGTGTTTAAGGTATACTGGCCAAAATTTGCCCAAAATAGCCAATGTTGTCCTTACTACCAATAGGAAAAGGTGCATGTGGCAATTAGCATGCCTCAACCTGATAACATGAGTTCCTTTTCCTCCTCCTTACTATGTGAAAGCCTCAATTGACCAAAAAGCATAAATGGTGACAAAGGTCAAGATCTATGAGTCTATCTCGTGATCATCTTTTTCCTTTTTGTATTTTGTTTTTGATGCCTTCACATCGTTGTTGATTCCTGGCGACTGTCTGGACCAGGGGTGTCAAACTTGCGGGCCCGCGGGCTGGATATGTCACGTGCTGCTCCCACCCAGGTAAGTGAAGGGATAAAAAGTCCCAATACGTCACGTGACGCAAGTTTGACACTCCTGGTCTGGACAAATGCCTAGTTTTTCTTGGCAAGATTTTGGTAGTGGTTTTCCATTTCCATTGCCTAGGACTGAGAGAGAATGAATGATCCAAAGTTACCCAGATGACAACTGTATTCAGCAGTCAAGAAATTTCCTATTTATGTACAAATCCACATACAGATTAAAATGCATACATGGCTATTGTATTGCATTATTTTAATAATTTGGTAGATCTCAAGTATTCTTGTTTTAGCTGGCTTTTTACTCTAAGAAAAAGCAAAGTTTTATTTTGCTTAGCATGCTCTCTGACTGCAGATATTGTCATTTATAAAATATTATCAATATATTTTGCTTTAATATGGTCAACTGTGGTTTGTTCAATAGCAAAAATGATTTAGTGTAATGTATAGACTAAATATATAATAGGATCTTGACAATCATTAATTAAAAATTATCTTAGGAGATTTCTCCAATTTTTCCCTCTGCAACCAGTTTAGGACGTTTTGCCAAAACATTTATTTTTGCTTTTGAAAACATGCTCCCCATTGAACAATGGCTTCAGTTAACAATCACAGGATTCAGTACATCCCCTGCACTGACTCTACCACATCCCTGGGTCCCTGTGTGCATGAGTCATGTCTTCAGGGCCCTGCAAAAAGCCAGCCAGGTCGAGGCCAATCTGATCTCTAGAGCAATGATATTCCATAGGGCAGATCAGAGGTGATATTCAGCAGGTTCTGAATATCTGGAAAACCAGTTCTGGAAAACCGGTAGCAGAAATTTTGAATGGTTCGGAGAACCGGTTAATACCACCTCTGACTGGCCCCACCTCCATCTATTCTCTGCCTCCTGAGTCCCAGCTGATCAGGAGGAAATGTGGATTTTGCAGTAACTTCTCCTGGAGTGGGGTGGGAATGGAGATTTTACAGTATCCTTCCCCTGCCACGCCCACCAAGCCACACCATGCCTGCCAAGCCACGCCCACAGAACTGGTAGTAAAAAAATATATATTTCCACCACTGAGGCAGATGCCATGGCAGAAAAGGCTCCTTTCCTGCATGATACACTCTGGCTGATGGGAACTGCCACAGGCTCCTCCTGCTCAACCTGACTTGTTGCGACTCCTGCCCCCGGACCTGGCCCCATGCCCGAAAGTGACTCCAAAAGTGAGGGGGAAGGGCCGATAAGGCTTACCTCGGGAGCACCGATTCCTTTGGCTTGGCTCCAGGAGCCAGAACCAGATCAGTCAGAGGACGTAATGAGGCCGTCATCCCCTGATTCCTTCCTTCCCCAGGCTATGCCTTCAGACCTAGCTGATAATAATAATCAAGCTTGGATTGACCCGTGCTTCAGAAGATTAGAAAGGCGGCGTCATCAAAAGGAAGAGTAGGGCAGGAGCCCCACCCCACAGGATTTATAAGGAGCTTTGGGACTGCTTTCACTCCTCAGGAAGCAAAAGTTTAGCTGAACCGTTTCAAAAAGAGCTGAAAGTCTTGCTACGTGAGTCATTTGTTTGAACTTTGGCAGGCAGCTGCGATTTCTCTGCCAGGACTGATAACAGCTCTGAATCCACTGGCTGAAGGCCAGCTCGTGAGTCTGAAGTGGGGAAAGAGACAGAACATGACTGGAATTGGTAGATGTTATTAGGGAGATGTGGTCCTTCAAGTAACCTGACCCCATGCCATGTATAGTTTCAGCACCAGGAATTTCCAACACCAGGAATTTTGGCAGCACCAGGAATTGGCAGCCGATTGGCAGCCAATGCATCAGAATGTAATGTGAAGATCATGGAGCACATACAATAGTTTGTTCAGCTACATTTTGAACCAGCTGAAATTTCTGAATGCTCTTCAAATGCAGATCTATGTAGAGCACATTGCAGTAATCCAGAGGTGTCAAACTCGCGTATTGGGTATTTTCTCCTTCTCTAAACCAGGCGGGCGCAGGGCCAGCATGTGATGCATCCGGCTCGCGGGCCATGAGTTTTGACACCCCTGCAGTAATTCATATGAAATAACTGAAGTATGAATGATCATGAGCAGTTTCTCCTAGCCTAGGAAGGGGCACAATTGGTACACAACATCTATTACTTTTTGAAAGCTTTTGGAGCAGAAGATAGGTAGGGGTTTCATAAGGTAGTCCTCATTTAGGAATTGCCTCATTTAGTGACCATTTGCAGTTATGGTGATGAAAAGTAGCTTTACAGCCATTTATGACCTTCTCAGGTTTATTAAGCAAAGGAAAGCTGAAGTAATATCACAAGCACAGTACTGGTGTCACTTAGTTCCTGGTCCCAATTCTGGTCTCTACCTGTATTTAAATTTCTATGCAAAACCAATTGATATCAACTGATAGAGCAGAGATATAATCATATACAGATTTATGAAAAATATTTTTATTACATAACACCTTGTTTTTAACAATGTTTATTTCTTTTAAAATTCAGAATACCTGCATCATTCATGTAAAATAGCTTGATACAGTACATGGTATAGTTTTTCCTCAAATTCTAAGGTTCTCCTAACACCGTAATCCTTTATTAAGGGCGACCCCCCCCCAAACCAACCTTTCCCATCCAGGGGGCCTCCATATGACCAACTCCCCCAGATTTAGCCATGCTGGCTGAAAACATGTGGAACTGAAATCCAATTCGTCCGGACCAAGTTCCAGGATGGGTAAGAGTGCCCTAAACAAACGTGCGAACATCTTTAAAAATATTTAAGAAAATTTAAAATCCACTACATCAAGCCAGCTCTCAAAAAGTCATGACAAACATATCTGGATGAATGCCGCACTGTGGTTTTTTTTTGCAGGGGAACATCACTCATGCTTTTTTAACTTCCAAAGCATGCTCACAAATCAGTTAACACCAAGAGGGGGAAAAAACATTGCCTATGACAATCAGTATAGTTTGCTGAACCAAACAGCTTTATCTTAATAACACACTCATTACTATCAAATAGCAGCTTTAATACCAGTCAAGTCATAGATCTGAGAACAAAATAAACTTATGTTGAAAATTAATCTTTGGGAAGCTTGTAAATCTGCTGGGAAAAATGCTCATATTTCTTTTTTATTATGTCTTTAAAAAAATCTCTGCAGCAAATTTGTTGGTCATAAAACATTGCTCAATGTGGAAAATGGATCAACCCACAAAAAAGTCACTAAAAATCAATGCATATCAAAAATTCTCTCAATTGAAGCCATAGATAGTTTGTTTTCATCTCATCAACACATACTGTATACTTCAAATACCAGGTTAAGAGATTTTTGTGTGTGTGTGTATTATTGGTCAGATAATGTTGTCAACATCAATAGAATTCACAACAACAAAAATGCTTGCCCCTAGCACATTTCACAGCTTCAACTGCTACAGACTGTCACTGAAAACAATGCATTGGTCAGTCTGAATCATGTCAAGTAAACTATGGAAGTAGCATATCCACAACACAAACTGTGCTAGTACTTTCTTTTCAAGTCTCATTCCATCAACAGGTACAATCTGTGGGAGGGACTACGCCCAGCCTGTGAAAAGTAGCAGAACGTGGCTATCAGACATTTTGACAGTTCCAGTACATTCTTGCAGCCCAAAGCCAAGTTCCAGGCAGACAGCAGCACGGCCAGTCCTGCAGTCTTAGCAACAGTGCATTGACTTTATATTCAGATGCAGCTCAGTACCGGTGTGTCTGATGCGAGTACTGTGGAGGCTGCTGGGAGGTAGTTGAATATCCCATGCTACTTTGGGGCTGTGATGTGCTTGGTCCAGGGTTAGGATAGGCAGCATGGGGATTGGAACGCTGAAAAAGAATTACAAAACAGTTGACATTGTGTACGAAGTGCAGTTCATGTTAACAAGTTATAAAACATGCTTGATCCAATCCGAGTTGGCTTAACCTTTGCTCCCAGTGACCGACACAGATTGGATCCTGCAACATTATCTTGGGACACATACCGTGTTTCCCTGAAAATACGACCTACTCAGAAAGTAAGTCCTAGCTTGATTTTTACACACGTGCCCAATATAAGCCCTACCCCCAAAATAAGCCCTAATTAAGACCCTGCCCACTCCTGGGTGAACGGGTAAAAATTAAGCTAGGGTGGGGTGGAGCTGCCCTACTACTTACTTTCGGACAGTTGCAGCCAGGCCTCGCACACCTCGGCCCATTTCTTCTGCAGCCAGCAAGGCTTTCCTGAAGGCCTTTGTAGCCGAGACAAAGCTCCGGATCGATCTAGAGCTGTGTTATTGGCTGCAGAGGCCTTCAGGAAAGCTTTGCTGGCCTTGCTGGCCAAAGAAGGCCTCTGACAACGAAAAGGTGGCCAAGTGCGATGCACGCAACTGAGGTGAGTCAGTGAACACCCCCCCCCCAAAATAAGATTTGATGCCTTTTTTGGTGGCATAAAAAGGTCTTATTTTCAGGGAAACATGGGTATATGCTTGCTTTGATTCATTCCTCTAAATATTCACAAGAACACAAATGCCGTAGGTTAACTATCACCACAACTACATGTCCTATAACTGGTGTTAATATATACCAACACAATGTTCATTTTTACACTGATTTAAAAAAAATTTATTGCCTATCCTCTTTAAGCAGACTTGATGACAAATGGGTAAAAACATTTCAGAAATATTTTGTCTGGGTAATGAAACTACCTTAAATGCTTTCCTGCTCTGGAGCATATGCTGAGTGTGGCAGAATGTGTCCTACATAAAATCACATATTTACCATGTGGGAGCATAAAAATGGATTTGAATAGAAAAAACTGAAAAGGGATTTGGATGGCATATAAATTTAAGATATTGTTATCTCCAATGTATTCTTGGCATCACCTGGCATGACAAAGTTCCAAATAGTGCAGTCTTGGCACGTACTGGCATTTCTAGCATGTATACACTATTGAAACAGTGACATCTACGCTGGCTTGGGCATGTCGTGAGAATGGCTGATGGTCAGATTCCAAAAGATCTCCTGTATGGAGAATTAGTGCTGGGAAAGCGCCTCAGAGGGAGACCGCAGCTGTGATATAAGGATATCTGCAAGAGGGATCTAAAGGCCCTGGGAATGGACATTAACAACTGGGAAACCTTGTCCTCTGATCGTTCAGCTTGGAGGCTAAAGATGCAGCATGGCCTTCTCCAATTTGAAGAGATACTTGTTTGGCAGGCTGAGGCAAAGAGGCAGTTCCGAAATCTGGGGGCTGGGCAGGGGACAGAATGTATCTGCCCTCATTGTGGAAGGGATTGCCACTCTCGAATTGGCCTTTTTAGTCACACTAGATGCTGTTTTAGGACCTCTTTCCAGAGCACGAGACCACAGCCTTTTGAGACTGAAGGATGCCAATGTTATTAATTTGTCTTCATCTTTTCATACATGTAGCAGATAAAGTAATACTTTCAAATTTCTCCAATACCGTTATAATCAGAAGTGTTTAAGACAGCAGGCTGAGATCTTGAGCTTGATTATATTCAACAGCTGAATAGGAAAAGGTAAATCCTCTTTGATACAAAAAGCTATTTACCTGTGGCACTCATATTTTACTCTACAGACAGGCTGGGATTTTAATCTGCTCAACTACTTGCAAGATCTTTAGCTCTTATCAGTATTAACTCCAATATTCCTGAGAAAGTGGTTTTCCGTGTTTGGTGCAAAGGATTTCAGTGGGGAGATAGGGAAAACTCAATTCTGCAAATGGAATTCCACTTTCTCAACGGAAGAGGTATTAAGGTTTAAGACAATGCCTTCACAGTCTTCCTGATTACTTGGATATCAAATATTTCCTTGATCCTGTTTGCATTTTAAATGTATTAGGCATAATTTTGAACATGCAAATGTCAACTTTTAGGCGCCACAAAGGATCTTCTCTAGGATCATCTGTTCCCCTCTTGCTCCTCAGGTTTCCAAAAGTGTACTATTGCCAATGTAACTGAGTTCATCCTCCTTGCCATTGGCTGCCCTCTTTCTTTCAACCTTCCCAGCGTTACAGACTTCTCCAGAGAACTAGCTCATTACATCCGAAGTAGCATAATTTGACCTTGGACATTTGTACCTTCAGTGGCTTGATTTGTTTGATGATCCATTTGTTTTCTTGGCCAGCCAGGTTATCATCATGAGCAGACCTGGGCATTTTACAGCCTCTGGGCCACATCCGGCTCTTTGGTTGTCACTGTGTGGCCCGTTTGAGGTCAATTGGAAATAAATGAACCGCAGGGAGCAGGAGAAGAAGCCCGAGTCAGGTCTGGCTCTGCACAGTTGCCATGCACTCCTTCAGTGGGCTGGTGGCAATGAGAGGGCAAGTAAAGTGCTTTCCTGCACCTGTGCAGTGCTCACCCCTCACCTGGAGCTGCCTCAGGCAGCAGCAGTCATTGTATAAGGGGATCTGGGTTCGTTCACCTACTTCCACCTCAGATGAAGTGTGGCCTAGCGGGTGAGTAGGCAGAGTGCAGCCAGGAGCTACTGGTTGGGCCCTCCACAACAGTCCCGTTTCCTCATGTGGCCCCTACTCATGAGCCTTCTCCAATGGTAAAGTTCAAAAGCATCAATAATCTTTCTATCCTGCTCCTTAAAAGCCCTACTTTTACTTCCATAGAATATCACAGGAAAAAACACTGCCTGCATGATTTTGATATTTGCAGGTCACTGGGGCATCTGATTATGTCTTCCAGAGCCTTTATTGCTACTCTATCAAGGGCTAATTTGCAGGACATTTTTTGTCTGCAGGTTCCTTTACTAGTGATAGTTCATTGATAAAAAGCAAAAAATGTCCAATATTTCGGTATTTTCACCGGCAATTCATCTCATTTTCATTTTTAATGGCTGTAGAATATTTGCACCTGTAGCTATCAATACATAACTACAGCTTTACATGCCTCCTAGGAAGCCTACCTAGAATGGCAGACATGTAAAGAAATATATTCACTTTCTCCTTATTAAAACTATGAAGTTATGGGTCTAGGACTTTTCGCCTTGAACTCTTGGCGCTGCCTGTTTCTCCACCAGGGTTTCGCCTCCACATTATTACGCCTCGGACTTTGGGCCACGGCCCCTCTGTCCCAGTCCGTTCGCCGTGGCCCATGTGTTGCAGTATAGTTCACGTTGGGTTTTTGGGCACACAGGACAGTTTGAAGCCAGTCAATCAGTACAGGGGCTTGGGGGCTTTGGAAGTAGAGTGGGGGCTGCAGTTCAGAGGGAGGCTCTGTCAGTTCGGAGCCTCCAGAGGTGGCTGAGAGCAACGGGATGGGGGGATATCCAGCCACAAAAGACGGGGTGGTGGTGGGGGGTGGGGGGGCTGTAGAGGAAAATTTGCAGAAAAGGGAAGAAGTTTACTAGGACAAGGCTAAACAATCTCAGGTGCTTGTTAGGAGATGGAAGGGTGTGTGTGTGTGGAAGGGAATGAGGAAATTCAAAAATAAAATAGCAATGGAATAGTAATAAACTTGTTATTCTATTGTATAATATATGTTATGCTGCTATAAAAGTATTTTCCTTTTAAGCATTTATTTGTTAAGCATTTATAACACTTGTACCTATGTAAAGCATACGTATGAAATCAATTGTAATGCTTCCAGCATCAAGATCTAAATCCTTCATAAATCCTTTTTCTTTCTTAAATGCCACCCCATTTCCCTAGGACTTAACTAACAATCCACACACCTTTTGTGGGGTTAATAGGGGACCAATTAATGGCCAATTAGGAAAACAAAAGGAAGGAATTTATCTGTTGTAGGGGGATGTAGATCTAGATAGGGTATATAACTGAGTTTTAAAATAGTTAGATTATATGCTTTGTGGTGCATATGCTTGGAGAAGGACATGTAGGCATTATCTTGGCTTTTTGGCATACGAGAGGGGCCTGCTGAGAGTGCACGGAGACATTCCTTAAAACTGAGAGATGCTATGTAGATGTGTAATGGACAGGTACGGAAAGGTACGTGAGGTGGTGAAGAGAAAGTAATCTGAGAAAACAAAAAGAGAAATAATGTATTCCTTTGAGGCATCTTGGATTAGCTGAAACCCCAGAGGGCCTGTCCAATAAGTCCAAAGGAAGTGGGGCAGGGGGGGGGGGGGACGCGTCAGGATAGGGAACTATAAAATATAATGCTTTTGAAACTTTAGGTGTGGCTTCCTGGCTCAAACTCCTTGTTGAGATCTGCTGGGATATCACCCTGTTCATTTTCAACACCTATACCTGATCCTGCCTCCCTAACACCAAACGGGAAGAGAAGAGGGGGGGGGGGAGAAAGAAAAAGAAAGAGGAGAGAGAAAGAAAAAGAGAAAGAAAGAAATGCCTCCCTCTGAACTGCAGCCCCCGCTCTCCTCCCAAAGCCCCTGAGCCCCTGCACCGATTGGCTGGCTTCGAACTGTCTGTGCACCCAAAAACCCTACACGAACTGTACTGTGATGAATGGGCCGTGGCGAAGGGACTGGGACGGAGGGGCCGTGGCCTAAAGTGCTGAGGCGTAATAACTCGGAGGTGAAACCCTGGTGGAGAAACAGGTAACGCCATCAAGAATTCGGGCCATCTTTGCCACATACGACCTATATGCGTCTTTCTTCTATTGTAAAAGGATTTTTTTACAGAAATTTTTTTTAAAGGAATATTGTCATGGATAAAATGCTGCTCACTAATATTTTGTTTGACCCCAAAGCTCATCTTGTAAAAACATTTTTGTTCACAGGAAATATTCTACACCTTCTGACTCTTTTATGTACTTTCATTGACTCAAACATTTTTCTTTGACATAAGGTAGGCAGATGTGTGACACTCTCAAACAGAAATATCCATTAAATGCCGGATTGCAACATAGGCTTGTCCTTTACTCAGAATAGAGCCGCCTGCCACAAAATGGCAAATTCTTTTCAGAAGAAAAGCAAATGACTTATGAAAAGCTGAGAGTCTTGGCCTTCTTTTGTGTGCCTTCTGCAAATAACTTCTATTGAACAGAGACCAAACCAAGAATATGCTAGATAAAAATAGAATGAGCAAAAGGAAAAAGAATCATGTTCTCATCTGCCTACCACATTAATAAATCAACCTCCTAAATTGTCAAAAGATTCTAACATCTGAATATGTAACCTGATTTTACTGAATAATACACTGGATATTTTTCCCCCCAAAGGCTTTGCTTCCTGAAAAACATTTGGTGATTATGATAGACCCTTTCAAACTGAACACATGATTTCAGAATGACTGTATCAAGTGGGAATCTTGAGAAATACAAAATTAACTTTTGATGACTATAATGTATTTAATCGCATGTTTCCGACACGTTGCATGAATTCAACAGGGCTAAAAGTGTTTTGCTGTTGGTTTTTGTTTGTGCTCAGTGTCTGATGCATCTCACTGTAGTGTACAACAATAGTCACTCAGCACTGATGGATTCCAGTTGCTATGATGCTGTTTTTTCACTATCTTGATAAAATTTTTAACCATGTTGCACCTAGATTTTTGGGGGAAAAGTTCAAGCGTGAATGGAGAAAATGAATCTTTAGTGACATCTTGCATTTCATTGTCTTATATGCGTACAAGTTTGTCAACCAGCTGAATATAGTTTAGCGACCTGTAGTTTCTAAGAAAATTCTCAGCGACATGTGGGATATGACCAGAACGATCCCGAGGGAGGGGTCAAACGCGTGATAAGTCACAAATCCCTGCACGCCCGCAAGAGATCTAAGACCAGACCACCTTGAATGCCTCTCTTATCACCTGCTCATTTCCCTTGACCACCAGTTGGTCTGGTTCTTGTAGAGCTTAAGCTTGCAATAAATCTTTATATTCATTTGAACTGCCCGAATCTCCTGATTTCCCCAGTGCTTTACACAACATCCTTGAATGCTTTCCAGGTGATTTTTCTCTAGCCCCACTAACAGATTATTGAACCACTTGTCACTGATGATGTATCTGATCTGTGGACCAACAAAAAACCCTTCCTTAATCTTGACATCAGTTATTCTTGGAAACATCTGTCTCAAAATACCAAAGCATTCATTTTCCTTGTTCATTTCTTTTACAAAATTTTTACAAAAATATTTTTGTCGGGTCAACAAGTTGTTCATGTGCACATTTTTCTGTCCTGGAACCAATTTTTTTCAGAGTAGCCATTTCTTTTTAATGTAACATGACTCCTTGCACGACTGTCCCATTTGCATATGTAACTTGGTATAGCTGAGCTCCATTCCAAGCAGAAAAGCCTTTATATTCAGTTGTACTTGGTGTACCGGATGTGCTTCAACAACAGTTCCATGTTTTCGTTTGTTTCTTTCATGTGTGCAGCATAGCAAACAGGTACTGAAGGGTGTACACTGCTATTGTGTAAAAACAAGAGATTTCTATAAAATGGTTCATGATAAGATTAAATTCCAGGTTATTTTTCATGATTGGCAGCCAAAAAATCTATAAGATAGTGTTCAGGATTCAAAATCTTTGTTGTCATGAATCTTGGCAGGAAGACAATATAAAAATGAAGACCTTTTATGCTCCTTATATTAGGGATCTCCAACCTTGGCCATTTTAAGCCTGGCGGACTTCCACTCCCAGAATCCCCCGCCAGCAAAGCAAAGCTGGCTGGGAAATTCTGGGAGTGGAAGTCTGCCAGGCTTAAAGTGGCCAAGGTTGGAGATCCCTGCCTTACACTGTATGTAGATTTTATTGCTAACCCTAATAATAAAAGTGGATTCAAACAGATACATGTACAATGATTTACTTGAAATGTGTGCTAAAACAAATATTTCGCAAGGTAATACAACAACGACAAGGAAAGAGTGGCGAAAAAGCAATACCTGATAATCTGAGGTCATAATAAGTCCACCTGAGGTAGTGGTAGGAGGAACTACTCTCACTTTTTTCAAAGGAGGCCCTTGTGTATGACTGTTGTCTTGATTCCCTGGATGGCCAGTTCCATTTGTGTGGTTATTGCCCTGCTGCTGCTGCTGGTTCTTCTCAAGTGGTTAAAGAAAAAAAAATACAACTCAGAAGCAATTCAAATGCTGGAAATATGAAATTCTCTGTAAGATCAATGAGACACCAAGGTGATACTAATTAAATATTAGTAATTGCACAGATCTAAAGCAAAGACATCCTATCAAACTATTTATTCAGCCTATCAAAAAATGTTTACTTGGAACTAAATTAAGATTAGGTGTATAGGTAGTCCTCCCTTAACAATCAAAGCATGACTGGTTAGCAACCATTTGAAGTTACGGTGGGCTTAAAAAGTTACTTATGATTTATCCTCAAAGTTACAACTGCCTCCCCACACACACACACATACCCCAAGCATATGATTGCATTTCAGGTGCTTGGCAACTGGTTTGCAAATATGACTGGTTGAAGCATCTCATGTTCATGTGATCTGTGATGTTTCTGCCAGTTTCCAGAAAAACCTTCCCATTTGGGAGAATGGATTTGCTTAACAACCATGTGTTTTGCTAAAGGACCATAGTGATTTGCCTTACCATTGTCATAAAAGCAATTGTAAAACATGGTGACCTGCTTAATAACTGCATCAACTTACAACCAAAATTCTGGTCCCAAGTGCGGTTGTTAAGTGAGGGCCTTATATAAGTAAAGTTGATTAATAAGAAAGGTAATTCTAGTCCTGAGGATAATAAAAGCTCTTCCGGTCCTCCAGGAGATAACCTGGGTACATTTTATTGTCTAAGGCAGTGATGGTTAAACTTTTTGGCACCAAGTGCTGAAACTGGAGCGTGCATGCCAGAGCATGAGAATCCGGAAGAGTAGCTGGCGACGGCATGCATGCCCCCAGAGAGGACTCTGTGTGCCACCTCTGGCACATGTGCCATAGGTTTGCCATCACGGGTCTAAGGTCTTCTATTGCAGGGGTCTCTAACCTTGACAGCTTTAAGCCTGGCGGGCTTCAACTCCCAGAAGTCCGCCAGGCTTAAAGTGGCCAAGTTTGGAGACCACTGTTCTATTGTGTAGCAAAGCCCTAAATCTTGTAAAATTGCACATTGCTGGTATCCAATGTTATTTACAGCTTTATGAAAAACAATTATTTTTAGGTTTTTAGATCTGTTTAAGATTCTTGCCACATCTTATCATCAAGCTGGTCACATTATCAAACGATCACCCAGTAAAAGATAATTACAGTACAAACTGAGATTACAAAATTCAGTCCCAAAGAGGGTTGTTCCAAAATACATGCCCAAAACTATTTCTGCTACTCTTAAAAGGTTTCATTTTACTATTGTCCTTTGTTCTTGTAATAGTGAAGTTCGTTTTCACAGAGATTTATACAACACTATGAAGTCTGTAACTCTGCAAATACCAGTATTTTAAATCACATCCAAACTAGGCACCTCCCCAAACATCTAAAGAGTTACATTTGTAACTCTACAAATTATGTGAGTTGTCAGTCTCTGACATTAAGCTTTTCTATATTTGGTAGACATTGTTAAATATCTCACTGTAATGTTTAGTACTGGAAATAACTGTGATAAATTTAATGATATTCCCACATTATCAAATATTCATTTTTTGCTATCCCACAAGTGACATTTAATTCTCATATTCTGACAAGGAACAGTTCAATAAAAGTAATTCCACTAAATATAGATAGAAAAATATTTACCTTCGCATTCTTATTATGTGGCCTTCATATATTGAATGATTTTAAACAGAATTATTAATACCAATCTAATTCTCCAAATCACAGACAAGTATAAAACTATAGAAGATAGGGGGAAAGTCTAAATGTATTTGTTTTGTTATACCCCTTGATATGATACCTACTTTGTCTCCTTTGTCATCAGGCTCCTCTTCAGTTAAAAATTCTCGTTTTGGATATGGGATCTGACAGCCTGCAAACACACTATAAAAGCCCATTTTTTAGTATGTCAATGAAGAAATGTATGAAGAGGGATAAATACAAGTAAGTACAGGTAGTCCTCACTTACTGACTCACTCAAAATTACTATGGTGTAAAAAACAAACAAAAAAGCAGCCTTGTGACCAATCCTCATATTTATGACCACTTCAGAGTCCCACAGTCATGTGATCACCATCTGAGCGCCTTGCAGCTCAGATGGTGAGCATCTTATATTGTAGCATCCCAGTCACCTGATCACATGCTTCCCAACTGGTTTGTGACAAGCAATTGATGGGAGAATGTGGAATGAAAATCATAAGTCATTGTCATGTGATATTTCTCTTAAAGACCATGGTGACTGGCTTAACAATTGAGTGGAAAGTGATATTTTAAGTCTCTAGTGGCCACATAATTTGTGGTGCTTAGCAATGGATTTGCCAATCAAATTGGAGTCACTAAGTGAGGACAATCAGTATTCATTTTCTTCCCTAAGAAGAATTTGTAACTTTATCTTAATAACAAGTTTCAACCCATGATTAAAAGTGGTGGTAAAACGTTTTTCACTATGAACTAAATCCCAGTTCATCAGTTCTTTGCAGCTTGATTTTAGAAGGTGTAATCATTAAGTGTTCAATGAGAGCTTTGGGGTCGGAGGTTAGCAGGCTCAAGTTCGAGACCCGAGGGCTGCTGCATGACAGGGTGAGTTCATTCACTCCAGCTCCTTGACATGGGTATGAAAAGAGCCCCCATGGGTGTCCCCCAGGCAATAGTGATGTCCCTGGCTAATCCCTTCAAACCAGAAGTGCCTTAAACAGTGCCTCTGACACGAAAGAGATGGGACCCCACCAAGGCATCTGGCACGGCTTCTGCTGATTTGCAGCGGAACCATGAATCATTGTCACCAGCACAAGTCTGACACCAGATCCCCAGTATGGCTGACTCACAACAATATACTCAAAATCTCCAGATGGCTCCTCCGGTTGGCTTTGAAATATTGGGGCAAGGTGATAGCTTGTGTATGCCTTGACATAATTGGCAGAAAGTTGGAAAAATAATCACCTAGTTGTGATCAATCATGCAGATTTGTCAGTTTACAGAAGTGATCCAGTAGTTCACTATTGTCAATTATATTAAAATCTAAGGCTGTACATTACAGTGCTTCAAGTCTGGAGAGTGTGGATATAACTTTAGAGGATACTTTTTTCTCTGAATTCAAAGTTCTGCACCTCCTTATTAAAATCTTTTACAAGAGCAAAGAATAAAAGTTACACTGTCTGTTATTCTCTCAATAAAGGTAATCCAACAAAATTATTAAAAATACTTCAGTCCCAAAATCACATTTCAAATCAAACTGAAACTAGTATATTCTAAGAATGTCTTCCACCATCCTCTTCAAAACCTTGCACAAAATACCCACACTTTCAAGCTATACAAGCCCTGAACCAGGACCAAATACCATGACCCTCTATCTCAATAAATGTTATTTACAGCCATAAACAAATTAGAAATATAATCTAAACATTGGGTAAAACAGCTTAACCAATAAAATATTTAATAAATACCAGTATTACATAACAGACTTAAAATCCCAGTTCACTGATTTGTTACCAAGACTTGTTTTTACAGCCATACTTAAAAATCTGGCTGTTACCACTGTAAATTTAGGATTTTCATCTGCAATTGAATTACATTTGCACACTCAGAAACATTGCTTAGATTTAAAATAGATAATGTCCTGACAAAGAATCTTACAGTATTCATGATATTGTATCATTCAGCAGTTATTCAAATATTCAGCAATATGATCCACCATTTCAAGATCAGTACCATTATAGGGACAGAACATTTGAGAGATAGGTTGTTTTTTTAAAAAAACTATATAGTATATTTGATCGCAACACATTTAAATCTGGCTTTTGAAAAAGCTGCTCTGTATTTACTAAAATATCAGCTATTCAAATAATTAGGGAATTGAAAAATATAATTAATTCCGAATGTTGCACAACAGGATACTTTATCCCATAGTCTTTGTTTGATACAATAAATTGCTGATGTCATATCCCTGGAGTATATATAATTAGGATCAAGGTCAATCTGACTAATCTTTTGAGTTACCTTGAGATACTTTATCTGCAAAAATGTGTCTAAGTTAACACAGAGTGAAGTTTTTTCATCTATGAAGTCCTCAAACATGTTACAAATAGTTGGTAGATGTCAACATACCAATCAGCTAGCCAAAATATTGCTGCACAAAATCACGTGCTATGTGTGATGGATGGTGATATAACTTGAATACATTCATTAAAAATAATAATCTCAGGACAATACAAAATGTTTCTATTTAGAGATACAATGGAAGCAATGAAATAAGCTGTATGTATTGCCTGCTGTAGACATAACTGTACGTTTTAGTGTTGAAGTCCACAATACAATACAAAGGATGCTGATATGCCTGTGAAGACATTTTTAGCTCCATGGTCTGTTAAATGGCTTGTCCTAGCAGGATGAGACGGTTCATCAGGTAGCCTGAATCTATGTCATTAAGGGATTTAAAAGTCATAACCAATACCTTGAGCTGCACTTAGAAGTAGACTGGTAGCCATTGAAGTTCACTGATATGTTCCTTATAGAAGCCATTTAGGGAGTGGACAAGCCCACCCTGAATGCAATATAACTTTTACCAGATTAGAATGATTATGTTGATGGACTCCAGGCTTTCAGCCGAAGTCTCAACCCTACACATTGGAAAATTACCAGAAGATTCAGAAATCTATGAAGATTCCCTAGTTGTCTGGAGCAGATCTTCCTAGTTTTGGCAGAGATAGCTGATGTCTTAAATCCAAATCTCAACATTAGACAAAATAATAACTTGAATCCCATTAATTTTCTTGTAATCTCTCGCGTGGATTACCAAAATCGCATTACATACTGAGTAGGCATGCTCTTATCAAAGACTATAGAAGCACTCCTCTTAGCTTATCAAACAGCATGCTGTTTGGAAATATCTCAAGAATTATTTTTGCCACAAATGTTTTTCCGGAACAATTTACCGTAAATGAATCTAAGAATTTTGATAACATTAATACCTTGCCCTCATAACTTACTAATGCTTTTATCTTTTCTATTAAGATGCTAAGAAAAAACACTACTCTTTGGTGAGTAAAGACAGGAAGCTGTCAAATTAAGATTACAGAAGGATATGAGAATCAAATTCAGTATTGCTGAATGTTCTTATAGCAGGAGTCATTGTTTATAATTCTTGCTTGGTTACCTTTAGTTCCCAAAATGAAACTATCAGCATCTGGATGGAGTGCAATGAAAACTTTTCCCTGGGGTTTTATTGGTTAAAAGAGAAGTTAAAAAAACTTCCAAAATCCCACATATCTCAGGCTATTCTGTTGGGGTGACTAAAATAACTTACAATTGACTTGCGATGTTCACCTATCCATGAAAGTTATAATCTGTGTAAGTCCTTAGCTCCTGCTGACAGGTATATAAAAGCTGCTTCAATAGAAATTTTAGTTTTACTTGGTATTATATAGGAATCTTGCATTTCCACATAATACTAAGATATAAAACACATTTTTTTACCCTGTCAATATATTCTTTTCACCTAATCAAGTGTAAACGGCTGTGCTTTTTCAGCTTTTAATTTCAGTCCCAGTGAAGTCAAACTTTACAGAATTGTTTATAACTTTCTAAAAATAATTCTTAACCTTTCATTTCACTGTTATAGTTTACATCACTATTCAGAACCAGTTTTTCTCAGAATACAAAGATCCTATTCAATTTTACATCCTTGCAGTCTTGAATGAAAAGGCAACATATAAACCTAATAATCCTTATTCTTTAAAGTATAGGGGTCCATATAGACACAGGTCTTGGGGATTGGAAAGAAAAATTTCTATCGAAGTGGGGCTGCTCCATTATTGAAGTGGGTTACAATACATATGCAATATGCATAAACAATAACACTTCTGTGCTGAAAAATCGGAAGTCTATAATACCCCAACTAGCAAATCCCAGAAAAACTCAGCTAATGAACGTTAATAATTATTCATTTGGCTTCAATTAATCTGTTTCTACTAAACTGCAATTTGTATCACTGAATTTATAAAGAAAATATATACCAATTAAATAATATAATTTGAGATTGAAAGTGGGAGGTCTAACAGGCACTTGGCTGTTGACTATATATGATGTTATAATCAACTTGCCATCTAACGTAATCAGAGTTCATTAAACAAAATAGGACAATTTTTAAAAATGGCAAATGGCATAAAAAGACATTTTCTTGCTTGTCAAGAGTGAAATATCATTCACTATTATTCTCATGAACCCCAGCTCCACTCCCTAATCTCCTAGACATTTTAAGCATTTTAATATCTTTCCTAGTTTAAAATATCTAGGAAGCATTAAAGAAATATGAATTCTGTATCACTTACTCAGATGTCGGAAGTGGATCTTCTAAGAAATAAGGATCCTGCATAGCCTGTTCTGAGGTAATTCTCTTTATTGGGTCCATAGTAAGCAATTTCTGTAGCTAAGTACAATTAAAACAGAAGATCTTCACTGTTGTCAAACCCAGAAAATATTCCACCATTCTGTGAATATATGCATCTTCAGAATCAACAAGCCATCGCTGTCATCCTATATACCTTGCATACAGAAGATCCTAAGTTCAGTCCCCAAGATCTGCCTGAAACCCAGGACAGCCATGGTAAATCAACCAATAATATGGAATTTTTCATTCCCCTCCCCATCCGAAGGTAAACAGAACCAATGTTTTATTACTGAGGAGAAAAGCTTGTCTCCAGTTGTTTACAGATAAAATTTGGACCTAGCAAAACTGATTGCTTATTATAAGGTAAAAATGAACAAAGATACAATCATTCAAAATTTACAGTTGAAAATTTCATTCTCACTGCTATTTGCATAATCTTACACTTAATAACCAATACTTGCAAATAAGTACCATGTTTCCTCAAAAACAAGACCCTGTCTTCTATTTTTTTTGCCACCCAAAAAAGGTACCAGGTCTTATTTTCGGGGGGGAGGAGTGTTGTTCATTGACTCATCTCACTTGCGCACATCACCCCTGGACTCCTTTTCGCTGTCAGACGCCTTTAGGAAGTTCTTGTGTGGCCGGCAAGACTTTTCTGAAGGCCTCTGCAGCCAATAACAGAAGATTGATCTGGAGCTCTGTTATCGGCTACAGAGGCCTTCATGAAAGCCTTGCCGGCTGCAGAAGAAATGGGCCAGCAAGGCAGGTGTCGGGAGCGTGTGAGGCCTGGCTGCAACTGTCAGAAAGTAAGTAATAGGGCAGCTCCACACACACACCATCTCCCCCAGCTTAATTTTTACCCATGTACCCTGGAGTGGATGGGGTCTTAATTAGGGCTTATTTTGGGGGTAGGGCTTATATTGGAGACATGTGTCCAAAAATAAAGCTAGGACTTACTTTCGAGGTAGGTCGTATTTTCGGGGAAACACGGTATATTTATGAAACACATATTAGGGACACTTCAGATTACTTTTCTAAGGTTTCCATCACTTTGAAGTTGAAAGCAAATGTATTTAACTCTATAATAAATGCTCTTCTGCAGATGTAATGAAAAGCACTTTAAACATTTCATATGATTGTTTTTGGAAATTATGTTGGAATTCATTCCTGAGTGATCTGTTATGAACTTACCAAATGGAATGCTTTACTATCCGGCTTAACTTTATGTTTTTCCATATATTTGATAAGGCTGCAGTTGGTATATCTGAAAGAAAATACTGGCTCATAATAATCCTGACATTAAAGGAAGATAAAATCTGTTTAAGGGGGTGTTATAGAAGGTAGCAGAGCTGGCCTCATTCAGTTTAATTGCTATGAGTAGTTTATTTGCATTTCAAAATGATGCCAGAGCTCTGTGGAAGACGCCTGAGGATGCACATTCTTTTATATGTGCCACATATGAAATGGCTTCCCATATCACACAAAATAAACAAAAATGAAAAGTTGTTAGCAGCTATTTACTATCTCTCTTGTACAAGATTATGTTCACATTTCTGGAAGTGAGGCATTTCATATTGATTTCTAAAACTTATCAAAGCCAAGTCTTCACATTTTATGCTGCAAGCTAAAGAGATATACTTTTGTATGCAACAATTGATGTCTTATTAATTCAAAATAGCTTCAAAGTTATACCGATGTTATACTCTGATTTTTGGGGCAAGCAAGAATTAGCTCCCTTCTGATCTTGATAGGGTTTAGTATCCAGACCAGTGTTTCTCAACATTGCCAACTTTAAGATCGGTTGACTTCAACACCCAGTCTTTTCCAGCCTATCCTTCCCACCTTCTTGTCTGTTATTCTGCTTACTTTGCACTGGGCTTCTATACAGATCTCAATACTATTGTTTCCAAAGTACACATTTGTTTCCAATTTTTTGGTTTTTCAACAATAACAGAAACCATCTTTGTTTTAGTATTAAGGGGAAGGCGAATCATAACAGGCTAGAAAATAAAGTTTGCCAGAAAACCAATTTAGTGAGTGTACAAATTCATGAAGTTGTAGCATCGCCAAAATTTCTCAGATCTTCACAAAACTTACGTATTTCTTCTGAAATCTTTCATTAAAGTTGAATGTTCAGGCATCTTTTTAATATCTTCCCAATCTTTATCTATGAAGTGAATATCAGTATAATTTCATCCTTCTTAATACAGAGCTAGGATACCATCACTTAAGCACTGAAAATTATCATCTTCTCTCTCTCCTCTTCAAATGCATACTTTGCTTTCTTAGTTTTCACCCTTGGTGAACATCCTTTTCTCATTGTTTTTATTAACACAAGAACATGAATCTTTTTCTGTTACTTATTTACATTGTATGTTTTGCCCTATTAAAAAAGCACTAAATACTGTACAGTAAATAAACAATATATAGGTAGTCCTCGACTTACAACAGTTCATTTAGTGACTGTTCAAAGTTACAATGGCACTGAAAAAATGACTTGTGACGATTTTTCAGTTACGACCTTTGTAGTGTCCTCATGAATCAAAATTCAGATGCTTGGCAACTTTTATATTTATGACCTTTGCTGTGTCCCAGGGTCATGTGATCCTCTTTTGCAACCGTCTGACAGTCAATGGGGAAACCAGATTCACTTAAAAACCAGGTTATTAACTTATCAACTGCAGTGATTCACTTAACTAAGACAAGAAAGGTCGTAAAGGTTGTAAAAAAAGAAGGGAAAAACTTAACAAATGTCTCACTTAACAGCAGAAATTTTGGGCTCAATTGTGGTCGTAAATTGAGGACTACCTGTAATCTGATACAATATAATATAACAACAGAGTTGGAAGGGACCTTGGAGGCCTTCTAGTCCAACCCCCTGCCCAGGCAGGAAACCCTACACCTATAACCCTATAATTTCCAAGTTTTGAATTAATTTAACATAAAACTTTAAAATTAATGCAGCAGTTACCAATGACTTCATTAGCTTCTTGATTGCTATATTTTAAAGTTTAATTTGGCTCCCAGGTTATATAATTTTGTAATGTTAAGAGAGTAAGATTGAAACAGTTCCAAATGGTATTGATACTGGAGAGAAATGAATATATGGGAGCCCAAATTTATCTCCTATCTAAATCATTGGATCCTTTTTTAAAATCCATTTTTGCTCTTTCTTCTACCCTCCTTCCTTCTTAAAATTAAAAATAGCAGTAATGGCTTTAGTTAATTGAACGTGGTGAAATGCAGTCAAGATCTTTCCACAACTGCTGATGATAAATGAACTACATCATGATGAATTGGGGAACTAATGTGGTATTAGTTCCTGGGAGTTGGGTGGCATATATACTAAAACCTGAGCATTAACAAAATTTCTATCTGTCGAATAGATAGACTTAATTACAAAAAGTCACACTGTTTGGATCTGCATATACTATGCATATATACTATGCCAATACATCAGGACATCCTAGATTCTTTGGAAAAATTTGATGCAAATGAAGGTCAATGCCAGTAAACAATGGGGAGCTGTGATTTCATTTTGTTGTATATATAATAGCAATAATCTATTTACTTTAGCATTGCTTTCTGTTTCATGTCTACCATTTGCAATGTATTAAAATATTCATAGTGGTATTGCTTTAACCATTTGAAAACTAAAAAAAAAATGTGCAATTTATATATATCAGCAATAACAGAATATGTACCTGCAGGAAATCCCATTACATTGAATATTCTGTCCAGCTGATCATGATGATACGGATTACTAGTTTTTATATCCTCTTGTCGGCAGTGGAATATTGGTTCTGATGTTAGCAGTTCTGCAAATATACACCCTATAGCCCAAATATCTTTACAAAAAAGGAGGGAGGAAAATCAAATAAGCATTTAAAAAAGAAGAAACAATGGTTTATAGATGTGCTCATGAAGAAATAATTATACTTCCAAGCATTTACAATTAACATTTCAGCTGTTATGCTATTTCAAAGATTCTCCTGTATTTTCATATCGCCTATTGCAATTCTGATTGTAACAGAAGAAAAGACCTAGGCAAGAACTAGTAAATTTTAAGTGCAACTAATTAATGCATTATGCCACTTTGTATTCTGATAAAATATGAAAGCTCTCAAGAGAAAATTCTCAATTACAGCAAACATGTTACTATAAGGAAGATGTTTTAAAATGCCATTTTTATAAATAGATTCTCATGACTTGAAACTTCAATAAAGTATCAAAAATTGAACAATTCCCTAAGGAGATTTCAAAGCTTGTATTTAAATCTTATGGGCTATAACTAATACAATACTACTGTTTAGAAATTCTCAAAACTGCTCCAGAAGATCTTCATTCTTTGTAATGGATAGCAGTATTGAGAGTGAGATCTATTATGCCTGATTTCATTCACTCATACAATTAGGTATAATTCAATACTATGCAAAATTGAACTGACTGGGGATAATTGCAAGCTTGACAGATTTTATTTTTTAAAAATAAATGTCTTTAGAAAACTTATCAATCATAGGATAAGAGGTCTAATTATGGCTTAAGAGGCTATGGCTGAGAGCATGAGTATGACAATTCTCACAGACATGGCAATGAGCAATGCCCAACTCCAAGGATTTACAGTGCTATTTCTGTTCATAAATAGGGTTCCAGATGTCATCAGATTATTCAAGACAGAAAAAAAACTCCAAGCTGTGTGAATCGGAACCTGAATTAAAGATAACTAACAAGTAAAATGATAGTTATCATTTAGCATCACATAGTTAAAAAAATAATGAAAAAGACAAAACCTATTCTAAATGTATTTGGAAAGGAAGTGAAATAAGCAATACTGCTATAGTTATCTCTTTTGATAAATCAGTATGCACATCTAATTTTTTCATCAGAAGTTATACAGCATACCTTAGTAGGTTACAGAAAAGCTTACCAAAAATTATCAAAAATTTAAACCTGGTGACTTCCCCACAGGTGAGAACTAGTGTATTTTTTGAGTTTGATTTTAGATTGTCATGAAAAGAGACAAAGTCAACATAATCAAAAGTTGTATCCAGGGAAAGGAAGTCTTTTCCTTTTCTTTTTTAATATCAGCAATTATTATTTTGTAAATTTTCCAGAGTCATCTGGAAGTGAGATGGACAGTATATAAATTTAATAGATACACTAAAACAAAAATAAATGTCCTTCAATGAAATTATTAACATTTTTAGGCCAAATGTATTTTATATAATACTTTGTAAGTCATTCTATCAGAGACTTTGAGCATTACTTAAGTTTTAGATGAAAGAGATAAAGTTGAGGGAGAATTCAGAAACACTTGGTAATAGGTTTTTTTTTTTTTAGTAATAATGTAATTAAAACTAAATATATTATTTTAGCTCTAGTAATCAGACTATCGGAGTCATCAAATCATTGGCTCCAGACATGTCCAAGGTGAATGATTGGAGCAAGGGCGTTTTTGCCTTCACTATTCCCAATGAAGTAGTTTTACCTGCATTTGAGGGAACAGACTAGTATTGTTTAGAAAATCTGAGGAAACTAAACATCAGCATCCAGTTTCTATGGATTTGAATCACTTTGCTCTTAAATCTGGATTCAAAGCCAATAATCTCCTTGTTCTATAACACAAATCAACTTAAGTGCTAAATGTTAGAAACATTTATTATCAAAATATGAAACATATCAACAAATTAAATAAGGTTTTTGTTAAATAATTGTGAAGAACATGTCTAGGCATTTGAAAGAAGTCTCTATAAGATGTGGCATAGACTTTTTGTGCAAAAACAAATAAGTAAGTCAGACTTAACTAATACAATATTCCTAATTTAACAATGACAATCAGATTACTTACCAATAGCTTTGGTATAATGTCTTGCTCCAAGCAGTAATTCTGGAGCTCGATACCAGAATGTAACAACTACTGGATCCAAATCAGCTAAAGGCTTCAAAGGTGAATTAAATAGTCGGGCAAAGCCCATGTCAGCTGTAAAATGAAGAGGGAAATTAAATTTTAACATATATGTTGCTTAATACAAACTGATTTGAATTCAAATAGGCAGAAATCCTATATAATTTAACTTTTAAACATATTGAACTTATTTTGAAAGAATTGTACAGAGTATTTGCATGATTAAATCATGCTAATATGAACTCTTGGTCATGCAGGATGTCACCCATATTCTGATCAGTCCTTGGAAAGTTTGGAAATCTGGAACTGAATCACTGGAAAATCGTAAGAATATTTTAATGCATATAAAAATATGGATGCATGTTAAGACTGAAAATATTTCTAATACCAAATTAGTAACCTGACAGAAACAGCTCAATTTGTAGCAACCGGCAATAAGGCAACTAGCAAATTAATAGAACCTACTATTCAAAGGTAGCGGGATTCTTCTTTAAGCTAGGAAAATAATACATCTGAATTCCTGGATTAGCTATCTAATTCTTCTCTATTTTGATGGATTTATCACATTAAAATAAACGATGCTTGCAAGTATTTAAACAACAACAGATTAGTAAAATATATCACTTGCATAATAAAACTAAGTGCAAAAATAATGCATTTTTCAGTAGAAATTCCAGTAGAGCTGAGAATCTGAGGTTGCAATTATAGGGCACATAACAAAAAAGTTTTTTAAAAATATGAAACCTAAGAATGTTTCAGGAGCAAGGTACCAGATATTTGAATATTCATTAGAAAAAATACCATTCATTTGCTCTACAATATTAAGGCTTCTTTAACTGTTTAAAGTTTTATTACATTTCATTTTAAAAATTAATTTTATTCTGCACTAGACAATGAACATTTAGCTGTTGAGAAAAATGAATGTTGATAGATCACCTTTGGCTGCATAGAAAATGGGGAGGAAGGGAAGGATAGTGTCCAAATATAAATATCTGATTTTTTTTTTAAAAAAAATTTAAACATCAAAAGAGCAACATGATTATCGTTTATCAATCCTCAGCTTTATCACACTTTTGAAAGGCAAACTTGCTGTTAATGGCATTGGATGGCTTAACTGAATTGGAAGAAGTGCTCTTTCAAATCTTATATTATTGTGTAACTGTTTGGGGGAGCAATCATATTTTTCAGAATTTTGTAAACAGTTCATGTTTGCAAGAAAAGTAGGTGTCAATTTTCAAATAATAGCTGATAGGTTACCTGTATCACAAGAAACATCACTGCAATTAATGTTAAAAATGCAATCTGTCCTCTGCTATTAGACTATCACGTTTCACTGACAAGAGGACTTAAATTTGTTAGTGTTAGTATAATTATGTATTTACAAATCTAAGTGATGGGAGTGTTCAATATTGAACTAATTCTATTTCTTTCTAACTGAAGCATACATTGGTTTCAGACAGGACCAGCTATTTTAACAGACTGCTGTTCAACAGTCTCATCTAATTGAGATCATTTTAATTTAATTCCATGTAAATTCATCTTAAAAAAGGAATTTAGACAAGTGGAAATTAAGTATATTTAAACGTTATGCAGTAATGTCTGGATATATCTGCTTAAAGATTCAGGATGCACATTAGGCATTTGCTGATGCACACATCCTCAGGACATGCAGCCATAACATGTTTGGTTATAACATGTTGTGAGTTTTACTATTATACTAGATGTTTTAATATTTTAAAAGAACTATTTAAATAAAATATAGAATTTCTATATTACAAAAAGCAGTTCTATCACAAAAATGATACAATTTTCACAGCGTTTTCCTATTAAAAAACATGTTTCCTATGATTGAGGAATTATCTATATTTGCATGAGTACTTTTCTAACCATGACTGTTAAATTTATTATTAAATGTTAACATTATTGAGGAAAATTACAACACTTTTAATGAAAGCAAGGCCCAATTTAGGTTCTCCCAGCCTGTAACTTGCTCTAACTCTGTCCAACATGAACATATGTTACCTCTCTTCATTTTATCTGTGATCCGGTAGATTTTAACAATAAGTATTGACCTATGCACTGTTAGAACATTCTGTCTTAAATGCTACACTGGGACTTATCAAAGATATAAACATACCAATTTTTACTCTTCCTCGCTCAGGACCTTCACCCATAACTAAAATATTAGCAGGCTTCTGTGGAAAAAAAAATAAATACACAATACATATACCAAAGTAAACCTAAACATTTGTGGCTGAAATCAGCTTTACTTTCCAATTTTAAATCAAAATGCAGTGGAATGTTAAAAGTGATAATGCCTGTACATTATTAGTTTATTGTAAGGCTACATAAGCAGCCAAATAATTTCCTTCCAAATTTTTTTCACCTCTTTCAAGTGTCCTCAGATGGGATGCTATGTTCCAGAACACAGAGAAAAATGTGTTGTTTCTCCTGCCTAACTCCCAACATTAGCCAAATACAGAAAAGCAATGCACATTTCCTCCCAAGATACAATGTAAATATAACTGTACAATATTTTATATAGAACTATATATTATTCTAAAATTAATCTCTCTAATATTTTGTTTTTAGAAAAATGGATGCTAGTTTGAAAGCTTGTTTCATGGAGTTTGTTGTTCTTCCAATGTTTTTCAGTTTTATTCATTTGCCCAATATATTTTCTTTGAAAATATTTTTTAGAAATTCTTGTAAACTACTTGTGTGATTGCTTTTAAAGTATTACAGAGCTATGCCAATATTAAATTGCTATTTTCTTATTAAAATGTTGCTAAAACTATAAAAAATCCAATAATAATATTTTAACATGTATGAATATTGAGGTAGCTATATGAATTTTAAGATCCATATTAACAATTAAAATGTTTACAAAAATGTTTGACAATAATATTCCTTTGACAGGAAAAGGTATACAACTGATTTGAAAAGGGTTATTTATGACTGCATACTTATGCAGATTTTCAAAGAAAGCTGTAGATTTATGCTCATACCTAAAAACTGATGGTAATTATCATGACACTATTAGGCTATGCAGCTCTAATACTGATATCATTATTTAAAAAAATCAAAGAAGAATATGTAGAATTACTATATTGGCTTTCTACGTCAGTGAGGAAATAATAGATCTTTGGTACTCCCTGAGCCTGATTGTTTTCTTGCAGATGTTTCATTATCCAAATTAGGTAACATCAGGAATGCTACCAGTAGTAATACTAGCATTGATGATGTTACCTAGTTTGGTTAATGAAGCATCTGTAATAAAACCACCAGGCTCAGAGAGCATCAAGGACCCGAAACTTCAACTCTCAGCTACAAATATTCTTGGTAGAAATAACATACCTTTTTATAAGGATAAAAATATCTAAAGATAAAATATTTAAGTTAAAAAAGCTTTACTGTTTTAAAGTCTGAATATTGGTGTCTACCATTGTCATCATATCAACCTTATGATACGATTATTTTCATATGTTGGAAAATTCTTTTGAATTTCTAATTCATACTATTTCTATGGATAATTTTCATCAAGTTCATAGAAATGGATTTTCCTTCCATTTTAAAAATAGAGAAAACAATTGATATAAACCTTCTGAGTAATTAGTAAAGCATAAAAACCACAAAAGATTTTGTGACCATCTAAATGACTATTTCATATGCTTTCAGATGCATGCACAAAATGTTACTTTCTGTCAGATTTATTTAATCACCAGAAGTAAAGCTGGATGAGGAAAAAATCATAAACAGTGAGAATTATAAACAAATGAAATACACATGGAAGTCTCTGTTATTTATTACCGGCAATCATTCACAGAACAATGGCAAAACTGATTTACATATGTCATAAACAAGACTGCTATTTTTTGTCCTCTGAAAACTTTGGGTCCTTTAAATTTATATATTTATAAGCAACAAAATTACATAGCTATATATCAAAAAGGGTTTTGAGGAATTAATGAAAATGATTCTAAAATACTTCCTAACAAGATATTCTGCAAGTTTTCATAAATATGAATACAGGAGTACAAAAAGTTTAATTTAGATTAGGAATGAATAATCATGAAAAAAATGTCAGAGCTTCACTGGCAAATTATTTAATACTTAATTGTTCATACAGATATATTAATTGTTTTCTTCCATATCCCCAAACTCAAATGACATTTAACATAACATAACAACAGAGTTGGAAGGGACCTTGGAGGCCTTCTAGTCCAACCCCCTGCCTAGGCAGGAACCCTACATCATCTCAGTCAGATGGTTATCCAACATTTTCTTAAAAATTTCCAGTGTTGGAGCATTCACAACTTCTGCAGGCAAGTCGTTCCACTTATTAATTGTTCTAACTGTCAGGAAATTTCTCCTTAGTTCTAAGTTGCTTCTTTCTTGTACTTGTACAAGAATTTACTATTTACTTGTACTTGTTGTGTTAGAAATAGAATAAAAGAATTAGGGGTTCTCTTCAGTAATAATTCAACAATATTTCACTAAACAACTATACCATATGCAAAGATATTACATTATTCACAGAAGATTAATTTCTCAGGAATAACATAGTTAATTTTATTTTATTTTCAAAGCCTCCAATTTTTAATAATTTCTTCTGCACAGCATATACATCATTTCTAACTCTCTGCTATTTTATCTTATCATAGTTAACAGATAGGTTTGCTACAGTATTTTATACAGGTTGTTATCTATAATGCCTGATCTTTTCTGCATAAAAAGGCAAAACTATACAAAGATATATAGAAGGAAAACCCCCAAAGCAAGATTTCATTTTACAAGCAGGCTTACATAAAATCTAAATTTATATATAGTTCTATAAAACCACACAGATTATGCTTACAGCTATTCCCAATCAAAACTCATTTAACTAATTGAAAGCAAAACCTGGATTCAATGCAAAGCAAAATAAACATAAAAACATAAATAGAATCCTCCTCTGTGCCTTGGATGCCAAACAAATCTCAAGAAAGAACCACCATACTATTTCTTTTACATCCTACAGTGCTGTCCAGATTATGATTATGAATGACTTCCGAGATATGCATTTACTATTTATCATAACTTGTTTAAATATTGTTTTTGTTACTCACTCTCCTGCTTAAATATCACTATGTCCTTACTTTTGGTTTATTTTGTGTAAGCCTATTTAACTTAACTGCAAGAAATTTGATGAAACATAATGCCCTTATCATGGCCACAGCTCTCTTAAAGGTAATCTAGATGCCTATAGGGGCTAAGACACAAAATGAATGTTCAGATTTTGGTGAAAAATATATTAGACATTTGATGGATAAAATAACTTGGATTATTTGAAGTTGGATTCTTTCTGGGGAATTTCTACAGAGTTGACTGAGGAAAACTTGCTTACGTTCCAGACGAGGATGGAACCTATGAGTCTTGAAGAAATGGACAGGATCCTCAGAGATTTAGCTTTGCCCATTCTAGCTAGCAAGATCTCCAAGAAAGCAATCAAGAACTGAATTCAAATGGTGATTTAATTTCTCCTTGAGTAATGGTATTGTTTTGCTTGCTTGAAGGAGACAGTGGTAAGTCCCAATTGCTAGATTCCAAAAGTGTTAACCTGTATCCAAAGTTAAAATGAAGGTTGTATCGAAGGAGGTAGTACAGCAATTGTAGAGGGACCTGGAAAAAACATGATAGCTCTTTCAGTAGACTAATAAAATACTAAATATGTTTCTAATGAGCTTTGTTCCAGGACCAAGATTGGATCTGATTCTCCTGGTCCTACTTGATTTCTAAGGAGAATATAACATCACCAATAATGTGGGCCTTCTGGGAACCCTATTGGGACTGGAAGTGAAAGCATTGTACTGTGCCAGTTTCCTTCCTCCTTTTGAAGTAGTTTCACTTGATATAGGTGGGTGGAAAGAGATTTATCCCAAGGCCTTTGCTATTCAGAGTTCAGTTTGATGTCAACATTAGGTTGCTAAGTGAGAACATCCATCAGCATAGGCTGATATTACCAGTATGCAGATGACACTGAGTTATACATACAATCCCCGCCTACATGAATAGGCAATGCTGCATAGCTCCTATCCATTGCTGTTAAGTATATGGAAAGGAGCAGGCTTAGGTTCAGGCCTACAAAGAGTGAGTGGTTTGCTTTCAAAGTTTAAGGGATTTACCACCTTGAATTCTTGATGGGTTTTCATTTTCCCAAGGTGCTACTCTTAAGACGCCAACTTAAGTAACAGATGGCAGCCATGGTCATGAGGTTCTTTACACAAATCCATTTTACATTCCAATGACAACTTTTCCTGGACTGAGAGATCCACATAATCATTCATGCCTTAATAGCTTCCAGTTTGGAGAACTGCAATATACTTCCTTTGATGATCACTTGGAAATTTCAACTGAACTAGAATGCAGTTGTATAAATAACTATAGGCATTCCACATTTTGTCCATGTAGTATCTCTGCTCTTCTGCACAGCACCAGGCTACCACAGGGCTTCAAGGTGCAATTCAAGACGCTGATGGTTACCGATAAAGTCTTTCATGCTTAGGATCTGGTTAGCTATGGGACTGCATTTCCCTTGACATTTTTGCCTTACCAATAAGATCTAGTAGAATTGTACAGCACTGTCATCTCATGGGACTTAAGAAAAGCACCTCCTGTGAAATAGCATACCCTAAGGCCCATATGGCTCCACCCCTGCTGTGCTTTTAGAAAGTTGATTAAGCAGGCTTGACGTGATCCACTCCCTGATAGCATATCTTGATTTTATGACTGTGAATGACTTATCATTTCCCATATGTGCTGAACAAACAGAATAACAGAGTTGAAAGAGGTCTTGGAGGTCTTCTAGTCCAACCTTCTGCTCAAGCAGGACACCCTATACCATTCCAGACAAGTAGTTTCCAATCTCTTCTTAAAAGCCTACAATGATGGAAGTACCCACAACTTCTGAAGGCAAGCTGGTCCACTGGTTAATTGTGCTCACTATTAGGAATGTCTTCTTAGTTCTAGGTTGCTTTTCTCTTTAATTCATTTCCATCCATTGTTTCTTATCTTGCTTTCTGGTGCTTTGGAAAATAGATTGTCCCCCTCTTCTTTGTGGCAGCCCATCAAATATTGGAACACTGCTATCATGTCACCCCTACATCTTACATTATATATTACCATCTTACATTATATCCACATTATATATCCATCTTACATTATGTATTACCACTGTTTTACATTATATATTACTATATCACTCTAAATAATAATATATATGATAATGTAATTGTATCAGATTATATACTTATATATAATATATAGATAATATTTGTATTTGTTTTCTGAGGTTTTTTATACATAATATTTATACTATGTATTATTATATTAATAATATATATCACTCTTTTACATTACATATTACCACTCTTTTGGTTCTTTTATTTATTTATTTATTTGTTGTCTTTAAACTTTAAAGCATGAGCTGGACAGAACTTTCTCTGAATAAGACTGGACTCAAATCGATCAATCAGTCAATCAACCATGGTCTATGGATGGTCTGGTCTAAAGCTCTACTTTTTAAGGTTGTTTTAGATATACTAAAACATAGGATGTAGATGGCACAAGGAATAGCCTTGAAGGACAAAAGAAAGAATGACTACCAAGGCAATAATAAGATAAATTGAGCATGGCTTAGAAAAGAACTTGAGAAAATATCTCAAACAAGCCACTCCCTGGTTCACCTGAAGATAAAATGAGGGAGGGGGGGAAGCATATTCAAGTTTAAAATTCTATAATTATAGCTGTTACAATAAAAGTCATATATCTATATGGCACTGGTTTCTTAGTCAGGTCTACTTTGTAGAGCTGACACAGGACTTACAAATGTTACATCAGAATATGTATTGGCAGACACAGTTCAGCAAAATTCCAACTAATCAACTATTATGACTATTTTGGGTTACAGAGGCTGAGCTCGCATCTTTTTGCTTTGTTTGCTCCAATCTGATCTGAAATGACTTTGTATATAGCTTAACACGTAAGACCAAATATATGTTTATTCAAGAATTTGTTAGATCAAACTAGCCAGGTCTCCTATACAGTTATCCATGTAAATATTAGCATAATAATGTAATGTTTATGCACCTTTTATTAGCTCTGAGTAGCCAACTTTTCCTGCCCAAGGAAAGTGAGCATGGCTAAGAAAAGACTCCTTCAGTTCTAAATTAGCAATAGAAATAGCATTTAGACTTATATACCACTTCATAGTGCTTTTAAAGCCCTCTCTAAGCGGTTTACAGAGTCAGCATATTGCACCCAACAATCTGGGTCCTCATTTTCCCACTTTGGAAGGCTGAGTCAACCTTGAGCCTGGTGAGATCTGAACTGCAGCTAGCAGTCAGCTGAAGTAGCCTGCAGTACTGGATTCTTACCACTGTGCCACCTCGGCTCTTAAATTACTCTTTACTTGGGGCTCTCTTTGAAAAAACTATAGTTTTCCCACATGCAAAATGCAGCTGATCAGTTATTTGCAGGGTTCTCACAAAAAACTGCTAAGAAAGAAAACTAAAATATGCCACTTGGGAGGATATTTGGCAAGGATGGGACTCTTACAAAAACAGCACCACAATCCCAACACACACAAAAGAATAGAAAGGTTTTGTATACCTTCTATATTTTACCATCAATTCTCTATATTTTATTATTTTCACAAGTTGCAAGCACTGAATTTGCAGGCACTTTATAATGCTAATTATAAAGCTTACTAAGCCTTGGTGGCGCAGTGGTTAGAATGCAGTACTACAGGCTACTTCTGCTGACTGACAGCTGCCTGCAATTTGGCAGTTCAAATCTCACCAGGCTCAAGATTGACTCAGCCTTCCATCCTTTCGAGGTGGGTAAAATGAGGACCCAGATTGTTGGAGCCAATATGCTGATTCTGTAAACTGCTTAGAGAGGGCTGTAAAGCATTGTGAAGTGGTATATAAATCTAAGAGTTATTGCTAATAAAGTATCCCCATGCGTGCCACAATCTTGTGTTAGAAACACCACAGAAAACTCTTGTTTGGATTATTTGCTAATGTTTTATATTATAAATCATATGGGTGTTATGTTTTACTCTTTCTGAAATAGTAATAAAATACTTATTATTGAAAATAAATAAAAGCCTTCAAGGCCAAAAGTAGCAGTAGTAAATTATGAATAATCTGCAATACGTATTATGTAATTCTTTAGGCAGTGAAAAAATGTCATAAGGATAACACCAATGATCTACCTTTGTAAGGTAGTAATTAGTTCCACATTTCGAATCAGCTCATCCAAAAAGAGAGTTAAAGAAATTCATTTAAAGATGAGAATATTTTTATACTGAAAGCATAAGACTATTAAGCTTTTATTTTAAGCGCTGCTGATCAATCCCTGATAGAAAATTGATCAGTGGAAGGTTCTTTTATATTTGAGAAACTGTAGGAACATAAGGTATTATCCAAGATTTGACTGCTATTAGTTGATTGCTATTAGGTATTTAGGTACAATTTAAATGACTAGTCTGAATCTCTCAAAAGTATAGCACATCAGTCTGCACATTTCACATGCAGATTTGATTTCTTGTGTTAGCTGAAGCAACAAGACAAACTAGTAACCCTGCTTTGTTTAGGATTGCAATTCAATACCCCTGACTTGTTTTCCCCTAATAAGCAGCTATAAACCCACTTGATAAACAGGAATCTGTTATGTTCAATTATTGACACAGGTAGAAAGAACCAAGAAGCAGCAGCCCAAAAGTGTGCACAAAATTATCTGTTCAATAATGATTTGATTCAGTTCACCCTATTTTATTTATAGATTTAGATTTAGATTTAATAAATCTAAGGCTGTCTAACTCAAACACTGTGATTCTGGATGATGTACAATAGAAAAGTGATGAACCAGGAAAAACAATCCAAACAACATAAAACGAACACTATTGATGTACTGCTTCCCATTAGAACAGGGGTCCTCAATCCCTGGGCTGTGGCCTATTCATAAACAGATGAGTGAGTGGCAGGTCAGCCCACATGTACAGCTCTACTTCACCCTCTAAATCCTTCAACTAGACATTAACAATCCCTTACAGAATCCCTTTACTCTCCTCAGCTATTGACATAGACCATGCGGATATGTCTATTCTAATGTATTGAATGATTGACTGGTGGAGAGGAGCTGCAACTACAGGACCCTGGTACCAGTCCAGTTCTCCTCCCATGTCCACCACAGCAAAACCTCTCCCTAATTATCCTAACAGGTAGGCCATCCATGTTCCAGTTCTGTAGATAAAATTCCATCTTTTTATGCAGATTAGTCTGTTGGATACTAATTTGAAAAGTAATACATTTGTAGTTGCGGGACTATATCATAATGTAGTCTGCAAGTCCCCTTGCAGCTGCCCAAATGTAATTTGAGCTTATCTCCAAACATATTGATAAATAGAAAACCTGTGTTGATAATATAGCTTTTCCTGCCTTGATTCAATATTTGCCAAATGCAATGGAGGTGCCTAGATGAACTGTGGCTGCCAATCCATTTCACAACAGCCCAACATCCTTAAGTAGAACAAGTTGCTAATCTACATTATATTCAGAACCGATGAAAAAAGTTCTAACAAATTAATCGGTTCTGCATATAGTGTAGATTAGCAACTTGTTCTGCTTAAGGATGTTGTTACATTATTCCAGGGTGCTCAAGGTGCTTAGATCTGTCCCGTGGGGCTGCTCTGGAAACAGTGAAGGACCAGCCCATGGTGCCTCTGACAGTGAAAACAGAGCTTCGTTTTCCCTCACAGAGGATTGCAGGAGGCCATTGCAGTCAAAAACAGGGCCGCACAAAGCCCTCCCAAGCTCCATTTTCAGAGGGCTGCAGGAGGCTGTTGCAGCTGAAACCGAGCTTGGGAGCCAGTTTCTCCTGGCAGAGTGCTCAGGCTGCCTCAGGTGCCCCGACACAAGAAATGAGCTGGCCATGCCCACCCTGGCCATACACACACCAGCCACCCCCAAGGTCAAACACAACCCTGATGCAGCCCTCAATTGAGTTTGACACCCCTGCGTTATTCAATGGGGGCCAGGATAGACAATAACTGCATAAGAAAAATTATTTTGAAAGAAATAAGTTTCTTCTTTCCATACTATTTGAACATGAAGTTCAAAACAAAAGGTGTAGCAGTAGAACAAAAATGGTAGGCTTCAGTTTGAACGAAACTTTGAATGTATTCCCAGGATAGTGTGCCAAAAGTTGTTCATAAAAGTCGGGTATTTTATTTATTATTAGCTATTATTTATATGCCACTAAGTTGCACGACACTATATGCCCTACAAGGTGCAAGAATAACCCAATTATAAAAATCAGTATCACGTTAACGTCTTTAAACCTATGTAAGTATTTATCTTCAACTACAAATTTCCTTCACTGAGAGGCCCATGGAAAAACACTATTTTAACCGTGTTCTGAAAGAATAAAACAGCAGGACCCAACATGATCTCAGGAGGATAGCTGCTACCAAGCGAAGGGGCTGACCATAAGAATACCATTCTCTGGCTCCTGACCCCGCTCATCCTAGATAGGCACTCACAGCATCCTTTTTTGTCTAAATCAGTGTTCCTTAGCCATGACAATCTTAAGATGTGTGGACTTTAATTTCTATATTTCCTAGGATAGCATGCTGGCTGGGGAATTCTGGGAGTTGAAGTACACACATCTTAAACTTGCCAAGATTGAAAACCACTGGTCTAGATTGTGTAGAGCAGGAAGATTCTGGAGAAGATAGTCCCCAAAGTAAGCTTTTTTTTTTAACTTTGTAAGAATTCTTAGCACAACTGGTTTTTAGAGCATTTGTTTTACTTAAAACATTTTTCATTGTGTTATTCTAAACATTTCTGCAAACATAAAGGCCATGCATCCTTATTCATACATGGGCACTATTTGGAATTCAATGAGCAAGTATGTTTTCCTAGATTAATGCTCATTGTACAGAAAGAAACCATAAAGAAATGAGTTGCAATATGAAAGTGATTTGCAGCAAAGGAAGAGCAAGTATTTTTTAATCAAGGTTGTCTTCTGGTAACAACACAGATATTTTCTGGTTTTAAATACAGGTAATACCCGGGTTATGAGCGTTCCCTTAGCGAACGTTCAAAGTTATGTGATAAGCACCTCTAGCGTTTACAAACAAGTCCTGAAACTATGAATTTTGTGGCACCATGGCAATTGTTTGCCTTTACAAACAACCACAGAGGCTCTGCAACATTCGTCCTGCACATTTTGGCCAGCAATGTGCCAGACAAGGCCTTTGGATGCCTGAACGGAGCTTCTGCGGGGCGGATCTGCAATGTGCCGGGTGAGGCCTGAGAGGCCCGAATGGAACTGCAGAGGGGCGCACGCAGCTGAGAGGTGGAGAGGAGACTGCTTTCTAGATCTTCACAAATGACCTGGTGTGGAAAGTTGGGTGGGGATGGTGGTGAAAGCAACTGTGGGGAGCATGAAGTATTTCAGTGGGTCAGGGAGGCCTTGGGTGCCCTTAGGCAGGTGGCCTATTCCATCACTAGGTCCCCCATGGCCTTCCCCACCCTGAAATACCTTGGATGCACTTAATGAGCCTCACATTCGATTAGTGAATGCGTAGGCAAAAGGAGGGAGTGATCCCATTCAAAGTACGAGATTCACTCCCACGTATCCTTGGGTTACAAATGGAATGGGCAGGCTCTATTACATTTGTAATTTGAGGACTACCTGTACCGAAGTGATTTGTCATTAATTTTCTTCAACCCAGCCTGGTTTCTGGTTTCTACTATCCAAGTACTAAGAAGCTCTGACTATGTAAGTATTTATCTTCAACTACAAAATTCCTTCACTGAGAGGCCCATGGAAAAACACTATTTTAACCGTGTTCTGAAAGAATAAAACAGCAGGACCCAACATGATCTCAGGAGGATAGCTGCTACCAAGCGAAGGGGCTGACCATAAGAATACCATTCTCTGGCTCCTGACCCCGCTCATCCTAGATAGGCACTCACAGCATCCTTTTTTGTCTAAATCAGTGTTCCTTAGCCATGACAATCTTAAGATGTGTGGACTTTAATTTCTATATTTCCTAGGATAGCATGCTGGCTGGGGAATTCTGGGAGTTGAAGTACACACATCTTAAACTTGCCAAGATTGAAAACCACTGGTCTAGATTGTGTAGAGCAGGAAGATTCTGGAGAAGATAGTCCCCAAAGTAAGCTTTTTTTTTTTTAACTTTGTAAGAATTCTTAGCACAACTGGTTTTTAGAGCATTTGTTTTACTTAAAACATTTTTCATTGTGTTATTCTAAACATTTCTGCAAACATAAAGGCCATGCATCCTTATTCATACATGGGCACTATTTGGAATTCAATGAGCAAGTATGTTTTCCTAGATTAATGCTCATTGTACAGAAAGAAACCATAAAGAAATGAGTTGCAATATGAAAGTGATTTGCAGCAAAGGAAGAGCAAGTATTTTTTAATCAAGGTTGTCTTCTGGTAACAACACAGATATTTTCTGGTTTTAAATACAGGTAATACCCGGGTTATGAGCGTTCCCTTAGCGAACGTTCAAAGTTATGTGATAAGCACCTCTAGCGTTTACAAACAAGTCCTGAAACTATGAATTTTGTGGCACCATGGCAATTGTTTGCCTTTACAAACAACCACAGAGGCTCTGCAACATTCGTCCTGCACATTTTGGCCAGCAATGTGCCAGACAAGGCCTTTGGATGCCTGAACGGAGCTTCTGCGGGGCGGATCTGCAATGTGCCGGGTGAGGCCTGAGAGGCCCGAATGGAACTGCAGAGGGGCGCACGCAGCTGAGAGGTGGAGAGGAGACTGCTTTCTAGATCTTCACAAATGACCTGGTGTGGAAAGTTGGGTGGGGATGGTGGTGAAAGCAACTGTGGGGAGCATGAAGTATTTCAGTGGGTCAGGGAGGCCTTGGGTGCCCTTAGGCAGGTGGCCTATTCCATCACTAGGTCCCCCATGGCCTTCCCCACCCTGAAATACCTTGGATGCACTTAATGAGCCTCACATTCGATTAGTGAATGCGTAGGCAAAAGGAGGGAGTGATCCCATTCAAAGTACGAGATTCACTCCCACGTATCCTTGGGTTACAAATGGAATGGGCAGGCTCTATTACATTTGTAATTTGAGGACTACCTGTACCGAAGTGATTTGTCATTAATTTTCTTCAACCCAGCCTGGTTTCTGGTTTCTACTATCCAAGTACTAAGAAGCTCTGACTATTTAAGTGTATGGTTTTCTTTAAAAAATCAGATTAGATGCGGCACTTGCTGACAATTTGTGCTGGATCCAGGCAAGGAGAACATTTTTCTCATACAAAAAATAAATCTTAACACATGCACTGATGATCATTAATTCAGACAGAAAGCAAAGGGTGGACACCATCCTAATGGCTATTGAGCCCTGATTCTAATTAAGCGATGCCAAAAGCAAGAATGAGTACTATGCTCCAACTGCTGTCAACATAGTCTCAACCCATCTGGAGAATCTGATAGGGAAAGCCTAGACAGATTTTTGCACTAATCCAATAAGGCAACATGTGTGTTCTTAAGAGATTCACAGAAAATAAGAAATGTAATTTAAGAAATTGACAAGTCAAAATGCAAGTTATACTTTATATACTGAATACTGAATCCTTACCTAGTAGGTTTTATGTTGTTTTTTAAATAAAGAATGCAAAAGCAGCTATGCTGTTTCTCTTGCCAAATATTGAAAAAAGCGACATATGAAATTAAAAACACATGTTCAAATAGACATTTGCCTGCTAAGTTAAACTTGAAAACAAACTATGAATACTTTATATCTAATATATTGTGCAAAACATTATCACTAAATAAACACCTTATATCTATTCTAATCCCCACTGTAGATCTACTTACCAAATCCCTGTGTAACACCCAGTTAGCATGTAGATAATGAATGCCATCTAAGATCTGATATAATAGAGATTTCACCATTCCCCGAGGTAACTGAACTGGCTTCTTGTTTGCCTTAGAAGCTCTATGAAATTTTATTATGTGCTAAAAAAACAAAAATAATTAATCCGCATGAGTGGAAAGTTTGATACAATGTTTCATTATAGCAAAAATGTCTACTGTATTCATAAACTGAGTTGGCATTTCTGAGATTAAAACAAGAAATATGTATATCACTTTGTAAGGGTTAAACCATCTTTTCATTTACTTTTGTACTCAACAGCTGAATTTTGATCTTAAATTTTATATATCTAAAGTATATTTATATCTTTCTATCTCATACGTTACGAACTATATTTTATATACTTATACTACAACAACACTTTCAAAGAATTGTTTCTAAATCTGTACTTCCTGCACATCTAGAACAGGGGTGTCAAACTCAATTTCATTGAGGAGAGGGCCGCATCAGGGTTGGGTTTTATCTTGGGGGATCGGGGTGCACATAGTCGTGGTGGGCGGTGGCCAGCTCAATGTCATGTGTCGGGGGTGCCTGTGGCGGTCTGAGAGCTCTGCCAGTGAAAACGGGCTCCCGAGCTCTGTTTTCATGTGTGACAGCGTGTGGCCCTCACGAGCTCTGTTTTCACTGGCAGAGGCACCCCGGCCCAGTCCTTTGTTGTTTCCAGGGTGGCTCCGCGGGTCATATCTAAGCACCCCCCAGGCAGGATCCAGCCCCTGGGCCTTGAGTTGGACACCCCTGATCTAGAAGATATGGTTATAATTTTATGTTAAATAACAATAAAACAACAACTACACCAAGATCAGATTAAAACAATATATTTCATAAGATGATATATGTTCAATGTTTTCAATAATTATATAGATCTATTTCTTATGGATCTACAACCATTTCTCTACCAGAAGTTGAGGATATCATTATGGCCAAGTAATGTACTTGATGAGGCACTTTTATCTTTCATAGTATGACTAAAAGTCTGAAATATTTTAAACGTTTTATTTCCCTTTGTCCCTCCCTCCCACAAAGGAGCTGCCATTTACTTTTTCCAACTGGTGTTAATTTAGGGAAGAAAAAATATTTTCTTATCTGCTACATTGCCAAGTACCAATGTAGAAGTGTCTCTAAAAAACATCTTGTGAAATCTTTAAATATCTTACGAAGAAGAATATTTGCAATGAACATTGCAATGAATGGCAATGGGGAAAGTTGTTTTGGACTTCTAGCCACTTTGAAAACTGGACCTAATCCAAACTTATTTATTTAGAATCACCCCCTTTCCAACATTTTTATACTCAACATTTATAGTATTTACATTTAGAGTATCATTGAAAAGTATAGGAAAAAACTGATGACAATTGGATGTCATGCTTAAATTTAAGAATTATGTATTTTCAAGTTTCATTACGGAGAGGTGTCCATAACAGTTGTTGCAACTGCAGATTGAAGCTCTATCACTTAGTACACGGGTGTCAAACTCGATCACGTCACGTATCATGGCGTTTTTGGCCTTTGCGGAGCCGGGGTGGGTGTGGCCTGCACATGACACGTCTGGATGCCAGTTTGACATCCCTGACTTAATAGGATAAGCAATACTGATGAACATGCAAAGGAACAGGGCTTCAATTTGTAGCTAAACTTGCCATTTTATTGGCTAATCCGCAAGCATTCTTACCCAAAGGTCATGTTCCGCATAGTCAAAAAGGAGCCATACTTTTCTGTCAGCATGAGACAGAAAAACCTTTTGCAGAGAAATTACATTTGGATGTTTGAGTTCCCGCAACAGCTGTAAAACAAATACCATACGCTAGAAACCATACATGTACAAACCAAAAATACAAACTGACAATTCTTTTTATAGCTTTAAAACAAATACTGGTAAACTTGTTTTTCAGGCTTAATCTGAAATCTTTTAATTCACAAAGGACCAAAAAAAGCAGTGTGGGATTCCTTTTAATTAAGGAATTCCTATCAGGTTTTTAAATTGGACTAACAGCTGGGTCAAACATACCTCCTTTAGGATGCAGGTATCACTAGTTAAATTTGAACTGAAGGGAACTTCCACAATTTAAAAAATGATGCAACTTTAACCCAAAACTTAATGACATATATGTAAACCGAATATACTTTGTGGACCTGGATCTTTTATGATTTTTTATTATGCATGTCAGTCATAGAACTGCAACTCAAGAATCTGACAAATTCTCAGTATATTATTCTTTATTAATCTGTAGACTACATATGAAGATATGCAAAGTGGTTTATATTCTATATCACAAGTCATGTTTTACAATTGTTGATATTTATCTCTATACCTGGCAAGTGAATTTGTTCCTTATAAAAATGGACTTACAAAAATAGTAACTTTAAGATAAAAGATTTAAGATTACTACTGAATGATAATTGAAAAGCTAGAGGTAGCATGTTTAAAAAGTCACTTTTGAAAAGTAGCCCTGTAAGAAAATACGTATGATTTTTCATAAATATTATTTTAAAATAATGTCAATATAGTGACCTGAACAGAGCCTCAAAAAATCCCTTTATTGTTTATACACTAAAAGCCCGTCCCTTCTCTTGTTCTTTGTGGTAAAGACATATTGACAGATAAAGCTCTGTCTGTTTACTTTTTTCCTTTGTTCTTATTTTGTTCCGTAACTAAGGCAAAAAAAAGTAGGGCAATTTGCAAACAGAAAATTGCATAAGAGTAATATTCCTTCTATTATACTCATGATCCTGTTCACATCATCTAAATACTCTTCAAAGGTAATTAAGGAAACAGAGGGATGGTGATAAAGTACCACCATAAGAAACAGATTGATCTTAAACATGCAGATGAAGAGGTTTTTCATATAATACAATTTTACTTTTAACTCAGTCAAAGGTATCTTACATTAAATTCATAATCTGTGTTTGCCCTCACTAATAGTTTGTAACAACATTCATCATCTATTTATGTAATTGACTCCATATCAATATTGAATTATAAAATCAGTTTTTTTCCTAAGCTTATTTTGAAAATTGCTTAGATACAAAAAATGACCACTGTACTTTAATGACAATTTACCAATTGCTATGGTTTGTTACTGGAGGCAGTCCTTGACTTATGACCACAACTGAACCCAAAACTTCTGTTGTTAAGTGAGACACTTGTTAAGTGAGTTTTGCCCCATTTTATGGCCTTTCTTGCCTCAGTTGTTAAGTGAATCACTGCAATTGGTTAGTTAGTTAAGTCTATCTGACTTTCCCATTGACTTTGTTTGTCAGAAGGTTTCAAAAGGTGATCACATGACCTTGTGACACAGCAACCGTCATAAATATGAACCAGTTGCCAAGCATCCAAATTTTGATCACATGATTATAAGGATACTGCAAAAGTCATAACTGTAAAAAATGGTCATAAGTTACTTTTTTCAGTGTCATTATAACTTTGAAGGGTCACTAAATGAATTGTTATAAGTCAAGGACTACCTGTGCTCCTGAACTAGAAATACCATTATGATCTACTTTATGATCTACTTAAAAAAATCTTTTTCCCATCCTGTTGAAAAACAAGATGTACACTATCACAGTAACTGAATTAAAGTTAATATGAACACTAATTTAGAACTGAAGTTACTTACAGCTATTTCTCTGCATGCAGACATAGAAATCCCAGTACCTTCAATTTGCTTCAGAGCATAATCTTTATCATCTTTCCTAAGATAGGGAAGAAAAAACAGTACAAAACCACATTATAAATTCAAAAGAAGTCTTATAAGCACCATTTTGGATAACACACTCAGTTAAATGTTCAAAACTATTTACATTCAAGTAAATGTTTGAAAAAAAGATAAATTCTAGGTAGGTTCAATTCAAAATGTAATTTATATAATACATAGCCAAATCCACATAGCTAGCTGGATTAGAGCATGACCTTTATACAGTACATTTATTTTATTTGCTGTGCATAGTGGATATAAGTTGAAGGTACTAGAATCTTTGAGAATAAGTCAACATTTGAGTACAAATTCCATGAAATAAACAGCTTGAAAATTATTTTTAACTATGCTATCATCAACTAGAAATACAAATATAAGATACAGAATCTTACAAGCTAGACAAAACATATTACTAAATATATGTGGTCATGTATTTTCTTTGTATAAAACAATTTACCCTCCAAATAACATCAGAAATTGATATATATTCAGAACAGCTAAAACGTAAACTTAAATATTTAACATGAATGCATAAGACCATACCAGTGTTGGTACTTTTCGGCACTGAGTACTGAAACAGGAACGTGCGCATGTGCCGGAAACCGGAAGAGCAGATGATCTTTTGGTTTCTGGCGCGCACATGCGTGCCAGCCACCTGGTATTTTGGTTTCTAGTGTGCATGTGGGTGTGAAGACCAGCTGTCCAGCGCATATGTACCACCTCTACGTGGCCTTTCGGGGGTCCTCCCTCCTGCCCCCCTGCCGGGGTGGCGGGATATCCCTGACAACCTGGTTCTGTAGCTCTGGACAGGGAAAGTTGGGCGGGGCATGCCGCCTCCCTCCATTGGAAAGCCGGATCTGGAAAACGCGCATGCGCACTGGGCGACTGCTCTTTCAGTTTTTGGTGCTCCCGCATGCATGAAGACCAGCTGGCTGGCATGCTGGAACCCAGAAGAGCAACAGGCGACGGCTTGCATGCCCGGAGAGATGGCTCTGTGTGCCACTTCCAGCACACGTACCATAGGTTCGTCATCATGACTATACAATCTATTTTCCCATTTCAATATATATGTGATCTGTCCAAAACTACCTTGGCTGAATGGCTTAGAAATAAAAACAAAATTATACATGAAAGACTGATTTTGAAAACTAAAGTATAAAAACTATCTTAGCAAAATAAATTTATTTTTCCCATTATAGCAAACAGCTTTTAAAAGTACAACCATTTAACTTGACATAATGTGTCACATGAAATGTGTTGCACCAAGGGCAGGGAATGCAATCTAAAGGAAATTATCCATCAATTTTGGGAGGTTTGTATGCCCAATCCCATTTCTTTCTTACATGTTCTCTATATACAGCAAGGGTCCCCAACCCCTAGTCCACGGCTTGTCAGAAACCGGGCTGTGCAAACAAGTGAAGCCCCATTCGTGAGATTCAGGCAGCACATGAAACCACACCCCCACCGATCCACAGGAAAACCTGTCTCCACGGAACTGACCTTAAGATAAAAAAAATCAAGCAAAAATGTTTAGAAAAAATTAAGTACTATTCAACAAAGCTTTGACATCTCTCACTGATATCCTCTAAGTGATCTCCTCTCTTTATTGCAGAAATCTAGGTCCTTCTCACAAATTTTCTGGAGGATTAAGATAAATTCTATAGTGCATATTGACAAAAATGGAAAAATAACTAGAATAATTTCCTTCCCCATTTTGTTGACATAATCTTTCCTTTAGCAGAAGTTTGTATGTACAAAAATAAGCTAAGTCTGGACTATAGTAAAGCTGGAGTACTCTAAGACTTAGAATCTGTTCTAGGTGAGATTGTACTTTCTTTAAAGTAGATAGGCCTTGAGTTACAACAATAATTGGGACCAGAATTTCTTTGCTAAATGAAATTGTTAAGTGTGATGTATGATCAATCAAGAGCAATCCTGGCATTCCCCATTGCCATAATTAACCAAATCCAACCAGTCGTAAGGCACCCCAATCCACCCCAATCCAAACCATTTGTTGTTCCGTCCCTCTCAGCTCTGAGCCTTGGTAAGGGAAGGGAAAGCCTCCTCTTTAATTCCCCTCATCTGCCTATCTCTCCCCATCTCTGTCCTTTAGCCACGCTCTGCAGTGGCACTCCTTGGTGGCAGTGGCACTGAGGCTGAAGTAGAGTTCTGAGACCTTCAACTGTCTAGAGATTAAGGCACCAGGTCAGAAACAAGGAAAATATGAAAGCCAGCTTTGGGAAAGTCATTCTCTCTCAATCCAATTTACCTCATATACAGTGGTGGGAAAATAGGAGGAGGAAGGAGTATTAAGATTGTTCATTGTCACGAGTTATGTATAAAAATAACAAAAGTGGAATAAAAATATCATTTTAAAAAAAGTCAAAAATTCAGTTTCAGCTAGCCATCCCCACCCCGGGCCTCTACTTCAGCCCCAACGTCGAAAAATTCTGGCTCAGGACCTGTGCCATGATCAGCACTATAGCATATATGAGCCGCATTGGTTAGAATGCAGTACTGCAGGCTACTTCTGCTGACTGCCTGCAGTTCAGCAATTCAATTTTCACAGGCTCAAGGTTGACTTGGCCTTCCATCCTTCTGAGGTCGGTAAAAGGAGGACCCAGATTGTTGGGGGCAATATGCTGACTATGCAAACTGCTCAGAGGGGGCTGTAAAGCACTGTGAAGCGGTATATAAGTCTAAATGCTACTGCTATGCTATAAAGCCCCAGCCATCCCTGCCAACTCTGCATTCCACAGATTTTGCTGCATCAATCTGTCCTTTGGCATTTTCCTATTGCTGACAGAGCATTCTCAGCCTGGCCCAATATCAGGCAACTGCTAGACATGGTAGACCTTCTCCCCAAAGCCACTCACATCATTCTCCATGTGTGTCATTCTTGTGATGCTTCAGAAAGCCTTTGGAAACCTTCTGAAGCATTGCAATATTGTTGCACCCACCATTCTACAACGTACAATGTCATTTTCAGTGTGCAGGTAATAATCTTGGTTGTATCATTTGCTTATAAAGTTCACTAGAAAAGAAATTTAAATCCTGTCACTGAGATAAAGAAATGGATTATTGGAAGCAAGCTACTAAGATTTCTGAACAAATTCCTTCTGATTTTTGGCTACCTTGGATACACGCCTTTCCTTCTATAAGTACAGTAAACATGTACTGACTGTAAGCAAAAAGCAGGATTTTGAGCCCTATATATTTGTTATGACCAACCTGTAAAATCCTGCCCAAATGAATGAAGCATTAAGATTCAGCAATGGGTTCCACAGTAATTTGCCACACCCAATGAAGCCTGCAAGGCAACCTTGAGACTCCACTTATAGAGTAAAGGCCAAAATTTTATGTGCAATAAAATCTACTTTTCTTCTTATCTAAATGTAGCTGTAGTCTTAGGCTCCCTGGAACTGGGTGAGAATCATCTTTTGCATAACAATCTTAAATTCTCTCCACTTTGTTAAGTACTCAGCAGAGAATGAGAGCGCCATTTTAGAACACATTCTGTGCAGTTAACAACCCTTGTCTATTGAGTGCTATTCCTATTGAGTGCTATTCCCTCTGCAGAGATTTTTCTCCCCCTGGCCTCTTATCCTGGGGAAGTCTATTCCAAATTATTGGTGCCAAGACCAAATCTCTTAACCGCAATTTCTCTTATTATGAACACAGTAGAACAAAACAACTCTGCTTCAATTATTGTGTCAGGCTCCATGGTACCTGAGCCAACAGAGGATTTTTCAACATCAATTTGTACCAGCATCTTTCTTGAATCCTCAACCAATATAAATACTGGCAATTAAAAGAGGTAGGGGCAAAATAAGGAAGGTCCAAAATAAATATAGCATTCTTCTTTCAAATCAAGAGGTGAAGTAAGGTCTAGTGTAATCCAGCCAATTGGATGCTACAATAATCTTAAGTGTGACATCATGAGGGCATGAGGCAAGAGCTTGGCCACCTCAGCTGTGAGAAATAACAGATTCTGCAAAAATCCATTTATTTTCAGAAACCACTGGATCTCCCCTACAATGCTATATAATGAGGGGATAGAATAGAATGTTCTGGAGTTCTTGGGAATCCCCAGTGATTTTGTGTTTCTCTAATTTTAATATGTATAAAATATAATTATTTTATACATAATAATTGTGTAAGGTATCTGGAGAGGCACAGTGTAACAAGCAATGCAAAACTATTTTACATAAATAAATTCAATCTATATGATAGACACAACAGGTGCAAGTTGTGGGCATGTATGAAATAGCAGTTACTATATTTGAACAGTTTTGGAGCAGATCTGTTTTAAAAAGTGACCAGATTGCAGAAAATGACTGCATTGGCTACCAGTCTTGCTTCTGGGTGCAGTTCAAGGTCATGACTTTTAAAGCCCTTGATGGCATAGCTCCAGGCTATCTGATGAATCAATTTGTTCTGCTAGGATAAGCCCGTCTCACTTATGCTGGCAGAGAGGGCCTACTGTGGACCCCATCAAAGAAATCCCAAGTATTAGGATCCAGAAAAAGAGCTTTCTCTGCCATAACAACCCCCTCTTTGGAACATCCTACCTTCCTATCTTCTGTAAAAGTCTGAAGACCTGACTCTGTCAGTTGGTCTCAGGATTCAATGGGGGAATACCACACTGGAGGTGGCTACTAGATTGATAACAAATCCCACCTTCCTGCTCGCTGCCTACTTCCCCATCCGCCTTTCTTTTATTCTCATACTGCTGTATAATTGTTTTCTTTTTCATTGTATATTCTATTGTTCCATTACTTTACTACTGTTATGTTTATACTTCTTTTCATTTCTCCATAGAGATAGGAGGCAAATAAATTTAACAAAGAAACAAATAAATGGAAGATATTCTGTCTTCATCCATTGCCAGAGAATGAAGGGTGATGTGGTTGTTGCCTGAAGCTCAGAGATAAACAACTTAAAGTCATTAACATACAGGTCACTTCAATTCTAGACCTCTCTGCATTCCTGCTATACTTGTCAAATTTTAAGATGAAGCTTTCTCTTCAATATCACAATATGACAATACTTCTACAGTGTTTTTTTTTAATCACTCAGTCTTTGGAAACATAAGCCTATAGATGTAGTCGTAGGCATTTTTAGAATTGTGTCTTGCTATCTAGCAGGGGCAAAGTCTCAATGAAACTTGAATTTGCCAGCCTTCATAAATAAAGTCACAGTTTACTACAGTGCTTCGCTAGGATAACAGTGAGTGCTCTAATCAGTATATCTATCGTTTACTATGCACATCTCAATATCTTTTATCTTATCACTCTAATCTATGTACACTGTACTTCAGCATAACCTGGAATGACCAGAATGCCCTTGCATTAGCTCATACCTCTGAGCCTCTAACTGAGGGCACTGGCCACCTTTAACTATCCCTCCTTGTCTCATCACAGCATAAAGGAGGCCATCACAGCCTGAACAAAATAAAGTTGGTTTTATACTGTACGTAGTGGGCAAAATAAATACTATGAACAAAATGTACCCTTTTCCTATCTTTTAGCTATGACCAAAATCAAATCTAGTCTCTTTGCTTAATTGTATCAGATCCAAATTGATTCTTCCTGCCCTCAAATATTTCCCCTGCAATCCCATTTAAACCAAAGCATAGAAGTTTCTTCTCCAGTTCACAGTACAGTTCAGGGGCAGCCTTTGCAAGGAAACCGTAACCTAGATAAACTCTAACTCTTCCATCCTCCATCAAGTGATGACCTCAATATTCCATCTCCTTGGACTTCCTCACAAGGACATGGGTAGCTTCTCCAAACTGGCCAGCAAATCAGATCCCTGGGATTTTGCACTTTGTAGCCCTCAACATTTATAAAAATCTTTTGTTTTTCCATTGTTCAGGATCCCTCATTGTTATTATACATAATTAGGCACACAACAGATAATTCCAATAAAGGTGGTTGGAATTCCCTTCAGTGTTTGTTCTTTTTCAGACCAAATCCATGACAAAAACATCATCTAAACAGATAGCCCTCCATGGAAATTAGTTCTTCACTCCCTAACAAAAAGAACATTTCTCTCTAACAGACTAACCTTGTTATTATACCTCTGAAGAAAGTAATCTCAACAAGGGTGAGGTGAACCTTATTCCATAATATTGGCCAAAGAATTAAGAACTGCACAAAATTTACTTCTCTGTCCTTTCTCAGCAAAACTATTTTTACAAACATTGTAACAAAGAGCTAATATCTATATCAGTTATTTTTTCTCCATTTATAACACCTTTCACTGATATATCATAAATTTCAGATTTTAAGTCTGAAATCAAATATTTTCTTATTAATCTTCTAGTACCTTGGGACCTTTGCTTACTTTGGCTAAAGAGGAAATTTAATCAGGATGCAGAGTTTAATATAGTCTATAGACCTTGTTCATTTAATTATATTTTCAAAAATTATTCATTTTTGTCTACATTCTTATTTTTTTTTTAAAAAAAGAATCACATTTTGTTAGTACAGTGATACCTTTGTACCCCTCATTAATTGGTTCCAGGAGGTGTGAAAAGTACCAAAACTATGAGTGCCAAGCAATTTTTCCCATAAATAATAATATAGTAAGTCACAAGGAAGCTGATATCAACAAGATCTAGCTTGTCCGTCAAGTACCACACAAATGATGAGTGGAGTAATGGCACAAAATTTTTGCATCAAAGTGTGTTGAGTACCAAATTTGACAAGTTTCAAAGCCTCCGAATATCAAGGTACCACTACGTGATATGCTCATTTTTTTCCTATTTATTGTAGCAACTTTCAACTTTGGATTTAATTCCCTTTTTACAAAAGCTTTATATTGTTATTAAATCAGAGAAATATGTGAAAATGTATTATATTTTAAATAAACAATTCAGGATACTGCACTTGTACGTAAGTGCTAATACAATAAGAAAAATCTGGAGAAAAGTAAAGCATGGGGAAGGGGAGAATTGATTGGTTCAGCTATAGTAAGATAATCCTACATTAAAAACAACAAAAAGAAATATACTTCCAAGGAACTGCAGCTGATATACAGGAAAATGGGGAAAAAAACCTATTACTTTCCTTGTAATTACAGTATTGGCATCCATGTAGACCATGAATGGTAAACTCAGAAGAATTATATATTATATTTACCTATTATCCTATTGAACAAAAATCTTGAAAGCTTGTGCTTCATACACTATGTAGTGATAGTTTATTAGATAAAGTCTAATTTATTATTCATTCAATCAATTTATATGTCCACTTCTCTGACCATAAGGAGTCTGGGTAGCTAAGTATAGTTTAAAATATAATAACGTAAAACAGAACTGACATGTTAAAAAAATCTACCAGAAACTGAACAACTTCATGGATTCTAATTGCTTGAGTGAATGTTATATATTAAGTCACATACAAGCAATAATTTGGCTTGATTTGCACTTTATGTAAAACCACTGGAATTTATTTCTCCTGTCTAGCATTAAGCTTCCCAAATTTTGCTCATTGTTATCTCACTTACTTCCAATCTCAATTCAACCAAATATATTTCCAAGCATTTTGTGTGCGTGCCTTCGAGTCATTGTTGACTCCTGGTGACTACTTGAACTAGACCCTGCAGTTTTCTTGGCAAGATTTCAGAACTGCCTTCTTCCTATGGCTGAAAGAGAATGACCTGCCCAGGGTCACCCAGCTGGCTTTGTGCTTAAGGCAGGAGTAGAACCTATGGTGTCCTGGTTTCTACTCAGTGCAAAATTTAGCCAAATAGATTTGCAAGCATATTGAATAATGTGTCAAGATTGTTGTAGTTTTTTTCATTTATTCCTGCTATCTTTACATGCAAGAACAATAAATAGAATTTTTTAATCACCAGGCAATCATTCAGCCTTTACACATATTAAACAAATGACATAGTCACATTCTAACCAAGCTTTAGCTATATTTTAATAATAGCCAGTGTACAGCTTACACTTGTGGCCTAACCATTTTTTAACACTCACTGTGTTTGTGACTTTGTCAAGACATTTTTCTTCAATACTAACATTTATAGCATTCTTTTCAATTTAATGTTTGGTATATCACTATCATTTCCACTCAGATCTCTAAAATAATAATTTAATATTTCCTCATATAAGTACCAGTAGTGGGTTCCAAATCCCGTCACTACTGGTTTGCTCGTGGGCGCGCGTGCATTTGCGCACATGGCACTTCTGTGCATGTGCAGAAGCATCCAGATGGGTGGGCAGAGCATCCCGCCGCCACTGCTACCTGTTCGCCTGATCCGGAGCGAACGACCCACCACTGAGAAGTACCATTGTAAATAATGACATATTTTGAATTTAATTCATTCAAATGGCAGATCCTTGTTTACATAATATTTTATTTTCCTCTTTTAATCATTTCTTGTTCTATTTGACTATATTATCTGCAACTATATTTTACTTTTTTCTATATCATACATTATCTTCTAATTATTGTTTTTGCAGCATTTTTTCTATTGCCCACAATTTTTCATCCAAAACCACTTTCAATTCTCTGTTCTACCAAACATCCTTTTACATATTTTCCATTAGTATTACACTACTTTTTTTCTGGCAGTCGATAACATAATTCTTTCCACTTTATCCCAAACAATTTTCACATCATCTATTATGTTCAAATACCAATCATCCTACTGGGAGATTAATCTGTCCTCTACTATTCTTTCAGTTAGAACTCATACTTATTTCTTGTCACAACTGTTCTTTTTTTACTTGAAATATCCCCTCCCATTTCTTTTATGTTCATTTCACTCAAGACCCACTCTTGGCACTACCAAAAATGCTCGGAACCTTTAAAAGTAATTTTCATTTATTCCCTAAGCCTTTTATCATAAATAATCTTGTATTTGCAATATTTTTAGGCTAGTCTACATCAGATGCTGCCAGAACTTGCAATAAAATAAAAAATGTACATACAAAAATAGAAGAAAATGCATAAATTCAAAATCTATCATAATTATGCTTTTGAAATGATATTCATTCTTTTTTATACTCACAAGATACATTTTCTATATATATGTTAAATATATTTAGAAATATATTTGCTTTCTGTACTAAAAGGGAAGAAAATTATATTCATTCTCATTCTCTGTGTGTACAATTTCTGAAAGAATGAATATTATAAACAGATTTATGCCTAAACCACATCTTCAAAACAGATCTTTTTCTAAATAGATGATCATTAAAAAGTCTCAATTTTCACGTGTTCCTGGATCTCTAAACAGCCCAATTTTTATGCATTATTTCGTGTCATTTCCATATTATTCATGTTGCTTAATGAATATTTTATTCCACCAAATTGTTCATTCAGAATGTTGAAAGTTAACATTTGAGTCTTACTTTATCATTTACTAGACTTTTAACAACCTATAGACTCCTATCCCACTCATTATATATATTACTCCTAATTTTTTAATTAATATATTTTAATATATTTTATTCCTAATTAAATCTATGATTTCAATTTTCTAGATGTCTTTGTCAACCAGAACCCACAAGATGATAACTTCTTTAGATCAACCATATCCTTCCCCTTTAGTTTCAGATACATCAGATGCCTAATTTGTTTCAGTATATTGTATATTCATTAATTCAGGCTTTTTACCATTTATTCCTATTATATTCCAAGTCACAATCTTTCATATGACATGCCTATCACTAGCTAAGCCCATAGATATTGACTTCTGCAACCTAACAGGTTTGGTCAATTGAGGCTTTCATAGAGTACTTTTAAGAAACACTGAAAAGGTATAGATCAGATTACTACTCTTGGCGACGACTGCACCAGGTGTAATTTTCCCTGCTAAAAGTAAGGATAGCATGGGCACTTTTTAACCACAAATATAACCAAAGCTGATATCTATTTTCTGCAAACTCATGCTATTCTATAAAAGCTAGGATCCTTAATGACTACGGTATCTTGCAATCTAACGTCCTGTTGTATATAATACAGCATATATATTATTAAGAAAACTTAAAGGTTATTGATTCTTTTTAAAAGTATGTCATTTGGCAAAATAATATGTTACTGCTTTAAATATGTTAAAGTTGAATAACAATTCACATTAAGAAAACACATCCTTTTTCTGGTGGATGAAGAGATATATGTAGCCAGTATGGAATTTTAAAGTGACACAATATTATATCTTAAATTAAAATACAAAAATCAAATATAACTTGCCCAAAATAGATACAATAGTTTTCACAATATTAGCCACTATATTCAGCAGGGAGCTTTCTTTAAAAACATTACTCATGATAATGTATTATATGCTGGCTGTTTGCTGAAGTCTGTATTTATGACGATATTATGTATAGTATAAGATGAAGAGTGCAGGAAACACAACAAATAAAACTATAATCATTAATGATACCAGCTATGAACACAAGAATGTGCTATTACTGTAGTAGGATAAGAGACAAGAGGCATCGTTAACATAAAAAACCTTAAGAAGATAAGTATGAAGAGAGACTATGTTCTGGAAGTTAACTGCTATCTCATTTTAGTAATATATTCTCATCCCATTATCCAATGGTTTATTTATACTTGCAAACAGAAAAGCAATTATAAAGCATGCCGGTGATGGAGCAAGGGGAAAAGTCTTAATCAGTTGATGATAATTATGTCAGTAATTAAATCCAACACTAAATAATATTGGATTACAACCAAGAGCTTTGCAAAAAGCTAGTTGGGGACGATAGTAAAATATTTAGAAGAGTAATTATAGGCAAGAAATATTAAAAAGAGAGAGATATATATAACAGACGTAGTATAGTAAGTAGATGCAGGCATGCTTCCATATGGGGAAAAGGCATAAGGTGGTCACCAAGCATGTGTTTTGCCTGCATAAACACCCAGCTTGTATAAAGAAGCAGGCAACAGAAGATGAAAAAGACCTGGGTTTGCCTGAAATCCCGAAAACTTGAGACTAGAGTCATAAACAATGCAGGACTAGATGCATAAAGCAATGGATAAAAAATCCTCTCTCTACTTCCTCAATGCAAAGAAGGGTCTTTTTCCCAGTAGGCTACACCCACCCACCCCACTTGTGCCCCCTCTTTATTTGGAGGTGGTGAAGCTGCAACTCGAATGCACCTATGGAATGAGTCACTGTATAAACTTCAACAGACTACCATACCCCCCCCTTTTTTTTTTCCATACATGGATGCCAAAGCAAACTCGAGAGAAGAGGTTTAAGGGTCAGATCCTGATCAGGAGCTCCACAGCTTCTCTCCCAAAGGGCAAACCGGAGGAGAAAGTTACGACGTGTCCGTCATTGTCCAAGAACGTAACTGGGACCATTAGCGAGGCAGGCTGCGTGGCAGACCGAAAAACCCTCAAGAATGGCTCCGGGGCAGAGAAAAACAACAAGAACAACAACACAGACGGCCCCGACCCCAAAGGGAGAAAAGAGACTGGCCAAGAGAGAAGAAGGAGAGCCACGACAGGCTGCGGCAACCTTTTCTAACTTGGCGACCTCCAGCCGGGTCCGATTACAGCCTTGGCAGCCTGCCCGACGGAGAACGATGGGACCTGTAGTCCGGCACATCTGGAGGCCAGGTTGGGGGAAGGCGGTGTCCGAAAGTCACCGGGGGTGGTGTGGGGGGGGGAGGAAGGAAAAGAGGGAGGGAGGGAGGAAAGAGGGGAAGGGAGGGCCCAACCTTTGCAAGCGCCCCGACTCACTCACCCGTCCTTCCGCTTGGCCTTGTAGACGTGCCCGTAGGTCCCCCTCCCCACCTTGCAGCCCTCGTACTCGAAGAGGTCCTCCACGCGTTCTCGCTCCCCGGTCAGCTTCACCTTGAAGTCATAGTCCATCTTCATTCAGCGCCCGGGCTGGCCGCCTCTTCAGACGGCAACCCACCACCCTGCGAAGCCCCCGCCCGCCACCGCCGCCGCCGCAGGCACCAGGGAGGAGGAGGAGGAGGAGGCCCCGCCGCCGCCGCCGCCGCGACGCGGACCATCCAGGTACAGTGGGGAGAAGAAGGGGAAAGCGGCTGCGAGAGCGGGTGAGGCAAGGCGGAGCCCTCTATTCTTCCGCGCCGCCTCCTCCTCCTCGCCTTCCTCTCCTCCTCCTCCTCCTCCTCCTCGCTGCCGGCTCAAGAGCCACACAGGCAAAACTGCTCTACGCCAACCGGTATCTCGTTTCTCGATATACGGCAATCGCGCCTGACCGCGCTGCTGCAAAAGAAGAGCGTCGCAAAGCGTCGCCCCTCACGCTCTCTCCCTCTTTTTTTTTTCCGAGTCTCCCCTCGTCCTCGAGAGCGCACCACGTGGAATCCAACCGGCTCCGAGGCGGCCCCTCCTCCCCGGGCAGTTTCCCTCCCCGACATGCACCGCGCCATAGCTGCCAGCTAAAGACTTTGGCAGCAGCGCTACGGGAAATCAACACGGGCCGCATTAAGACACGTATATTCTAAGCGCCTTGGGGAGCCGTCGTTACACACATGAACCGGACATGAATTTGGTGTATGCCGGGAGTTGGAGTTTTACCGGCTGCAATCGGAGAAATTCGAGAAGAGGAAAGCCAGGCGCATGCTGGGTATTGTAGTTCACGTATGTGTTTGGAGACGAGGAGAGGGGTGTCCTCTAGTTTCCATGGAAACCTATTTCTGGAAACTGCTTTTGGGGGTCTGAGTGTCATGGTCTCGCGGAAAAGATTACGTCTTTAAGGTAACTGGTATGTAACATTAACCCAGGAGCTACAGCAATTTTCAAAGCTGGCGTGGCATTAGGGCAGAATTGTGACATAACCCAAACAAAACATTCCAGCTTTATTTTGAGGATGATGGTAATAAAGTGGGATAACTTAATGATAACTTAAAGGAAGCACTAGTTGAAAACTTTACAAAACTTCTCCTAACGAGGCTAACAAGAGGAACTTCTTAATTCCTTTTATAAGCAAAGTATAGGTGATGTTAACGACGGTAATGTAATTGGCTCTGGGAGTTCTGCTGCTAAGTGAAAGCACAACATCACATAAATGCACTGACTTACAACAGCAGTTCTAGTTGTAACTTTCACAAAGTCATTAAGCATGATATTACATGACCGTATCTTGCAAGTTCTTGTTGGCTTCCCCATTGATTTTGCTTGTTGGAACCCAGCAAGGAAAGTTGCAAATGGCAATCACATGACTGCAGGATGCTGTGACCATTTTAATTGCTAGATGGTTGCCAGGAGCCTGAATTATGATCCTGTGACCACAGGGATACTGCAACAATTGCAACTTTGAGGATCGCTCGTTAAGACTCCACATTTGAGAACTATCTGTATTGCCTGTTGTGACCTGTCTCCTTTTGTGAAAAACACTACCTAAGCAGAGAGGTTTCTTCCATCACTTTTAATGGACATTTTTAATGGTGAAAGCACAGTACTAGTTTGCCTCAAAACTTGGGTGCTATTATTATGCCATAAATTGTTTACTAGAGAGCTCTATCACTGCAGACTGTCTACAGTGATGTGTTAATTTTTTACAGAGTCTTGCCACAGGCTGTCAATTTTTAACAGCAATTTTCTTCAGCTAAGGCTTAACTTCAAGTTATGCCTTAGCTGAAGAAGAGCTTTTGGTGCAGACATGAGCAAGCAGTAATGTTAATCACAATTCAGCAAAAATAATGCAGGACGTTTCGTTTTCCTCACTTCTCCTTGTCTGGTCAATTAGATAAACATTTCATTGCCACTGTTTATCAAACTGAGGCAATTTTTTAAAAAAAATAAATCATTGACTGAGGATTGAAAATCCTAAAACTAATCATGCGAATTGCTGATTCACTAAACTGCATACTGAATCATTTTTTGATGATTCAGTTAAATAATACCTTGACTTTATAGAGGCCATGCATATAAAGTAATTATTGATAAATGGGCTAGACTATCTATGACAAAAGTAAATTGCAATGCCAAGCAAAAGATTTCATGGAACAGTTCCAAGTTTATTTTTGGAAACAAGACTATGCCAAACCACATCGCTCTATTTTATGTTTTTATTATTTTCATCGTGCTTAAATAACAACAGTTTGGATTAATATCAATAATATATTTTTCTGTTAAAGTTTTATAATACAGTCTTTCTCAAATTGGTCTTTTGCGGTTGCACTTGGACTACAGTTTCCAGAATTCTCAGACTTCCCCAGAACTTTCCCAGGTTGGAAAAAATTTGTAGAGTATCGATGATTATTGAGATCTGCTTTATCACTTATTGGATTTCTATCCACCCTTTCATTAAGGAATTTGAGGCAACATAGACTATGCTTTCTCCAAAACAACCCCATAGAATAGATTGCTTCAAACACCAAGACAGTGTTATAAAGAGAATGAAACATCTGTATTTATTTTGGAAGTATCTAAGTTATAAGTTATAACCACATCCGGTTTTGGTCACATTATTAAAAAATGTTGAGACTCTGGAGAGTGCAGAAAAGAGCAACAAAGATAATTATGGGGCTGAAGGCTAAAACATATAGAATAGAATAGAATAGAATAGAATAGAATAGAATAGAATAGAATAGAATAGAATAGAATAGAATTTTTTATTGGCCAAGTGTGATTGGACACACAAGGAATTTGTCTTGGTGCATATGCTCTCAGTGTACATAAAAGAAAAGATACCTTCATCAAGGTACAACATTTACAACACAAATGATGGTCAATATATCAATATAAATCATAAGGATTACCAGCAACAAGGTTACAGTCATACAGTCATAAGTGGAAAGAGATTGGTGATGGGAACGATGAGAAGATTAATAGTAGTGCAGATTTAGTAAATAGTTTGACAGTGTTAAGGGAATTATTTGTTTAGCAGAGTGATGGCCTTCGGGAAAAAACTCTTCTTGTGTCTAGTTGTTCTGGTGTGCAGTGCTCTATAACGTCGTTTTGAGGGTAGGAGTTGAAACAGTTTATGTCCAGGATGTGAGGGATCTGTAAATATTTTCACTATATATTTTCACTATTCACAATATTTTCAATATTTTCTTGATTCGTTCAGTATACAGGTCCTCAATGGAAGGCAGGTTGGTAGCAATTATTTTTTCTGCAGTTCTAATTATCCTCTGAAGTCTGTGTCTTTCTTGTTGGGTTGCAGAACCAAACCAGACAGTTATAGAGGTGCAAATGACAGACTTAATAGTTCCTCTGTAGAGAATGTATGAAGAATACATTCTCTGTAGAGAATGTATGAAGAATGGTTGCAGAAATTGGGTATGTCTAATACATAGGACTAAGGGTGACATGATAGCAGTGTTCCAATATTTATGGGGCTGCACACAGAAGAAGGGGTCAACCTATTTTCCAAAGCACCAAAAGGCAAGACAAGAAACAATGGATGGAAACTAATCAAAGAGAGGAGCAATCTAGAATGAAGGAGAAATGTCCTAACAGTGAGAACAATTAACCAGCAGAATGGCTTGCCTTCTGAAGTTGTGGGTGTTCCATCACTGGAGGCTTTTAAGAAGAGACTCGACAGCCATCTGTCTGGAATAGTATGGGATCTCCTGCTTGAGCAGGAGGTTGAACTAGAAGACATCCAAGGTCTCTTCCAACTCTGTTATTCTGTTAAATATCTATCTCTGTTGTAATTAAACTGTTGCAATTTCTACAAAATAAAATATTACTAGAGACCAAAGTATTTTATTCATTTTCATTTTCCCAACATATTTTGTGATTGCTATAGGGTTCTTTCAGTTGAAACTCACTGGTTAAGATCACACTGTATGTTTAAACCCAATCAGTTACTATCTAATCTTTACTGTTTTGATCTAGAATAATTATACTAACTGAATTACTGACAATTATTTTAAAAGAATGTGGTTCCTCTGCTTCCTTCTGTTCTATTTTCACTTATATCTCTTGTAGCAGAAAGTATTGTCAAAGCTTTTTAGTATGTAAACAGTCCCTTCCCCACAGCCAGACTGGTAGAAGGTATGACTTGAACACTGCAGCTTAATGAAGTCCTTGGAAAACATGTTCTGTCATTGTGAGGGACAATTTGGTTAGCCATTTTATGCTTAAATTTCATTTCCAGGCAACTGACTGGGTAGTACAAGACAATTAATTCTAGATTAATGGATTTAAGGTCATAGATTCTTACGATTGGATTATTATGAGTAATAGTAGTCACTTTAGTAGTGATATGACTAGAGGAAAGTATTTCTAACAATTGATTTAGGATGCTTCAATTTAAAATAATTTGAAGGATTATGAATTTGCACAACATGCTGGATCTTGAAATGACCCAGTTATGTATGGAGGCAGGAATGCAGCATGGTGATTGATGAGCAAGCAATTGATAACTTGGCAGGAGAGAAGCATGTGAATCTTCAAAATTAGCTGAGTATTGACTAAGGCTAAGTTACTTTTGGGATCTGAGAAAGTTTTACCGCTGAGCATCAGGAAACAATATATCTACCGGTAATTGTAGATATTATAATATTTGCTGCTTGCTTTTTCGTCTTGATGTGTCTCTCTGGGACAATACAAGTACTTTATGATTCATGTGAATTTGAATTATGCATTTTTGGATTTAGTATGAATTGTAAACTAATGCCTGGTTGCATTTAATGCAACCCACAATTAAGTTAATTCAAGGCTAGTGTGAATGCAGTTAAGGCAAATGCCTGCACAATTGCATTTGATGTTTCAGACACTGCTCATCTTTATGTGCAAAATGGAGAAAAAGATTTCATAAGAGGAAACAAGTACGATTTAAAAAAAATAGGCTAATTATTATAGTAGAACAAAAATCTGATGCAATTCAATGACATAAACATGATCACAGCATAAAAGAATAGCTGTTAAACTGTAAGAATCTATAGTACACTGCTAAATTTAAATTATCAGTATAGTCTTTTACTATTTACTGTAATATTTCGGTATATACAAGAAATTACATTGAAAAATTGTCATTGCCTAGCATCAAGCTGGAACCAATTGCAGTATTTCTCATAGAAAATATTCCAATTTTCCACTTTAAATAGGGCAAACTCAAATAATATGACCACTTTATGGAATTCATTAACTGAATTAATTGAGGCCTGCCTGTCTTTTCCAACTGTCTTTATGTAACATACTAGATAAAAAATAGCCAAGCACATTATTGCGTATGTGTTATGTGAACCACATAATCTGATTGATTTCTGGTTAGAGTCGCATGCAAATTCAGATAATTGGGTTCAGTTAACTCTCAGATGAGTTAACCTAGCAAGGGTTTATATAGAGATCAGATACGAAGAAATAGCAGTTATCTTCACGGAAATTCTGCAAAAACAAATTGGTATGATCTCGGGTAGCTTCATGAATGGATCCAATCTTGCTATAGATGAATGAAATCATTTTAAATTTGCTACCCATATAAGTAGTTTGCCTTCCCCCCCCCCGCTACTTTTTCCATTTTCCCAGGATGGAAAATACCTAGGATTTCCTGGGTCCCCATCCTAACCGAAGATTAATCAATTCTGACCCCACTTAGCTTTCTTGGAATCAGCCATGGCCTTCTAAACGCTAAGTTCAATACTGTAGCACAAAATAATAATAATAAAAATACATCTGCTGTCTTGCTTTCTCTCTATCACCAGCGCGATACTTCGCAAGGCGCCGGCCCATCCTAAGACTTGTCGCCACGACTCGGTTTCCAAGGTCCTTTCGCGAGCGAGCTGGCAGGAAAGAGGCAGCCGCCGGTCCGAAAAGGCCGCCGCTCTTTCCGCTTTCGCGTGCAACTTCCCGTAAACCCGCCGTTTGGCTCAGTGCAAGGAAGGGAGCGCACGCGCACTCGCCCTGGAACCAATGAGCTCAGGCATCAGAACCCGACGGGATTGCTTTGCTGCCGCACCTCAACGACTGGTCCGGTAGTTGGTCCGGTCCCTTTCTTGGAAGCTGCCGCCCGGAGAAGATGAACGTAGCCAACGATGGGGTTGTAAGAAAACCGGCCTTCGGCGGGCACGGGGGGGTGGGGGGATAAGTAATTGCCGTTCATCCTTTTCCTGGCGAAGCTGTGATCTCCGGGCTATTGGCTTCTATAGGAACTTACCTTTAGACTGCCGGCCTAAAGGGGCCAATTGGATGCTGCTTAGCCCTGTTCCTTTCTTCAGTGGATGGCCGGTTGGCCGTGGTGTTAATCGCTCTTCCCCCCCGCCCCTCCTCTACGTCCCCAGGCGAGGAGGGAAGAGATCAGCGCCACCAATCAAGACGGACAGAAATTCAGACAGGTAAAGAAAAAGGAAAGCCAAAATTGGTCTATATGTACTGTATACGATGGATGCCTTGGGAAAGGATCAGCCTGCAAAAGCTTATGCAAAAGCTTATGCTAGAGAGTGTAAGTGCCTTTGTGGTAGTAGATTAAAAATCTGTTCCTGGGAAAGAAAAAGGAAGAGGGAACCCTGAATTGGTATTACTCCTCCATCTATTCACAAGGTATACTGTAAGATGCCTTGGGAAAGGATCAGCCTGCAGAAGCTTATGCTATGGTGAAGTTGCTAGTCTGTAAGCGCCTTTATGGTTATAGATTAAGAATCTGCTCCTGGGGAACGTGTCTTTCATGGTGGGTGGAAGAAGAGAAGCACACAATCCCGACATTGCTAGGATCCTTGGATAAGGTATTTAATGGTTCTTTTCCAGAGTTATCAACCCCTCTTTATTTGCTGTTTCCTGAAACTAGTCCTTGGCAAAGGAATAAGGCACTTCATGTCATCTTGCTCTTAACCCTGTTCACTGGGAGTTGTGTAGGGCAGGAAAATAGTAGTGGAATGTCAAGTTTAATGAGTTTTGTGGATTAGTCGTGTATTTGTTGGGGTAGTGTTCCAATCCTTACTGTTCCTCCATTTATTCACACATGAGGGTGGGTTGTCAAGATTTAATATTAAATATTAATATTTAATATAATGAATATCTGTAAAAAGGAGCATCAAAAGGATTTCTAAAACTGCGTAGTCTGATATGAGTGGATCTGTACTAGTACTGTTTATGTCATGACAGGTTCTTATTTCTAAAATTGTAGGACTTGTACAGATATGATATATCTGCTGTCATTGTGTTTTTTAAAGAAGTAGTCAATGATAGCATGTTCTAAAAAGTGAATCTATAGACATAATAGAGGAGAGACTGCCTGATGATCCTCTTGGTCGATATTTGTTTGCCTGTTATCACAAAATATTCAGCACATGTTTTTATTTTGTCATGAATAGGATTCATATATAATCCAATTTCAATTCCCTGTTCAAAGAACTCTGGAAAACTGAAGATGCTCAGTATAACTCAGAGGATTATCAACATTACACAGTGTTAAGATCATCATTTTCTCTCCTTAGGAAAATATGGGGGGGAGGTAATATTGATTTGAGAACTGCTTTAACTGTTGATTCTTCATTCTTATGAACTTTTATTGGCTTTTAAATATCTGAATACATTTATTTTTTAAATAAATAAAAATATTCCAATTCTGTAAATGAATAAACCTTACCCACATTTAATAAGTTCTTTACTCTCTTCTTAATTATTGAAATTAATTGTCTAATGAGGTATTTCTGTGTAGTACAGTTTTGGTATTTGGCAATGGCTAATGGGCATATTACCTGATAGCTTAGCAAAGAATTTTCACAATTCTTTAAATGTAAAATGCATTTATGAAACCAACCTTGATAGGAATTTGCAGGATATATAACTGTTGAAGGAATGAGTGATGGCCAACCTGCATTCAAAATTAAACATGCTTCTCTGCATTTATAATGAATGACATAGATTTGACAAACAGTGTTATAGTCTTTAATGGAGGGTCTGCTGAAAGTTCCTTTGTGATGTTTGCAGACAAAGAATGACACGGCAGATTTTATCTAGCTTATGGAATTGTCTCCAGTTCATAGAATAGTCTTCTGGAAGTATGTGTAACCCTACTTTCTGCAGTTCTGCAAACAGGTTAAAATTGTAGCATTTCAGTGCAGTTTCTATCCCAGCTGATTCACTATGGGAGCCTGTCATCTGAAGTTTATTTTTTGTTTTCTCTCTCTCTCTCTCTCTCTGTGTGTGTGTGTGTATATGTAGGTCTTTGGTTCGGGTTTTCTTTGGTGTAAAATTGGAAGTGTCTTGGTGACGTTTCAACGAAGTCTCATTCGTCATCTTCAGGCTTCAGCTTCGTGCTTCTGGAAGAAATGTGTGATCGCAGCTGTTTCTTCCTTTTAACTGCTAGTGGAGGTTTTTGAGGGGAAAAAAAACCCACTAGCAGTTAAAAGGAAGAAACAGCTGCGATCATACATTTCTCCTAGAAGCACGAAGCTGTAAACACCTAGCCTGAAGATGACGAATGGGATTTCATCGAAACGTCGCCAAGACACTTCCAATTTTACGTGGGAGAAAACCCGAATAACCAAAGACCTACATACAAACACCCGCGAAAACCTCAGAAAATATATATATATATATGGATGCTACAGTTTCTGATTAGCTATTACTGACTTTTCCTTTTTGTCTGATATTGAAGATGCCCCCAAAGAAATAGATTAAGAAAAGTGTAATGATATGTAATGCTGTTTAGTATAAACCAGGGGTCAGCAACCCGCAGCTCTGGAGCCACAAGTGGCTCTTTTGGCCCCCTGCCGTGGCTCCCTATCCCATCACTGGTTCACCCCGCTTCTCTTATTTCTTTTTTGGATTCCAGCCCGAAGCGGTAGGAAGTGAAGGCTGCCTTACGCACAAATATGGCGTGAAGGCAGGTACAGGGCAGCTTCGCTCCTGCACTCTCCTCCCCCCTCCTTATCTCATAACCCCCTGACCGGCTGTGGCTGAGCTGGGAGTGTGCGCACGTGTAGAGAGACCTTCCTTAAGTGAGCTGCTGCCTGCCCCGCGCATGCCTTTCCTGAGCTTTGGTGCTCACTTGAGGTGGGTCTCCCCATGCGTACGCACGCTCCCGGCTCAGCCACAGCTGTCCCAGGAGTCCTGAGAGGAGGAAGGGGAAGAGGTCGCCAGAGAGTGCAGGAGTGAAGCTGACATGTACCTGCCTTCATGTCACATTTGCACATAAGGCAACCTTTGCTTCCTGGAGCAAAGGCTGGAGTCTCCCTGCACATGCAAATGCTCCCAGCTCAGCCACAGCTGGACAAGGAGTTATGAGTGGAGGGGGGGGAGGACGATTACCCGAAGGGAGTGGGGAGACACACACACACACACACACACACACACACACACACACACACACACACACAAAGAGAGAGAGACATAGATAGACACAGAGTGATACACAGAGAGGGGTTGAGAGGGACATAGATACATACAGAGTGATACATAGAGAGGAGGTGAGAGAGGGCGAGGGAGAGACACGGGGGGGGGAGAGAGGGGGAAAGAGACATAGAGAATAGTTTTGTGGCTGGTAGGCTTGGCTAGGTGGTCATGTGACTGGGTGGGATTGTGTTACATCGAGTTGGCCACGCCCACCCAGGTTTTGTGGCTCCCTGTGTGTGTGTGTTTTTTTCTGTAGGAAAAGGGTCCAAGTGGCTCTTTGAGTGTTTAAGGTTGCTGATCCCTAAAATGATACTTTGTAGCATTGATACTGTAGTATAATAGCATTTTGTACTGTGGATTGTTATCAGTTGTAACCTGACAAAAAAACGCCCACCCAGGTTTTGTGGCTCCCTGTGTGTGTGTGCTTTTTTCTGTAGGAAAAGGGTCCAAGTGGCTCTTTGAGTGTTTAAGGTTGCTGATCCCTGATATAAACTATGATACTTTGTAGCATTGATACTGTAGTATAATAGCATTTTGTACTGTGGATTGTTATCAGTTGTAACCTGACAAAAAAAGAAAGCTTTGATCTCTAGCACTGAACTCTAATATCAAATAAAGACTTGAAGTTCAATTCTACATATGTTTACTGTGTAATAATTTATATTGTGTACACTGGAACTTACTCCACAATTCATACTGTGCCACAAAGAAATTAAGTGTACAGTTCATTGCATGCATATATTGAATCGACAAATGTGTTATTGTTTTTTCTTTAGTAATTTTAAAACCATACAGAACATTGATAAGTCACTTGATTTTTTTTTCTTCCCTTTTTTAAATAGTTTATTTCTTCCAGAATGGCTTGTTCCAGAACTTGCTCAGGAGAAAATGGAGAACAGGCCACTTCGCAGAATAACAGCGGTGATAATGAGAGGCAATGGCAGCAGGAACGCCTCAACAGAGAGGAAGCTTATTATCAATTCATTAATGCGCTTAGTGATGAAGACTACAGATTAATGAGGGATCGCAACCTTCTTGGGACTCCAGGTGACTCTTAGTTTAAAATACTTTACATCGAATGTAATACTGAATTATCTTGCAGTTCGATAATTAAAATGAATTCAAATAATACTTTAGATTTTATTTTCAAGTTGCACACAAAATTTACTATATCATAGTGGATAAATAATACTATTTGTTACTTATATGCCCTGAATCTTAGAAATACATTTAATTCTATTTATTTAAATTTTATTTCATTGATTATACTGTTACCAGGATTTTTAAAATATGTATTGCAAATTCTTTTCATTTAATCTTTTTGAATTGATTTTGGATAAAGCTTGCAGAAAGTGCATACAAAGTAGAGCAAATACAGTTTCTTAAATCTCAGATAACAGCATTGCATAGAAGACATACACAATAGTTTGAGGTCACTTATCTTTTTAGGCAAATAACTTATAATTGCAAGGAAAAGTTATGAAAGATTTTGCGGTTTATGCATATTAATAGGGTGGGATTTTTTTTTTTTTTACCATTCTGGTTTTCCATTTATTTCTTTTTTAAAAATCTTCAATTGTAATAGCAACTATTGTTTTGTCTGTTTGTGTGCATTTGGATAATAAATAAAATTAACTGTAAAACAAACTCTTTTAGGGGAAATAACAGCAGATGAGCTGCAGCAACGTTTGCAAAGCGCAAAGGAAAATCAGTCATCCCAGTCTGAGCCAGAAAATAGAGAATGGGAAGGTAATATTGCTGGATGTAAACTATTTCTTTCTTTCTTTCTTTCTTTCTTTCTTTCTTTCTTTCTTTCTTTCTTTCTTTCTTTCTTTTAATTAATATAGTTTTTGGGGGGAAATGCAATTTATATATATGCTTTAGAAAAAAAAATATTTATTAGACTCATCAGCCAACATGCTTTATGAGCTTCTCTGAGGCTAAGGAAGAGGATTATTTGTGGAGAACTATAAAAGGGAATTAAAGAAAACCAGGGTTGGATTTTTGAAAAAAGTGCTTGTTTGATACTTTATTTCTAGGGGAAAAGCTGCAAAATATCTATGCTGTTACTATAGTTAGCCCATTTGTTTATTTCCTCCCCTTTTATTATTTTTATAAATAACAAGGCAACAAACAAGCTTACATAATGCTGCTTCTCCCTTTTATTTTCACCACTACAACAACCCTGTGAGGTGAATTGGGCTGAGAGAAAGTGATTGACTGAAGGTCACCCACCTGGTCTTCATGACTAAGGAGGGACTAGAACTCACAATCTTCTGGTTTCTATCTTGGTGCCTTAACCACTAAACCAAACTACATCTCGGATGTGGCTTATGAATATTTAGATGGAAGATGAAGACTAACAAGCATACCTTGTTAGAAGGGATAGATATTCTGGTTTTTCCCCCCCATTTTTTCCAAAATTCAATATGCATTTTAAGAATACATATTGTTAAGAAAAAAAATCATCTGAAATAAATTGTAATTGAAAAATCTAGGGATATTTCAGATCATGTAAATCTTTTATTTTTCTCTTTATCCATCTTATGAACTTTGCTTATTATGGGATGGGATACCATGTTGTATTCTTTCTTTTTATATATTGGACCAAGTTAAAAACTTTAGAGAGTACCTGAAATTAGCCAGTTAATTGACATGAAATTTTACAAACAACTCCTAACTAATTTTGAAAAAAACAAACGTATTCAAAACATTGTTGATAATATAGAATATATAAATATATGCCTATAATTTCTATCCTATTTTGGGTAATTGACATAGTTTATGTGTTACAGTATTGAAAGCAATTACTGGATTTTGACATGAAAATAGAAATTGTATTTAGCTCTCTGTGGTGAAATAGTATAGTATAGGGCCGCGGTGTGGCTCAGGCTGTAAGAAGCCTGTTATTAAAACACAGCTGCCTGCAATTACTGCAGGTTCTAGTCCCACCAGGTCCAAGGTTGACTCAGCCTTCCATCCTTTATAAGGTAGGTAAAATGAGGACCCAGATTGTTGGGGGGGCAATAAGTTGACTTTGTAAATATACAAATAGAATGAGACTATTGCCTTACACACTGTAAGCCACCCTGAGTCTTCGGAGAAGGGCGGGATATAAATGTAAATAAATAAATAAAAAAAAGAACGGTGTATTGGATTACACTTTATATTATTTCTGTAAGGAACATGTATTTATATTATCAAGTGACATTCATACTTAATTGCCTTATCTAAATGAAATCAAACCAAAACTCCTAAAAATGTATTTCTTTAATTGCTCACAGATTCAGAGACGCTTGGGGAAAACATAACCAGTAACTCCTTGCTTGAGTGGCTGAACACATTTCATCATACAGGAAATTCCACACATAGTGGCCAGAGTGGAAACCAGAGTTGGAGAGCTGTAAGCCAGGCAAACCCAAGTAGTGGAGAATTCCGATTTAGTCTTGAAATAAATATAAACCACGAACAGAACAATGATATTACTCCTGGGGAACAACTGAATGAGTTCTTACATGGCCATTCCAGTAGAATGCATATGGAAAATAGACCTGTAATTGCAAATAGCCCAGTAGCCAGCCGAACTAGGAGCAGGACATTAGCTAATTCGGTTGGCCATGGATTTGTCTCATCAGGAATTGGAAATGCTAGTGGTTTGCTGACTCAGAATGCTGAAGAAAATTCTCGATTCTTCTCTGGTAGACTTGGAGCTAGAAGTTCAGCAAGTTCAACACCCAACAGCCTTTTAGATGACAATGAACACAACATCATTAGGCAAAGGAGAACACAGAGGGTGACTCCAGTAAGATATCACAGAGGGAGAGCTAGAACTCGAAGAAATTCAAGGCAAAGGACGGAGGTTTTAAGATTAAGATCAACTTTTAGAGGCCAATTCCAATCTCTTCTGGAAAATGGGCAACCAGTCAATATACAACAAATGCATGCAGGAGCCAATAGGGCGCACACAACCCAGCCTTCTACAGAACAACCTGAGGAACAAGCATCATCACTGGGTGTAACTTTGGAAGAGGAAGAATCTGTAAGAGCCGCAGCAGCTGCATCTAGAAGGCATCCTAGTATTACATTAGATCTTCAGGTGAGGAGAATTCGTCCCAGAGAAAATAGAGACCGTGACAGTATTGCTTCTAGAACTCGTTCAAGAGCAGGCATGGCAGACAACTTGGTGACTCTCGAAAGTGATAATGAAGGATTTATTCAGAACGTTTCACGGTCTGAATATGCAGGAATACGGACATACGTTAACACTATACGGATACCTCTTCATAGGGCATCAGATACTGGACTTGGTGAGTCTTCATCAGTGGCTGTCAGATCAATTTTAAGGCAAATTATGACTGGATTTGGAGAGCTAAGCTCCTTAATGGATACAGAAACAGGTTCTGAAACTGAGAGGAATAGTCAGCCCTTGTCGGAAGTTCAGCCCCCAGTGCCTAACATGGACACTTTAAATAATATTGATGTATTCGATGCAACTTCGTCTGAGGATAGGTTAACTGAACAAGGTAGCGGGGAAAGGCAAGGAGAAACAAATTCTATCCAACACCATCAAAATAATAATGCCCCAAATAGCAGAGCTTCATTTGTTGAAAATGGAACACTTCCCATCCTTCGCCTTGTACCTTACCTTTTATTAGAAGAAGATTCCAGTGACAACTTGAGAGGGTTGACCAAAGACCAGATTGATAATCTTTCTACCCGAAATTATGAAAATCCCCATTCAGAAGATGATGAAATAAGTAAGACATGTAGTGTGTGCATTAATGAATATGTTGTAGGAAACAAGCTAAGGCAATTACCATGCATGCATGAATTCCATTTTCATTGTATTGATCGGTGGCTTTCTGAAAATTCCACTTGCCCAATTTGTCGGCAACCTGTAGTAACTTAATATTGCAGGCAGTAGATGAATCATCAAATCCAGAGGCCTCTTTTTTTTTTTTTACTGACTTTGAATAATAAGAGAGGGTGTTTTAGATATGTTTAAAGCCGAAGAAAATCTGATGATTTGTTAGGATCGACCTAACTTTCCAAGTACAGATATAAGAGGTATAAGAGTAAATATTCAAATTACCTTAATGAAATTATATTTTTCTATATAATTTTGTTATGCATAGCACTTGTGTAATTCAGGAGCTTATGTTATTAATAACATGCTTTTTATTGAGATTTCCATTTGTTTTCAGCAGTTATAAAGTAATGTTATTATTCTATAAACAATCCCCCTTTTAAGTTGCCAAAGAACGAACATTGGGACACCTGGCAAAAAGGTACTTGCTATTTGAAGTGCTTTTCATATACAGTGTATATTTTTATGGACCAACACACGGCACATTTGGCTTTATTTAAATGTTTTATAGAAGTTTTGCATGCTTTTTATACAGTTTCTCATTGACCCATTAAGGTTTAAATCTTAAGATCAACTGAATTTTAATTCACTCGACTGATTTGGACAGTCCATATTTTAGCATATACAGCCATGATTGCCAATCCATATTTGCCACTTCTCTGGTCATTTCAGAACATTCAGAAAGGAAAGCATATATTTAATATGGCTGTGCAGCACTTTGGATACAAAAAGGAAAAAGATGCTTTGGAATGTTGCAGGAATGCTCGTGTTGGCCCTTGGCAACTTCTTGAAAGCATAGTGTCTTTTCTTTGGTCATACACCCATCTTCTTTCCAGATTAGCATAATCCCAGTTTAGCCTTGGGAAAGAGGCTTTAGTTAAATGAGTTGTCAAAAGATTATTGATACCCAAGCGCAGCACTGTGTTCCTTTCAAATCCAAAGCACTGCACACCCAACATACTTAATGCATTTGACACACATGAAGACAGACTAATTTTAAAAGAATTTTAATTTGTACATGTACAAGGGCAATGATCATATTTCCTTAACACCATGCATGGTTCCTTTTTTTTAAATAAGCAATACTATCAGTTTGCTGTGAACAGAAAGCATGTAATTATTGTTATCTTAAAATGGAGAACTTCCAGAGGATTTTGTTGTTAAGAGAAAATGTATGTTTACTGTAAGATACCAGAAACATCTGTATGCTTGGGTTGAAGGCATATTATACCAATCTCTGATAAAGAAATAAAACAACAAAAATGGAAAAGTTGTGAATCATTTATGTCATCAAAAATATGTCAACAAAATGGATGTACTGTTTCTTTCTTTCTTGCAGCTAGTTGAACCTGTTGAGCTTGGTCTGTAGTAAATAGCTTAAGGATAGATGTATATCAATTAGTTTTAGAATGTCTTGTTTGTTGTTTCCCCATAGAATGGGGTGAATGGTCTAGGGAGCCAAAACATTTCCTGAAATATTTTTTCACTTGGCAGTAGTATATACGGTATCCTTTTCGATCACAGTAAACATGGGCCAGCAGTCCACTCCAGATGTTAAAATGATAAATAGCAATAGACTTATATACTACTTCATAGTGCTTTACACTATGGGTGGATCACAGGTGGTCTTTCCTTTTTCTCTCCTTTCTTATATCTCCAACAAAAAGAATGCTCAATAGGTCCTCTTTTATTGTTTCCTCAATTTTAAAAAAACCAGCCTAAACAAATGTTTCCTGTTCTTTATCTATACTGACCTCTAGTGTTTTCAACAAACAACTGAGCATTAAATCTGAATACAAAGTAGAACACAGAAATCTATATAGGTAGTCCCTGAATTAAAACCACAACAACCTGGAATTTTAGTTATAAGTCATTGCGGTTGTTGAGCATGTAACCTGATTCAATTTTACAATCATTTTTACAATGTTATTAAGCGAGTCACTGGTTGTTAAGCAAATCACATGGTTGCTAGGTGTTGCTGTTAAGTGAATCCAGCATATCCAATGGGCATTTTTGTTGTTATCTAATACAAAACATCAAAAAAGTTGCAAATAGCAGTCACACAGGATGTGTGACTTGATTTGATCACACTTTTTTTTTTTTTTTTTGCATTTATATCCCGCCCTTCTCCGAAGACTCAGGGCGGCTTACACTATGTCAAGCAATAGTCTTCATCCATTTGTATATTATATACAAAGTCAACTTATTGCCCCCAACAATCTGGGTCCTCATTTTACCTACCTTATAAAGGATGGAAGGCTGAGTCAACCTTGGGCCTGGTGGGACTTGAACCTGCAATATTGCAAGCAGTTGCTGTTAATAATAGGCTGCATTAGCTTGTTGCGCCACCAGAGGCCCCTTGATCAGTCACACTTGATTGCCAAGTGATCACAGGATGTGTCTGCGGTAGTCATAACATCAACGACAGATCATAAGTAGCTTTTAGTCATTAAAACTTTAGTCATTTTTTGGTCATTAAGCAAGGAGTTAGCAACCTGTTCTTTCAACCTGTCCCTCCCCCCCGCAATGGTGCGCTCATTACCACTGTAACAGAGCCCAATGATCTTGTTGCTGGCTGTTCTCTTCTTCTCTTTCCTTCCACCTTTCCAGCATTAGAGCCTTTTTCAAATAGCTGGGTCTTCATAGAATATGCCTGAAGTAGGTTAATTTGAACCTACTTCAAGTGAGAATTCTGATTTGACTTGTTCAGGGATCCATCAGTTTGCTTTCTTGGCTGCCAATGGAATTCACAGGAGTTTTCTAAAATTCACAGGTGTCAGTATCCTTCTATCAGAGTTTCTTGCAAAAATCAAATCCAGAAGGACACACAGATAACTAATTCAGCTGGATTCATTAACTTCTTTATATATATAATAACAGATGAAGTATTTACAATACCAATAGTTGATTCTTCAATGTAGTAGAAGTTACAGGCAGGAGAGAACAGTTAGTTTCATTTCGGCAGAGCAGACAGAATGCAGACTGCTTAGTTTCAGTTTCAATTCTCTGCGCAGACTCAGAAGCTGAAGACTAAGACCCGCCCTGGCTCCAGTCTGTCTCAGCTCCCAGTTGGCTGACAGTTGCTATGCCTATTCATTGGCTGACCTTGTTACCATGTTTCTGCCAGTTCATGAATAATCTGATACCTTCCTATCCTGCTTTCATGGTTGCTAGTCTGCAGCTTGTTTACAAAAACCAAAACCAGAATTTAATTCCACTTTTTCTCTCAGCGTTGTGTATGTCAATGTTAAAGGGCTTTTTTGGGGAGGAGGGGGAAATCTAATACCTATGTTTAAGATTTAAAGCATCTAGACAATTAAAAAAAAATCTCCTAAATAACTAATTTCTTAGAGCAGGGGTCTCCAACCTTGGCAACTTTAAGACTTGTGGACTTCAACTCCCAGAGTTCCTCAGCCAGCTTTGCTGGTAGTTGAAGTCCACAAGCCTGAAAGTCGCCAAGATTGGAGACCCCTGTCTTAGAGCATCTTCTCTAAGAGTTAGAATAGGAAGGAACTGGGGAATAAGAGTTCTTCCATAGTCTACACAAGATGCTGTTGGTGAAAGGTGTGACCAGCTAAGCAGAGGCCTAAGAAACCAAGGACAAAGAATGGAGGAGGATCAGCAATCATCTTCAGTGGATTGGGAAGACAATTGTTTTTTTTTTTGGGAAAAGAACCAAACCAGTGCCAGAACAGAAAAATGCCTAACAAAGCAATCCTACTAAAAAAAAAAAAAAAAAGGGGGGGGGGCTTCGGAGGCTAGCTGGGTTTTTCATAGAAGATTGAACTATTGAACAGAGAGCAGTTTGTCTTTCTTCCCCACTTTTGACTAATCCAAGGCTTTTCTTCCTTGGAAATATAATCTAGTTAGGGTTAGGGTTAGAATTGAAAAAAAACCACAATTAAGCAACTGGGGGAGAAGGGAGGTGGTGAAAACTCTGTGCATTTGACACAGAAGAAACTACAGAATGTTTAGACAGGTGTGATAAATACATGCTGGATATTTTTTTTTGTTAAGTTTCAATATTCACATGTGCACACTGCTCAGAACAGGAATAAGACAGTATATACTATATATATACACAAACATTTTCTGTTCTTTATTGTAATCCTTTGTAAACAGTAATACATGTCAACTGTGATGAACATCACACCCTGTGTGTGTCTGGACTGGTTTCTTGTCCTTACACACCCTCAACAGACAGAGGAAAATCCTCTCCCTGTCATCTCATCCACCAAATCTGTACGTTAACAAACAATTTTTCCCCCTGTTCTGAATCCTTTTTGTTTGTTTGTTTGTTTGTACCAGATATACAAATGCTTTACAATTCTTATTTGAATTGTTACAAATTAGGTTATCTTAATGACTGCAAATGACTTGTTTTTGTTGTTTATCATTTATGTTACGAACAGTAGCGTTTGTTGCTCCAACTACAGTATAAACTGGATGAGTATGCTATGAGTATTGGAAATATATGAGTATTAGCGAAGAACGTTGCTTTTGAATGGTTACAGTTTACATTTAGATAAAACAGAGTAAGCTAAGACAGGATTCCACAGAAATGTTGTATAAATTGATTTACGGGGCACTGATGGCACTAAAATACCAAAAGTAACAAATATAAAGCAGATTGGAAGAAGGAAGAAAGAAGAAAGAAAATTTAGCAGAAATGTTTACAGTTCCAATTCTTCTAAAGACTAGATGTGATAGAAAAAGCTCCAGATTCTTGATGGAATGGCTAGGGACAAAAGTGTTTACCCAGTAACAAGCACAAAGCTGAGCCAGTTTGATGGAATAGTTCTGCTTCCCTTCCTTCTCTTTATTGTAAGCTATGGATTAGCTATTCTTGTTCCCAACGCTGTTTGACAACTCCTATTTATTTGAGGGAAGGGTATGCTAGACACATTATAAATAATACATAATATTGAGATATGGTGATATTCATTTCATAATAGAGTTAATCTAGGATGTGGACTTTGAACAGATCATTATTTCAAACACATCATTACTTCAGTGGAAGAACAGTAGGCTCAGCAGAAGGATAAACAACTTCAAGATACTATAGCTAGTATTTAAAATAACGAGCTACTAAATCATGTTTCCTTTGTTTCATTTCTGAATCAGACACCTTCTTCACTACATAGTTCATCTTGAACAATTAATTCTGCTGTTTTTTGTGGTTTTACGAATGGAATATTCTTCCGCATACATTTTAGGGACTACAGCTTTTTTGCTCAAACTTGTAGAAGATTTTGGGATTTTAATCCCAGGATCTGAAGAGTGATGAAGAAAGCAATATTAGCATATGACATTATTTATATCAATAGCCATAAAACTGTTAAAAGAATATAAAAAAGTGAATGAGAAAGGTCATAGAATTACCAGTTTGCTGCACCCAATATACTTACTAGATCAGTCGAAAGATTTTCTTAAATGCCACAGAATTTCACAATTATGGCATCTTTCTATGACTTCTAGGAGTATCATAGAGTTTTCTCCTAATACTTTTAAAAATTTCAGTTAAAGACCAAATCTGGCATATTGAAGCACTTTGCCCGAGATTTTACATCAAAACGTCTTAATCAGGTACCAAAACAATGTATTTAATTTTCTCTTTTTCTTAGGCAATTGTCTCTTCCTCTTTGCCAATGGGGAATAGTCAGTCTGGGAAAGTTCTAAAAGAACCGACTTGGGACCAAAGATTCATTGATTTTAAGCCCGGCCCAGCCCAGCCTTACACCATGATTCCAATACCTTTAATATTTAAACCTGCTTCAGAATTGTTCATTTATTCCATGAGATTAACTACTACTGGAGGAACTTGCTTTTTTCTGACAAAACCAAAAACCTAAAGAATTGAAAATAGTGATTTTCTGACTTCTCCCATTGGTCTGCAGCCAGCAAAGCCTTAGGACTTGTTTGAGACCTCTTAACAAGGCCATTGGGTTGTTCTGCCTACCACCACATTGGTTAAAATGCTTTTCTTTTAAAATACTCTCATAGTTTACAAATGGAAAGCAGCAGAGCAAACATTACTGAAAATCAAACCCTTGACCACCTAGAAAAGCTGAGTTTTCTGCCAGTCATGCCTATAAGATTTTTTGTGTTTAGCCCAGGGGTGAAATCCAGCAGGTTCTGGAGAACCGGTAGTGGAAATTTCGAGTAGTTCAAGAACCAGCAAATACCACCTCTGGCTGGCCCCACAGTGGGGTGGGAATGGAGATTTTGCAGTATCCTTCCCCTGGAGTGGGGTGGGAATGGAGATTTTGCAGTATCTTCCCCTGCCACGCCCACCAAGCCATGCCCACAGATCCGGTAGTAAAAAAAATTGGATTTCACTATTGATTTAGCCCTTATAAAAATTATGATTGTTGATATCCTATCAAAAGTGTTTTGGAGATATAAAAAGTATGTGATATCTGCTTTGGAACAAAAATAGGTAGCACATACTTGATCCAGCTCCACAACATTTAGAATTTGGGTTCTTTTATAAAATTCAGCGAACATTAACATTAATCAGTGGGAAGATTAACATATTTGTCACATGGAGGGGATCACTTTTTAACAATTCCCCTCTCCTCTGTAGCTATTGCACTGTGATATCAACCACTAAACAGGGCACCCATAGAGTAAACTGACTCCTCACCTTGGTATGTTACTAATGGTAGTAAGTGTACCCCCCAGAAAGCCATCATCAGTGTTGGGTAACCAAGGGATCAAATGATGTTGTGTGTAGCAAGCATGACAATGTCATGCAAATGACACCAGTAATTCATGCATCATTATGGTTTCTATCAGATACCTATGTCTATCTTCATAAAAATTATTAACAAATTAATTCTTGTGGTATTTTATTGTGAAAATAGGTTCTCATGTTTTCAAAAGTAAATGATCTAATACTCCACCAGGTTGTTATGGTAGTAAGACTAAGACCAAAAGAGAATCACTTATATTGCTTTATATAGAGAAGGTTGGAGAAAGAAATGTAATAAAATAGAACTTGCATAGCCGCTGGAAATCTCTTAAGATAATTTTCAGGTTTTCTACAAGTGGTAGATTTTACTTATGGGAAGTTTTTAAATTCCCGTGTGGCTATTAAACAGGTTACAGTTCAGCCTACTCTGGAGACACCTGACAAATATTCTACTTCCAATGTCAATAAAGGTAAAGGTAAAGGTTCCCCTTGCACATACGAGCTAGTCGTTGCCGACTCTAGGGGGCGGTGCTCATCTCCGTTTCAAAGCCGAAGAGCCAGCGCTGTCCGTGGTCATGTGGCCGGCATGACTCAACGCCAAAGGCGCACGGAACACCAAAGGTGGTCCCTATTTTTTCTTCTTGCATTTTTACATGCTTTCGAAACTGCTAGGTTGGCAGAAGCTGGGACAAGTAAAGGGAGCTCACCCAGTTACATGGCAGCACTAGGGATTTGAACCGCCGAGCTGCCGACCTTTCGATTGACAAGCTCAACGTCCTAGCCCCTGAGCCACTGCGTCCCTATTCCAATATCAGTATACTGCCTCTATTTCCTATCTGGAGACTGGAATTTTTTTTTTATCTTCTGCCTTTAAATTTTTTTATTATACTTTTTTTGTGTTTTCAACAACTTTATTTAGCATAAAAAGAAATAGTGTGATAGGTTTGTATGTATACATGCATAAAAAATGGTTTCTTGGCAGAGATGAGAAAACTGACAAGTCTAATGAGAGAGAAATCTACAGATGCTTTTATTAAAGACTTCAGTCCGTTTATGGATCATATTATAAAAGTAGATAAAAACAGCTTCATGATAAAGGGTTTTATAGATTAAATGAAGATAATGATGAATTTAAGTAATGATTACAGTGGGATAAAAGAATAAAATAGTTAATGAATTTATAAGAAACGTGAAGGGTGAAGTGAACTTTAAGTCTCTTAAGTTATATGTTTAGTTTTATATTTTCAGGCTTTTGTTTTTTATTGTGTTTAATGTTTATTTTAAGTATATAATTTTAATAAAGTTTATACAAAATGGTCTCAAATAATTTGTACTTAAGACTTCTTCCATGGTTTTTGATGTAAGAATTCTATAGACTTAGTTTTTCATGTTATTTCAAATCTGAAATATGCTAATAACTTTAAATTCATTGATCATTACAGAAAGAAATCAAAGAGATTAGATGAAATTTCTGCTGCATGCCTTAACTCATTATGGCCATTTTAAGATATAATATCTGCAGAGCAATCTACATAAAAGCCTTATTTTTAGGGAGATCTTAGTGAGCAAGAGAGCTGTTAAAAGTGAAGGAATAAACATAATGAACTGTAAAATATTATAATAACTGTTCAAACTTGCTGTAATTGCTGTATAAATTCTATTTGGCAAGCAAGGTTTCATAATTTTATTATGTCTTATGTAACCTTCACTGTACTGTAATTGCCTGTTTGGTTAAATAAGGAATCTAATTTGTGTCATTAACAGAATAACAGAGTTGGAAGGGATCTTGGAGGTTTTCTAGTCCAACCCCTTACTCAGGAAACTTGCTTGAAGTTAATTAAAAGAACATTTTCTTAGTTCTAACAGAAATGAATCAGAAAGCTCACCTAAAGGTCTGGTGGAAAAATACATACATATACACATTTTAATCATAACACCCTAATAGAGGATTAGTAACTTTCTTGATTGTAGATTCCATCAAATCAGTAAAAAATGTATTAGTTCCCAGGCCAGTCTTGCAAGATCAGTTTAGAAATAATTTTTTACCCTGAAAATATGTTCTCCCGTACAAATTTATTTCATATCTCTATGCCAAAGCTTGTGGCTCAGTGTCTTATACAACTCTGCCCCTAGGAGGTTTACAAATTATGTATTAATTCTTGAAACCCTTTACATTACTATACTTACATGATGGTTATTGATCATAAAAATGCATTTATTATATTTATCAATTTTTAGTGCAAAACACTGAGTTATGGACTAGTAATGTAAACATTTTAGAGCGTGGTTGGATGAGGAAGAAAATTCAGAGGAAGTACAAGGCCATAAAAAGAAACAAGAGGAAATATGTGAAAAGTTCAGCATGAAAAAGATGAGAAGTTTCCAAATACCATGATGCTCCTCTGTATGGCAATTCATCTTCTCCATCCCCAAGTGTAGTGATGCGAGTATGAAAATTTGATTAATTGAATAGGAAATTAGAATGTAGATTCATTGCAGGATGCTTTATTTGCTTTATTTATTGATAATTAATTCATCTGTATTGAATTGAATTTGGCCTGTGCTGTAGGACCAATGGAAATGGGTGTTCATTTTAAAGTAAAAAAAATATATATCTCCATTGGTCCTAGAGTACAGGCCCGATCATTCTTTCCTGTTCTGCAATAAAGTAAATAACAATGCATCTGGTTTTCTTAAACAGTACGTGCAAGGTAATGGGGCAGTGACCCAGGGGTGAAATGCTCCTGGTTCGGACCGAATTGCCCGATTCATTAGCGATGGTGGCGGGTGGTATGGAGAACCAGTAGCAAAAATCCCTGCTTCCCCCCATGCCCAGCTGAGCCGCGCGATCATCAGAGTTTTTTTTTTTTTTACTTTTAAAAGCATTTTTTCTTCAGCAGAAAAGATGCTTTTAAAAGTTAAAAAAGGCCTCTGATGATCACGTGGCTCAGCTGGGATTGTCAGAGCCTTTTAAAAGCATTTTTTCTACAATCTCTTCAGCCGAAGAGGTTGTAGAAAAAATACTTTTAAAAGGCTCTGATGATCCCAGCTGAGTTGCCTGACCATCAGAGCCTTTTAAAAGCATTTTTAACAACCTCTTCGGTCGAAGAGGTTTAGAAAAAATGCTTTTAAAAGTAAAAAAAAAAAGTTGGCCACCCCCACCCAGTCACATTACCCCCACACCAAGCCATGCCCACAGAACCGGTAGTAACAAATTTTACATTTCACCCGTTTGCAGGTTCTTGGGAAATGTTGCAAGCACCTACTCTTGAGTTTACTATTCCTATGGCTCTTGGGCTACACATGTCCCATCACATATGTGTTAGTACTGATCTTCCAGCAGAAAAAACTAATACATTTCTAGGGACACAATCAAAAACTGAGCTCAGTAACTGCTACTCTCGATTTTGCTTGAACGGGTTGGATCTGCTTGAATAGGAACAACTATTTCCTGCTGCCTTATCATTTCTTGAGGCAATGAGAAGCTTCATAAGCAACAGTCCATGGGCCAACAAATACATACACACATACAGGATGACACAGAAGTGAGTATCCACTCACATTTTGTAAATATTTAAGTATATCTTTTCATGTGACAACACCGAAGAAATGACACTTGGCTACAATGTAAAGTAGTGAGTATACAGCTTGTATAACAGGGTAAATAGGGGGTGCGGTGTCACCTGTACGCTGATGATACACAGCTGTACATTTCCACCCCTAACCACCCCAACGAAGCCGTTGATGTGATGTCCCAGTGTCTGGAGGCTGTGCGGGTCTGGATGGGGAAAAACAGGCTCTGACTCAACCCTTCCACGACTGAGTGGCTGTGGATGCCGGCATCCTGGTACAGCCAGCTGATTCCATCGCTGACTGTAGGGGGCGAGTCACTGGCCCCCACGGAGAGGGTCCGCAATCTAGGCGTCCTTCTGGATGCACTGCTGTCTTTAGAAGAGCATTTGACGGCCGTCGCCAGAGGAGTTTTTTATCAGGTTCGCCTGATATGCCAGTTGCGTCCCTTCTTAGACCAGGATTCCCTATGCACAGTCACTCACGCCCTCGTCACTTCCCGCCTGGACTACTGCAACGCTCTCTACATGGGGCTCCCCTTGAAGAGCACCGGAGACTCCAACTGGTGCAGAATGCGGCTGCAAGGGTGATAGAGGGAGCAACTCGAGGCTCCCATATAACACCTCTCCCGCACAGGCTGCACTGGCTTCCGGTGGTCTTCCAGGTGCAATTCAAGGTATTAGTTATCACCTTTAAAGCACTCCATGGCATAGGTCCAGGTTATTTACAGGACCGCCTGCTGCTACCAGTGGCCTCCCATTGACCAATGCGCTCCCATAGGGAGGGTCTCCTCAGGGTGCCATCGGTCAGGCAATGTCGGCTGGCGACCCCCTGGGGGAGGGCCTTCTCCGTGGGGGCTCCTACCCTCTGGAACGAGCTGCCTCCAGGGATATGCCAACTCCCTGACCTCCGAACCTTCCGATGCGAGCTGAAGACATTTTTGTTCCATCGCGCAGGGCTGGCCTAATAGTTTTTAATGGGGGTTTTTATTAGAGTTTTAATGTTCTTAGCCAAATTTGAATTAGTTTTTTAAATTTGTTTTTAATTTTTGTATCTGTTGTTTTACCTGGCTGTAAACTGCCCTGAGTCCTTTGGGAGAAGGGCGGTATAGAAATTAAAATAATAAATAAATAATAATAAATAAATGTGCTGTCCCCTCAAAATAACGCAACACCCAGCCATTAATGTCTAAACTGCTGACAACAAAAGTGAGTACATACCAGGACACAGGGTTCTTCAACCTTGGCAACTTTTAAGCCTGGAGGACTTCAACTCCCAGAATTCATTGCTGGCTGGGGAATTTTGGGAGTTGAAGTCCTCCAGGCTTAAAGTTGCTAAGGTTGGACAACCCTGCTGTGACATACATATATATATGGATTTAAAACAGTCTTCCAAAGAGGTTAGCCTACATCAGCTGCCTTTGGGCATCTTGAAGGCACCACTGCATGATGCCCACCAAATGACTGTACAATGTACCGCACACTTGCTTTGGGTGGCTGTTATCCCACCACTTCTCCACAGCAGCCACGGGTCGGTCCTCCGAGGGGGGACACTCTATGGGAAAATGATGATTTCATGTTCCTCAAATGCAAAAGCAGTTCTGGAAACCACCCAGGTTCGTGTCCCACCACAACTCCCACATCAGGCTGGGGTATTGCAAGCTGTCGCCTCCGGATGGGGGAACAAAGCGGCTGCCTTCCCACATGCCTTCCCCGGCCAGTTCGGCGGATTATGGGAACCGGCGGGAACAGGCAGGGGTCGGTCTAGGCTTGCCAAAGGGAGCGCTTAGCCCAGCCTACAGGACGAGATGCGCCAGGTGAGGAGACAACCTCCCCTCACCGCGGGGCCTACCGACTCTGGGTCGCGCTGCGTCCTGCGGATAAAACCCTCGGAGTTTCGCAGCTGAGAAGCGAAGTCCTCACTTCAGCACGGGGGGGGGTCGCCCCCTCTCCACCTCCTCCGTCCCCCCCCCCCGCACCTCCCGCCAGAGCTGCTCGGCTCCTGCCGCAACGAGCAGGGCAGCCAAAGACGCCAAGCCGCAGTGGCGACGGCGACGGCCGCTTCGGCGCCGTCCGCGGGAGGGTTTTTGCGCGGGAGCGGGCCGGCGAGGAGCAGATGGCGAGGCTCCCGCTCCTTCCGCCGCCGGCCAGCCCTTAAAGCAGGCGCCGGGCGGGAGAGCCGGCTCGCAGCATGACGACGCCCCGCCGCTTCGACAAGGCGCTGAAGATGTCCCTGCGGAGGAAGACCAAGATTCATTCGGCGGCTGGTGGGTGTGTGCGCGCGGCCGGGGAAGGAGATGGGGAGGGAGGGAGGAGGGAGAAAGAGGCTGCCTGCCCTCCCCAACTGCTATTCTTACTCCGCGCAGCAGCGGACCCCGGCCGCCCTCCCCCAATACCCCCCCTCCCCACCCCGATTGTGCATCTTCCAGGAGAGTCACGTTGGGATTTAGTGGCAACGTTGCGTTTCCCCCATTCTCCTCACTTGATGAATTCGCGTTGAGGTGTGTGTGTGTGTGTAAGTGTGCGCGCCCGCGTCTCGCCTCCCATTTTCTGCAGTCCCGGGAAGGAGCGGGAACGAATAAAGAAGGGCTTCCTGGGCTTCCTTGTCGCCGGCTTCCCTGGATCTTTTCCGGTTTTCCAGTGTCTCCTTTTAATGCTCTGGGTTTGGACCAAGGGAAAGATTTGGGGATTTCTCTGGCCCGAGGATGGTTTAGCTTTTGGAAATGCTTAGAAGATGGGAAGCTCTGCGTTTTTTTGGGGTGTGTGTGTGTGTGTCTGTGTGTGTGTTTGCGCTGTGTGCTTCATAGCCTCCTGAGTTTAATGAGATTTATTTCTAGATATAGATGTGCAGGATTGGTGTCTTAAAAATAGCTTTGTCCTCTCGGTGCCCACAGATTTGAAATTGGTGGCAGAGCCTCAGAGCAAGAACGATTCTCATTCAAACCTCACAGCAAGGAGCCGGATCCTGTTAATCTTCCCTCCTTTCTTCTTTTTGCATAAAGATCAAATGAAAGCAGAACCAGCCTTTTATGATAAGGGCAAGGATGATGTGTCGTCCAATCCAGTTTGGCCCACACAATCCTTCAGCAGCATATCAAAAAACAAAGATGTCTGCATATACACACAACAAAATAAGTACCATATTTCTGTCTTGCTTTTGATTAGCTGTTCCATTTATCCTTTCCAGAGGTAAGGTGCTACTGCTGTCTTCTTCCCCCTGCCTGGTTGGGGATGATGGAAGCACTCCTGAGAACACTAGATTGAGTTAATGTCATATTGCAATCCTAAGGCTCCAGTCCTGTGCGCATAACTTTGAAATGAAGATCAATTTGGCCAAATGAGTGCTCTTAAGTACAGTAAGCACATAAAGAAGAAACCTGCACACACTAGATTAAAGATAGCTGAATCAAGCTTTCTATAGGAATCCCTTTTAAAGCATAGTTCCTGAACAGAGTTCAATTCTAAGAGGATTAATTCTTTCCACAACTCTCCCCAGCACCAACTTCTCCTGGTTAGAAATTTAGAAACTAGAAAAAAGGCAGTTTGTATAAATAGCTGCCTTCTGGATTAGGTTGTACAGAATTACTAGCCAATTTGATGGAAAATGAACTTCTAGTCATCTGAATAAAAAATAAGTCTTGGGCGGCTAAGATCTGAGTTAGTTATATATTTCAGTAGTTCTATTCATGTGTTATGCGTATAATATCTGGGTGTTAGACAAAATTCAACAAAGAAGCTGTTTCCTACATTGGATTTACAAAAGAGGTTTGTTAAAGGTTTGAAGAATTTTCTGAGATAGGGCAAATAAAAAAATAAAAAGGAATCCAGAAGGATATTATTTGAAGGAACTAAAAGGTCAAGATTGTTAAAAGTAAAAGGGAGGAATATAAAGTAGATTTATTTGATAAGGTTATAATAGATAAGCTGTTATGTCTGGTAATCCTTAATGAACCTTTGCTAATGAGGCCTGAATTGAGGCTTTAAGGATTTGCTTATAGATAGAAATGGGATATGGGAAGAAAGATCATTTGTTGTATGTTAAGACAAGGTGCTAAGTTACTAAAATTGTTTCTTGTGATGAGGAGGAAGACATTTCTTTATGTATTTCTTTTCTTTTTCATTGCTATAGTTCTCTTTTTTCTTTTTTCATGCACCTTCTTTTATTTTAGGTTATATCAATTTTTTATAATTGTGCCTTTTAATAAGATTACTATTAAAAAAAGAAGCTATTCGTAAAACAGTAATATTAGACGCTCTAGATGACTCAGAAAAGGACAGTGAATAAATCTGATGTATTTTTGCTTTATCTGGGGGAGTTTTCTCATGGAATAATGCTATCTGGTAAAGTCATCTGCTCTCTAAAATCACTTCTGTACAATCATATGAGAAAAAAATAAAAATATGAACCAATATATCTGTAGTGAAAGTTTGTAACTACTAATTTTAAATCAACATTCTTATGTAGTGAGTGACTGAAATTTCACCTCTCCCAAGTTTCTACTTTTGAAGCTTAATTATATTCATAGGACTAGATAATTTAAATGTTCTTGACATATGCAGTGTTTTGAAGAAATACTACATCATGTTTTCCATCTGAAAACATATTATTAATTCAATTTATATAGCCACCCATTCAGTGGTAAAATCTGAACTGGTTTACTACCGGTTCCCTGGCTGTGCATGCGCGCTTCACAAAAGGAGGCATGGGGTAAGTAGAACAGCGTGCAGGGGGGGTGTCAGCTGTGGTGCGTTATCTTTTTTTTATTTTTAAAAGCATTTTTTTACAGCCTATTTGGCTGAACAGGTTGTAAAAAAATGCTTTTAAAAGGAACCATCTGCCACCATCGCTACCGGATTGGTCGATCTGGTCTGAACTGGGAGCATTTCACCCCTAAATCCATTTCACATACATGATTTTTTAATGTATTTAATATATAGCTTTTTTATATAATAGAGTGTTTTGTTCACTTTGTTTCTAGTTAAATGGTTTTTAAGCTTCTAATCTTTAAACTGTATTATTGTTATTCCTTGTATTTAGATTTTATCTAATCATAATACACTGGTAAAATGATATCATAGCAGAATGTTTTTGTCCCCTCATACCTTCTCCACCTGAAACAGATACATATCTGATTAATATACTTGTTTATTCAGAAAATGTATGAAATCAGAAGTTGGAATCAGGATTCCAGCTTCCTTAGCGGTTAAAGTCAATAGCTTTGAATTAAACCAGTCCATTTTGTTGTTTTTCATGATCATTTGATGAAATAGAAAATGATCTCATTGTGTACATGTTTGGCCCATGAGGGAAGTAATGACACTTGAGCTGGATTGGGGCATGAAAGACTGCAAACACTAATAGGAGAATAGATACAATCCACTCAAGATGACAGATCAGAAAGATAAACTGTCAAGTATAGAGTCTAAAGGAGTATTAAAATCAGGACCACGGACAGCTCTGATTGATTTTTTGCTGGTGGTTCTTCTCCAGAGTCTGGTCAGAATTGATTCTCAAAAAAACCTGGTTAGTGAAGCAACTCTTGGAAGTATCAAGCTCTTCCTCTATTTTAAAGAGTTCCCGTTTCTTTGACCTAATGAGAAGTACCAAAAGAGGCTCCTTTCTTTTTACATATTTAGCACTAGATTTGGAAATTTGGAAATGAACATGAGACAGATACAGCAATATGTAACTGCTTCAGGGATGTGAATAGCATGATTTCCAGGGCTGTGAAATTTTCAGAACTTCTCACTGGCTTATTTATTTTTATTTATTTATTTATTATTTAAATTTTTATACCGCCCTTCTCCCGAAGGACTCAGGGCGGTTTACAGGCAGATAAAATAAACAGTACTATTACAAAATAAATACTATTAAAATACCACTAAAAAACTTATTCAATTTGGCCGCAATTAAAATTTAGCAAATAATAAAACCCATTAGAAACCCATTAAAAACCCATTTAAAACCCCTTAAAAACCCACGAATTTAAAAACTAATCCAGTCCTGCGCAGATGAATAAATGTGTTTTAAGCTCGCGACGGAAGGTTCGGAGGTCCGGAAGTTGACGAAGTCCTGGGGGGAGTTCGTTCCAGAGGGTGGGAGCCCCCACAGAGAAGGCCCCTCCCCCGGGGGGCGCCCGACGGCACTGTCTCGCTGGCGGCACCCTGTGGAGTCCCTCTGTGAGAGCGCACGGGTCGGTGAGAGGTATCCGGTAGCAGTAGGCGGTCCCGTAAGTAACCCGGCCCTATGCCATGGAGCGCTTTGAAGATGTTCACCAAAACCTTGAAGCGCACCCGGAAGGCCACAGGCAGCCAGTGCAGTCTGCGCAGGATAGGTGTCACACGGGAGCCACGAGGGGCTCCCTCTATCACCCGCGCAGCTGCATTCTGGACTAACTGAAGCCTCCGGATGCCCTTCAAGGGGAGCCCCATGTAGAGAGCATTGCAGTAATCCAGGCGAGACGTCACGAGGGCGTGAGTGACCGTGCACAGGGCATCCCGGTCTAGAAAGGGGCGCAACTGGCGCACCAGGCGAACCTGGTAAAAAGCTCTCCTGGAGACGGCCGTCAAGTGATCTTCAAAAGACAGCCGTTCATCCAGGAGGACGCCCAGGTTGCGCACCCGTTCCATCGGGGCCAATGACTCGCCCCCGACAGTCAGCCGAGGACTCAGCTGACTGTACCGAGATGCCGGCATCCACAGCCACTCTGTCTTGGAGGGATTGAGCCTGAGCCTGTTTCTCCCCATCCAGACCCGTACGGCTTCCAAGCACCGGGACAACACTTCGATAGCTTCTTTGCTAGTCTTCATTTTTCCTCTTCAATGTAATTTGAATTTATATTTTAGTACTCCCTTTCTTAGAAATTCCCACCCAGTTTCCCAATTAGTTTTTTCAATCATGAAATCATACTGGTGTTGCTTGAAATTAAAGTAAAAGGCATTTCCCTTAAAATTAAGGACTCCTGGATTACATGGTCACTTTCCCACAGTATTTCTGCTACTTCTCCTTCCTCAATTAAGTATTTTCTGTGGTATCAAATCCACTTTATATCTCCAATTTCAAAGATAAATTAATTAAACAATAGAAGTCAGAGTTCTAGAGATTTCAGGAAACCTTGGGTACAGTTTTACATGTTGTATTAACTACTGTTGGTTGAATTGGCTAGTTTTCACAATTTGGAGAATTCAATAAGGAGACATAACAGGCTTTGCAGGGATTTGTATCACTCTGAATAATAGAGTGAGATGTCTTCTTGAATTTTCCAGACTTTTTATTACTATAATTTTATTATTGCAAAAGGTTAAAAATATTAGATACATTACTGGAGGATAATTAATTTTACTTAAGTCTAAACGTAAACAAAATCTAATTTAGTTTTTTGTTTTGGCTCCAACCACTACAGTTGTTAAAGGCCTGTTGTGTCTGTCAGCCCAGAAAAATATGCACAAATATGTCAGAAGCCATGCTGTAGAACTAAAATATTTGGTTTTATATAACACTTACATTGGGACTAAAGCAAATCCTTAAAACGTTTGTCTTAAAATTATATAGTTGGAAAGGAACTTGGAGGCTTTATTGTTCAGCCATATTCGGTGAACGATCCAATGATTTAATGATTTAATAATTTAAATAATTAAAAAAATTAATTCAGTGAAGGAGAGTTCTACTTTCCAGTGCTCTACTGGTATATAGCTCTAGGAAATTTCTACAAAAGTTGCTTGAAATTTGTTTCTCTGATTTCCGTCATTAGTTCTATTCCTGCAGTTAAGCAATAGAGTATATACTTGTTTTGACTGCTGCATGACAGCAATTTCAATATTTGAGGACTAAGGAGAGATTAAGTCATGTCTCCTTCCTTAACTGTTTCTTTAGTTAGACAATTATGTACAGCTCTTTGAGAAGTTATGATTTCCTTCAGATTTCTTACAATTATTTCTCCTATTATCATATACAGTATGTTTAATTTAAACCTCCTTAAAAAGTGATATGCAAGTGCTATGGTAGTAGCATGTGGCAGGAAGAAATGATTTAAATATAATCTTACATTTGCTTATACTTTGGTGAGCAAAATACCACGTGACTCAAACCACCCTAAAAATTATTTTCGGAATGACAATATCAAAGTTTGCCTCTCCAAATTTATATCCAAATGATAAGTAAGAGGCTTTTAATTGATTTATATTTAAATTATTCCCTAAAATGCTTAAATCTCTTCTCTTGTATACCCAGACAGCAAAAACATCCATCCTGTTTTTTTCCTGCCTCTTTTAAGTTTACTAAAAATAATCCACCATCAATATCACACTTAATGTTACAAAGTGCATTTTTCAAAAAGATCACTCATGGTTGGCAAAAATTTAGAGGTCAAGCCTCAACACCATTAATATTGATCAATAAAAGTACTGCTGAAATCTCTATGATCTCCAATAAAAGTCAGGATATCCTTGCACCAAAGCAGTAATTAAAATATCTGTTTTCCAAGTTGCAAAATGGAAATATAAATATTAGATTTAGTGGTGCAGAGCTGTAATTTTTATGCTTATCATTGCCATCTCCTTGCTTGTAAGAATACTTTTTTTTTTAATTGAAAAAGTTTTAAAAAAACAAAAACATTTTCCCCCCTTTTTCCCCCTCCTCCCAGAAAACCCCTTCCCCTCCTTCCCCGGCTTCCGGGTCAATCACAAGGTATTGTTATACATAAACCAAACATAGAATAAAATTTTCCCTTCCAATCCAATTAACCTCATCCAAAGCTTTTCATCTCCCAACCCCCTCCCCATTACATAAAATAACTTCCTAATTATTCAAAGGCAATCTGATATTTCTTAATCTGATATCTGTTTTGTAGATAATCAATCCATTTTTCCATTCAATTAAATATCTTTCCTGCGTATTGTCTTTTAAAAAGCTGAGATTTTAGCCATCTCAGCCAAATTAATGACTTTCAGTATCCATTCTTCTATTGTAGGTACCTCTTCTTTCTTCCAGTATTGTCCAATCAACAGTCTTGCTGCTGTTATTAAATTCAGAATCAGTTTAGTCTCAATCCCTGTACAATCCGTTATAATTCCCAAAAGGAAAAATTGTGGCAGGAACTTTATCTTCTTCTTCAGTACATTTTGAATAATCCACCAAATTCTTATCCAAAAGGCCTTAATTTTCTTGCAAGTCCACCAAATATGAAAATATGTAGCGTCATCACCATCACACCTCCAACATTTCGCTTGGATATTAGGATATATACATGATAATTTTTTGGGATCTAAGTGCCATCTATAAAACATCTTATAAAAATTTTCCTTAAATTCTGTGCTTGTGTAAACTTAACATTTCTAACCCAGATTTTCTCCCATGTTTCCAACATTATTGGTTCCTGAATATTCTGTGCCCATTTTATCATACAGTCCTTTACCAAATCCTTTTCGAATCTATTTCAAGCAACACATTATACAATCTCTTTATATGCTCCTGGGTCTGATTTCTAATTTGCTTTATTAAATTTTCCTCCTTTGCATTATACCAATTTTTGATCTTCTTTCCATCTAGCACTTATTTGCCCATATTGAAACCAAGTATAATTCCTCCCTTCTTCATTTAATACCTGTAATGATTTTAATTGCAATCTACCTCCTTCAGCATACAAAAGTTCTTTATAAGTAATCATTTCCTGTTTCTGTTCTATATTTATATTCTCTATTGCATGTCTGGGGCTCGCCCATATAGGAATCTTGGAATCTAATTTAAAAGCAATATTTTTCCAGACCAAAAGAGCACTTCTCAACACATGATTCTTAAAAGCCCTATCCACTTTTTTTTCATAAAATAAATACGCATGCCATCCATATAACAAGTCATAACCTTCTATATTCAAAATTCTTTCCTCCGTTAAATTAAACCAGTCACTTATTACTGAAAGGGCTACTGCTTCATAATATAGTTTAAAATTAGGCATTTTTAAGCCACCTCTTTCCCGTGAGTCCTGTATTATTTTCATTTTAACCCTCGCCTTTTTACCCTGCCATATAAATTTATTGATCCCAATCTGCCAATCCTCTAAATTTTTATCTTTCTTAATTATTGGTATCATCTGGAACAGAAACAAAAATCTAGGTAACACATTCATTTTAATAGCCGCAATCCTTCCCAATAGTGACAACTGCAATTTTTTCCAGACACTCATATCATTCTGAACTTTTTGCCATAGCAAGTCATAATTATTCTTATAAAGTTTCTTGTTCGATGAGCTAATATAAACCCCTAAGTATTTAACCTTTTTTACCACCTCAAATCCTGTCATTTCCTCTAGTTTTTGTAAGAATACTGTTCAAACTTTATGGTCTTTCCTGAGTCTACTAATAAACTTTAGCATTCCAGATTCAAAGTTGGATCTAGGAACTTCCTTCAGCTTCCAGAATTCCCTTTCCTATTCTGATCTTTTGTGACAGATTAACAAATTGAGATTTTCCTTTTTTACCAAAATTTGTAGTTTCTTACATTGCACAGTAATTAATGTGCTAATTGGAAGAAAAGTCATAACCTAGCCACAGACTGACTTTATTATTCCCACTAGGGAAATGTGGTTTTTCTTTTTTACAAATGTATCAATACAGAAATAATATTAAGACTTTTTGGTCCCCTGACAACCATCTTTGCAGTAAAATGGTTGTCTAAAAAGCTGATTCAAAAAATGTTAGGCATATTTAACTTTAAATCAACAAGACAAATTAATCAATGAGGCAGTGGTCATTACTAGCATATTTTTCATGTATTTTAATGGACTTTAGTGCTACTAATTTTCTTTGGATCAATCATAAAAGAGTCTGTTAGTTAGAATGTCAATTTATAATATCACTTTAAAACATTTTCTTAAACATTTAAGCATTCTTGGTTGATTATACATTACTTTTGTGGTTAGTGAAAGATGTTGATGCTTCATAATACATATTTAGTATGCAAAACATCTTTTTCTATTTGATCCAATCATGTTCGACCAAGGCTTTGATACCAACATTTGAAATTAATTCATCAGGTTTTGATTTTATATTTAAAGAGATTGACCCTAAGCACTACATGGCTTTGTCCTTGGAGTTTGGGAGAACATTTCAGGATTCTCAGAGAAGAAGAAAGTCACACAATTCATGGAATCTTAGTTGTCAATCAGTGTCTGGCATAATCAGGATCCGCATCAATATACACCACTTTGGACTCTGACAGGACTTCCTCTTGTCTTTTCTGAAACTCCATTTTCACAAGAAATTGATTTACTTGGATGAGCAGTGGGCAATTTATCTATCTACTTGTTCATTTCCAAGAATTTCTCCAATGTTAGGTTACTCTGTTTCAGCACTTTATATTAGGAAAAGATTCCCATACTGTATGTCATCTCTATTTAAAAGTACTTCAGCAGGCCTTGTAGAAATGAGGAACACTGTAAAACTCCAGTTAGAGTCACCTCTGCAAGATGGGTGCACAAAAGTGTAATACATGTGCGTGCGCGCACACACACACACATTGAATCAATGAATATATTACATAGATATTTCTGTGTAATTGATGTGAGCTTTTGTTACCACAAGAATGGCTGTTGCTTGTGAATTTCAAGAAACATTTGGTTGGATATCTCCTATCCACATGCATTCCTTCCTCAGGATCTGATCCAGAACTTTACACCTGGAACCCAAAAAGAAGCCAACTTGCATATGAAAAACCTAATTATAAGCCTCCAAGCAGAATGGGACAACTCATCACAGACAGCTCACCACAGTCAATTCGCCATGGCCAACTTGCCATGGCCAAGTCACTGCAGGACTATTTGCCAGGGGACAATTCAACAAATACAAAACTTAAATTAATTTTGACAGAACCGTGACCGATAGTAATGAAATAAAAACATCAATCCAGAAATACAAGAGTTACAATAATTTTGACAAAAATGTGGTCACCAATAATAAAAGTGCCTGAATGAAATGATTAATACAATGTTGAATAGTCTTGCGGTGAGTTGTCCTAGACTCATCGCCAAGGGTCATGTGACTGTGAGACGAGCAGTATACAAATTTAATACTGTAAATATATAAAATAGCAGAGTGGAAATGTTAATGGTTTATATAGCAGACATGTGCTGAAAACTTCTCCAGATTGTTTGCTTGTTTGTTTATTCATTCAATATGTGTAGCCATTCAATTTACACTTGTCACTCCAGGTTCAGTTTATGTTCCATTATAGGTTGCTTTTGTAATTAAAAACAACCACAAAAACAACCAACAAAAAAACCCCACAGCAAATAATACCATTAAACTCCAATAAAAACCATAAAATATATGCTAGGAAATTATAAGTAATGCATCAATCAATACAACCTTCTAGCTTAGCTGGCTTCACAACTAGATCCCCAAGGACAATGACAAAGCCATGTCCTTTTAAATGCAAGTTAATTTGGGGCCCCTTTTTTAGTATCTAGCAACCATCAATTAACCTATCAGCGTGGTACCATTTTTAGTGCTGTTCACTCATAGCTGTCCCGATATCTGGAGGACTTATACTTGGCAGTTTCCCAGTCCATTACTAAGTAATAGAAACTCATCTGGGAGAAAATAATAGAAATAAATAAATAAAAAACCCAACCCCTAATGAAATTTACACACATATATACAAACAAATATTTTGCTTATTCATCTTTTTCAGTGGAAAAATGACTTGCCATAGAGGAAAACAGAAATAGATCTATAATTTTTTAAAAAGCCAATTAATGGATCACAGACCAGTTTCTGAATAAAAGGTAAAGGTAAAGGTTCCCCTCGCACATATGTGCTAGTTGTTGCCAACTCTTAGGGGTGGTGCTCATCTCCATTTCAAAGCCGAAGAGCCAGCGCTGTCCGAAGACGTCTCCGTGGTCATGTGGCCGGCATGACATAATGTCAAAGGCGCACGGAACGCTGTTACCTTCCCACCAAAGGTGGTCCCTATTTTTTTCTACTTGCATTTTTACGTGCTTTCGAAACTGCTAGGTTGGCAGAAGCTGGGACAAGTAACGGGAGCTCAACCCATTACATGGCAGCACTAGGGATTCGAACCGCCGAGCTGCCGACCTTTCGATCGACAAGTTCAATGTCCTAGCCCCTGAGCCACCGCGTCCCCATAGTTTCTGAATACAAGAGACAATAATAGATAGCAAAGACAGGATTAAAATAGAACAAAAGAGCAAGTATAGGATATCCTTACAGTCAAAGCAATTTTAAATAAATTGTTTTTAAAAACAGTGAGGCAAAAGGCAACTTCAGTAGGACAAAAAGAGTTAAGATGGTGTAGGATAAAAGGAAAGAAATGAAAAATACGGGCTAACTCAGAATAAACAATAAACCTTCATAGTGATAAGATTTCCTGGTGGGCTTGTTCAGATTCTGATATTTTGAGTAAAGTTGTGTTGGAATATAGTCAAAATTGCTTACATAAAATACCTAAGTTTTTTGTGGAAGTGAGACTAAGATAAATACACTTCAAAATGACATCAGAGGAAAGACATTGGATTGAGGATAGATCAGAAGGCAAACCGATAGTTAGATATATACTTGACTGGAATCAGATGCTCAAATTGGGGCTTTCTTAATGTAAGTGGATTGAGAATTATGGCTGAAATATATGATGAAAAGAAACTTGGAAAACCTTATTCAGGATTATATAGGACCAGCGTGTCCTATCAGTTACTGGCATGTTGTTTTTCCTTGGCATGCTAGTAGGCATTGTCTAGCTAAAAACGAGCTGGACCAAAGAGTCCAGATGTGATCCCTCACTCTGGTCATGTAGGATACAAGGTAACATTTGTGAAAATACAAAATGGGACAGGATCAAGTATCTGTTTTGAGTTACCTGAAGAAAAGATGGGATAAATAACCAATAATAGTACTGAAGCCGAAGGAGCACAGTGGCTTGGGTGGTTGGAACTCTGGACAGGAGGTTAGCAAGCCAGTGTTAGAGACCTGAGAGCTGCATGGGGTGGGGTTGTGCTCCAGCTCCTGTCAAGGATGGGAAAGGAGCCCCCAACTGGGCGTCCCCAGGGCAACTGTGATGTCGCCGGCTAATCCTTTCAACCAGTGGTAGGTTTCAAAATTGTTTACTACTGGTTCCATGGGTGTGGCTTGGTGGGTGTGGCTTGGTGGGCATGGCAGGGGAAGGATACTTTAAAATCTCTATTCCCTCCCCAATCCAGGGGAAGGTTACTGCAAAATCCCCATTTCCTCCAGATCAGCTGGGACTCGGGAGGCAGAGAATAGAAGGGGGTGGAGCCAGTCAGAATTTTTACTACCAGTTCTCCTTACTACTCAATATTTCTGCTACCAGTTCTCCAGAACTAGTCAGAACCTGCTGAAACCCACCTCTGCTTTCAGCCCGGAAACATCTCAGTGTTTCTGACTCAAGTGCAAAGTACAGAAACCAAGAACTTTCAGTATATTTATCTGGGAAAAGCTCTATTAAAGGCAGGCCAGAACAGATGTTCAAATACTAGTCCATAGGATTGCCCTGTTTGCATGCAATCTTTTGCGTGCACAGTAAACCTAATGAGTCTTGTTCCCAAGGTAAAGTATTTAGAGCACCATCTCCAAATTTGCCACATTCATATGTGTTTATTTATAATTGCTAGCAGTGGTGAAATGTAAAATTTGTTACTACCAGTTCTGTGGGCGTGACTTGGTGGGGGTAATGTGACTGGGAGGGCGTGGCCATTTTTTTTTACTTTTAAAAGCATTTTTTTCTGCAACCTCTTAGGCCGAAGAGGTTGTAAAAAATGCTTTTAAAAGCCTCTGATGATCAGGCAACTCAGGTGGGATCGCCAGAACCTTTTAAAAGCATTTTTCTACAACCTTTTCGGCCAAAACGGTTGTAGAAAAAAAGCTTTTAAAGGGTTCTGATGATCCCAGCTGAGTTGCCAGATCGCCATAACTTTTAAAAGCATTTTTTCTACAACCTTTTCGGCCGAAGAGGTTTTAGAAAAAATGCTTTTAAAAGTTTTGATGATCCCAGCTAAACTGCATGATCATCAGAGCCTTTTTTTTTTACTTTTAAAAAAGCATTTTTTCGGCCAAAGAAAAAATGCTTTTAAAAGTTAAAAAAAAACAACCTCTGATGATTGCGTGGCTCAGCTGGGCATGGAGGGGGGGCAGGGATTTTTTCTACCGGTTCTCTGAACCACCTGCTGCCATCGCTACCAGATCAGGCGATCTGGTCCGAACCGGGAGCATTTCACCTCTGATTACTAGCCACAACTGACCACGATGGCTAGGAATCCTGGGGACAGTAAACAAATATCTTTGGAAGCTGAGAAAGAATATTTTGGAGCTAAGCTGCTTTCCCCTGTGTTGAGAACGAGCGCTACAGGCACAGGAGTCCTTTTGGCTGCCACTTTCTTCTTCTCGTTGCTGTTTCATTTCCTGTTGCCCTGCTTGTCCAGCTGCCCACCTCCCAACATTTCTTTTGGTCTATTGTTCTTAGTAATCTTTTTTTCTATAATCCTTGACTTCTTCCTCTTTCCTGCCTAGGCCCCTATGCAGCTTTCTGTTCTCTTTCTTTTGGTTCCCTGATTTCAAGGTTTTGATAGCATTGTGCATCACCAGAGCTGAGGAAATGAATGTTAGTATTAGAGCCATAGTGGATGTACATTTAAGCATTTCTGCTCAGAGGTCCAGCTGGGATGCCTTTTCTGTCAGAGCACGATCATACATCTTGTCCAGAAGCATCTTCCTTCCTTCCTTCCTTCCTTCCTTCCTTCCTTCCTTCCTTCCTTCCTTCCTTCCTTCCTTCCTTCCTTCCTTCCTTCCTTCATTTTTTTGGATTGGCTGCTTCTTTGTGGAATCAAATAGCAGCATAGAAAAATTATGCAAATTGTTCCAATCCAATATTTTACAACAGTGTTTTAGATTAGGTTGGATTATAAACCTTGTTATCTCTATTTCTTTTGTGAGATAAACTTCTGCTTTAGATAAAGATAATATTTGGAATGTGCAGGCCTCAGAAAGTAATAAAATGGAGAAGACTAAACTATTAAAATTCCCATACTTTTTAATGACATTAGTCTATTTCAAATAGTATAATGTAGTTAATTTAAATAAGGTTTATTAAATAAATTACAGTATGCTTGGTTTCTATAACAACTAAGACATAAATTATTTTTTACAAATTACAGTGAGGCAACAGACTAAGCACTGTTTTGTGAGCCTAGCAACCTAGCTGTTCTTACTCTCGCTGATATAATTGATTCATTTACTTTTCAACATAATATTTAGGAAGAAAATATTTCCTATGGCAGCTTAATGCAATGCTTAAACTTTGTAAAGTTTATTAAGTTATATTAAATTAATATGGAAGATCATACTTGATTTGTATTTTCCACTGCATTTGGTTTTTAGGATAGATATCCTTTTAAAGAGTTTCAGTAGAACAATAATTAAATTACCTTTTTCTGCATGTACTAATGCAACTCAATATGCAAGAATGTACACACATACCAGTGGTGGGTTTCAAATTCTTTTACTACCTGTTCTGTGGGTGTGGTTTGGTGGGTGTGGCATGGCTTGGTGGGCGGGGCTTGGTGGGCGGGGCAGGGGAAGGATAATGTAAAATCTCCATTCCCACTCCACTCCAGGGGAAGTTTACTGCAAAAATCCCCATTTCCTCCAGATCAGCTGGGACTTGGGAGGCAGAGAATAGGTGGGGGCGGGGCCAGTCAGAATTTTTACTACTGGTTCTCCGAACTACTCCAAATTTCCACTACTGGTTCTCCAGAACTGATCAGAACCTGCTGAAACCCACCTGTTCTGTTCCCCCCAACCACAACCAAGAAGACACGTGAGCTGACTACATTTGCCAGCAATTTATTCCTACGACAGATATCAGTTCTGGCAACGAACCTGCAATTGCCTGCCAAGTTCTTTTATCTCCTCAGAAGCCAGCGTAACTGCAGTTAATAAACAGAAATCCAGAAGCCAAATTCTTAGTCTCGAAATAGTGCAGCCAAAATTTCCAAGAGTCAATTTTTGTCCGTCACAAGAAGCTATAGAGCAGCTCCTCCTGCTTTTATACCCTGTGGAGTGTGGCTCTGTGACTCAGCACTCTCTAGGCCTGCCCCATCCCTTCTTTTGTTGTTCCCGCCTCTCCTTTCTGCGATACCTGGGATTTAACCAGGACTGATTGTCAGCAGCTGGGTCTTGGGGCGTTGCCTGGGAGGGGGAAGGTGTGGGAGAAAGAGGCCTCGTCATCTCCTCCACCTGGCCTACCTCTGGAACCTGGAGTGGAGCCAGAAAGGAAGGTCCTGCAGAGGTAAGCCCTGTCGGCTCTGAGTCACTCACTCACTCTCTGAGTCACTCTCTGCCAGGAGGCCCGACTCGGGAGCCGAAGACACGACACCACCTCTGACATATACACACATTACTGTAGGTAGGAGAAGAGCAAGCAGAGCTGGGGGTGGTGGAGGTAAGCACACCATCACTTAGAGTCATTACACTGCCACAAATGGTCCAAGCCCAACTCCTCTTGAATTCCATTGACCCTTAAATGGTGCCAATTTAGTATTGAACTTTAGTTGACTAGATTCTTGTGTATAGGGTCTTTTGAGCCTCAACCTGATCCTTTGTGCTTGACAGTCACATGGGAAATAGTCTGTTTAATTCCATTCCATTTTTCAAGGACAATTCAATGGTAATGCTTCATTTGTTTCTAAATAAAAAAATGGAGCCTCTATCAGCCCTTCAGAAAGTCTAAAGCTTGATTTGTGTCACTTTCCCCAAGCAAAGCATACTGTGGATTCCTGCAGAAATTCCAGTTTGACAGCAAAAATATTTATAAACAATATACAGAAAAATGAGTATTAAATTTATTAATTTCACAGCCAGCTTCCAACAAGCAATGTCAATGGAGAAACCCACAGTAAAATAGCAAGCTATGTTTTAATTAATAACCACAAGTCACTCACTTACTAACTATAATAATATGCACTAATTTCAAAACAAGATGTATGAATAGATTATTGATGGTGGAACTGTGTTTTCTTAAATACAAGTGTTGGATCGTCTCCCACTATTAAAACAAAAATACTGTGAGATTTGAAAACTTTATAAAATGTGGCAGACTTGAATCCAGACTTAAATCATATGCCTAAAATAGGCATATGAACTAATGAGACTTTATGACACCCATAAAAAAAATCTCAAAAACCAATGGAAATATAGATAATTATGCTTAGCTGCAAACATGCTGATTTCAATGAGCCTAATCCAACAACGACCAACTCCAACTCCAACTTTTACTTTAAATTGTGTTCATATAACAGATTTATAATGTGAGTTATTTTGTTTCGGTTTAAGTATGTTGTGTGAATCCAGTCAAGAGTGGTTTAGTTAACCTAACAGTATTAAACTACACTTTATTATTTATATATTAAATTTATATACTGTCCAACTCCCAGTAATGCTGGGTAGTAAAATGTTTAATGTTGAATGTTTATTTTCTATATTTGTTAAACTGATAACCTCATCTTTCCCCAGGAATTTATGGCAATTTACATGGGGATCTCCCTTCATTTTATCCCTATACCAACAATCCTGTGATATGGGTAGGACTGATAAAGAGTCCAAAAGAGAGACTAAAGTTATCCCTGATTTTCCATGATTGAGGTGGGATTTGAACTGAGGTCTCCCCAGTCCTAATTCAGAATCTCGACCAGTATATTATAATGTGTTCCAAGCACTTGATTGAAATGATGGGTTCAGACAACAGAAAATATAATTTTACAGGTAAAGCATCCGATACTCAAGATTTGGTAGTTTAATTAGGAAAAACAGTTATACTGATTATATGACATTAGATTTGCTGATGCCTAACCCTGCAAATGTCTAATAGTTTCCTGTACATTTTTTTTGTCCTATCTTAAAAGATGCTGAACAAAAAAAAAATTAGAAAAAAGAAAAACAAATAAACTCGAAGGGTAGACTTGATGGACTGCTAGGTCCTTTTCTGCTAGATCAGTTTTCTATCTTTCTATGTTTTTTTTTTTTTTTGTTTACATTTATACCCCGCCCTTCTCCGAAGACTCAGGGCGGCTTACAGTGTATAAGGCAATAGTCTCATTCTATTTGTATATTTTTACAAAGTCAACTTATTGCCCCCCCAACAATCTGGGTCCTCATTTTACCTACCTTATAAAGGATGGAAGGCTGAGTCAACCTTGGGCCGGGCTTGAACCTGCAATAATTGCAGGCTTCTGTGTTCTTAATAACAGGCTTTAGCAGCCTGAGCTATCTGGCCCCTATGTTTCACCACTATTGAAGGAAAAATGTAATGTTAATTTTCGATTACTCTGAACTTTGTCTCCCTAATAAATGTGATAAATTAGTAGTAGATATTAGATCTGAAAATAGTAAATATGTTTTTATAGGTGCATTTCATTATTTTTTTTAAAAGAGTGCATTATTTTTAAATCCAGCTAGCCTTGCAATGCCTGTAATAATGACATTTTTGACCCAAGTTATATGAAGTTCAAATTAGTGTGAGAAAACATTCTCTTTTTAAAGGTAGTTGAAAATGTATAATGTATAAGTTTACTACTTTTAACATCTCCTGCATCTTGGCATCAAGCCTTAAAATATTTACTAGCTCCATACTCACTTCGCTGCAAGGCTTCAGGCTTTTAAACTTTCAAATATTGCAGAATTTTATAGGATTTTAAAAGCATATATCACAATGAAATAATTATGTAGAAAAATGAAGCTTTCCCTTAATTTCACAGTTTTTAAAAAATTCTCTATGACTTTGCTGTAAATTCTACAGACATTCAGTCAGCTTTTTAATGCAAAGTCAAACCTCAAGTGAAAGACAGTCAAATATTAATGAAGCAAAAATATTTATAAACAATATACAGAAAAATGAGTATTAAATTTATTAATTTCACAGCCAGCTTCCAACAAGCAATGTCAATGGAGAAACCCACAGTAAAATAGCAAGCTATGTTTTAATTAATAACCACAAGTCACTCACTTACTAACTATAATAATATGCACTAATTTCAAAACAAGATGTATGAATAGATTATTGATGGTGGAACTGTGTTTTCTTAAATACAAGTGTTGGATCGTCTCCCACTATTAAAACAAAAATACTGTGAGATTTGAAAACTTTATAAAATGTGGCAGACTTGAATCCAGACTTAAATCATATGCCTAAAATAGGCATATGAACTAATGAGACTTTATGACACCCATAAAAAAAATCTCAAAAACCAATGGAAATATAGATAATTATGCTTAGCTGCAAACATGCTGATTTCAATGAGCCTAATCCAACAACGACCAACTCCAACTCCAACTTTTACTTTAAATTGTGTTCATATAACAGATTTATAATGTGAGTTATTTTGTTTCGGTTTAAGTATGTTGTGTGAATCCAGTCAAGAGTGGTTTAGTTAACCTAACAGTATTAAACTACACTTTATTATTTATATATTAAATTTATATACTGTCCAACTCCCAGTAATGCTGGGTAGTAAAATGTTTAATGTTGAATGTTTATTTCCTATATTTGTTAAACTGATAACCTCATCTTTCCCCAGGAATTTATGGCAATTTACATGGGGATCTCCCTTCATTTTATCCCTATACCAACAATCCTGTGATATGGGTAGGACTGATAAAGAGTCCAAAAGAGAGACTAAAGTTATCCCTGATTTTCCATGATTGAGGTGGGATTTGAACTGAGGTCTCCCCAGTCCTAATTCAGAATCTCGACCAGTATATTATAATGTGTTCCAAGCACTTGATTGAAATGATGGGTTCAGACAACAGAAAATATAATTTTACAGGTAAAGCATCCGATACTCAAGATTTGGTAGTTTAATTAGGAAAAACAGTTATACTGATTATATGACATTAGATTTGCTGATGCCTAACCCTGCAAATGTCTAATAGTTTCCTGTACATTTTTTTTGTCCTATCTTAAAAGCTGACATAATGCTGAACAAAAAAAAAAATTAGAAAAAAGAAAAACAAATAAACTCGAAGGGTAGACTTGATGGACTGCTAGGTCCTTTTCTGCTAGATCAGTTTTCTATCTTTCTATGTTTTTTTTTGTTTTTGTTTACATTTATACCCCGCCCTTCTCCGAAGACTCAGGGCGGCTTACAGTGTATAAGGCAATAGTCTCATTCTATTTGTATATTTTTACAAAGTCAACTTATTGCCCCCCCAACAATCTGGGTCCTCATTTTACCTACCTTATAAAGGATGGAAGGCTGAGTCAACCTTGGGCCGGGCTCGAACCTGCAGTAATTGCAGGCTTCTGTGTTCTTAATAACAGGCTTTACCAGCCTGAGCTATCTGGCCCCTATGTTTCACCATTATTGAAGGAAAAATGTAATGTTAATTTTCGATTACTCTGAACTTTGTCTCCCTAATAAATGTGATAAATTAGTAGTAGATATTAGATCTGAAAATAGTAAATATGTTTTTATAGGTGCATTTCATTATTTTTTTTAAAAGAGTGCATTATTTTTAAATCCAGCTAGCTTTGCAATGCCTGTAATAATGACATTTTTGACCCAAGTTATATGAAGTTCAAATTAGTGTGAGAAAACATTCTCTTTTTAAAGGTAGTTGAAAATGTATAATGTATAAATTTACTACTTTTAACATCTCCTGCATCTTGGCATCAAGCCTTAAAATATTTACTAGCTCCATACTCACTTCGCTGCAAGGCTTCAGGCTTTTAAACTTTCAAATATTGCAGAATTTTATAGGATTTTAAAAGCATATATCACAATGAAATAATTATGTAGAAAAATGAAGCTTTCCCTTAATTTCACAGTTTTTAAAAAATTCTCTATGACTTTGCTGTAAATTCTACAGACATTCAGTCAGCTTTTTAATGCAAAGTCAAACCTCAAGTGAAAGACAGTCAAATATTAATGAAGCAAAAAATCTTTTTCCTTTTAAATAAAAAAGGAGTCATTTGCTACAGTTGCATACATTATCTCTAGTACAGCTTTCTCCAGTTCAGTGACTTTCAGATGTGCCAGACTTCAGTTTCTACAGTTCCTAGTCAGTTTGCTGTATTTTGTAAGCTAGATAAGAGCCGAAATTCAATGTAAATTATCTGGAAGGCATCTAGGTAGGGGGAGCTAGAACCTATCTGTGGGTTGATGAAAAATTATGGGTTTGTCTCCCATTTTAATTCATTCTATGTGTTGTGATTTTATTATACAACTATTATTTGAACAAAGTGTGATATTGAAACTTCTGCCTTAATTATAATGGCATTATCTTTATTGAGGGTCATTAATTCAAGAATGTCTCCTCAGGAAATTTCAAGGCACCTGGGATGATCTCACCTCAACCACACCAGAAGCAGTTAGATGGCTAGTTTCCACATCTATCCCATTGCAATTCAACGACTCCGTATTATGGTGATTTTATTATGGTTCTATCTTAATTTAATATATTATCTCCTATATAGCATCATTCATATATCTTATCTGACACTTTGTGTAAACTAAATTTGTATAGTGATTGTATGACCTCTGTAGAGGCTGTATGCTAAATTAATAAGGATCATTACTTCTATCTAAGAAGCCTTCCATAACCAAGAACATCTCAACCACCTATGTTGAGCCCACAGCTTCCAAAATTTCAAGTTAAAATCATGTGAATGGCTTTTCCAACTTGCAGTACTGAAAGTTGTAGCCCCAAAAACATTTGGAGTGCACCAAGCTATGGAATTTGAATATAGACTATCAGTTATTGAATATGAACAAAGATTTAGATGACTGTTCTAAAAAAGGGAATGGTTTCAATTTGCAGGGATTTGAAATCTCCAAACACCATTCTAATGTCTTATTAATAAAAATAAATAATGATTTGGACAAGAGGATAGAAGGGGAACTCATCAGATTTGCAGATGACACCAAGCTAGCAGGAATAGCCAATATGCCAGAAGATAGGTTTAAGATACAGAAGGATCTTGACAGACTTGAACATTGAACACTATCTAACAAAATGAAATTCAGTGGTGAAAAAAATTATTTCATTTAGACAAGAAAAACAAAATAAACAAGTACAGTATATGTGCTCAATAGTGGTGACTGTGAGAGAGATCTTGGAGTCCTAGTGGACAATCACTTAAACATGAGCCAGCAGTGTGCAGAAGCTGCCAAAAAAGCCAACACAGTTCTAGGCTGCATAAACAGAGGGATAGAATCAAGATCACGTGAAGTGTTAATACTACTTTATAATGCCTTGGTAAGGCTACACTTGGAATACTGCATTCAGTTTTGGTTGCCAAGATGTAAAAAGGATGTTGAGACTCTAGAAAGAGTGCAGAGAAGAGCAACAAAGATGGACTGGAGGCTAAAACATATAAAGAACGGTTGCTGGAACTGGGTATGACTAGTCTGATGAAAGAAGGACTTTGGGAGACATGATAGCAGTGTTTCAATATCTCAGGGGTTGCCACAAAGAAGAGGGAGTCAAGCTATTCTCCAAAGTACCTGAGGGTAGAACAAGAAGCAATGGATGGAAACTGATCAAGGAGAGAAGCAACTTAGAACTAAGGAGAAATTTCCTGACAAAACAATTAATAAGTGGAACAACTTGCCTCTAGAAGTTGTCGATGTTCCAACACTGGAAGTTTTTTAAAAGAGATTGGAAAAACCATTTGTCTGAAGTGGTGTAGGGTTTCCTGCCTAAGCAGGGGGTTGGACTAGAAGACCTTCAATGTGCTTTCCACCTCCGCTTTCTATTTTAATAAACATATATTCAGAGTTAGGCATTAGACTCGCGCCAGAATGTTCTGCCACAGCCTAGTTCTAAGGACAAAAAAGAAAAATGCCCTAATAGTAGCATTATGGAAGTCATTTGATTGATTTTATATGGCAACACCCACCTCAAAACAAAAACAAAGCGATGTTCTTTGAGGATGCATTTATTTCTGTTGGGATTTCTCATACATTATGCAATAGTAACTGTAAGAGAACAAATGCACTGCATTATGTTAACATCTTCTGAGCATATTCTCAGTCACACAGGAAAGATTTAAAAATTCAATGATTTGGGACATGGCATATGTAACTTTGCTATTTAATTTATTTAAGTGAAAGGGAGATTCTTGCTTCATGAATTCCACTGATCCCTTTTTGGTCATTTGTACTTCAGTTTGAGAAGTGGCATAAAAAATCACATGGGAAAACATAATTGTATCCAATAATGGTGATACGGGGGAATACAAAGTGACAACTAACAGGCATTACCAAAAACTTTGTCCATCCTTTTACAACTGAGAAGTTGTAGCTTCTAAGTAGTCTTCAAGAGCAGCCCCTTGTAGAGTACAATGCAGCCATTCAAACAGGATTAGAGCCGAGGTGGTGCAGTGCAGTACTGCAGGCTACTTTAACTGACTGCTATCTGCAGTTCAGCAGTTCAGATCTCACCAAGATCAAGGTTGACTCCTTCCTTCCGAGGTAGGTAAAATGAGGACCCAGATTGTTGGGGGCAATATGCTGGCTCTGTAAACTGCTTAGAGAGGGCTATAAAAGCACTATGAAGCAGTATATTAGAATAGAATAGAATAGAATAGAATAGAATAGAATAGAATAGAATAGAATAGAATAGAATAGAAGTCTATATTGGACAAGTGTGATTGGACACACAAGGAATTTGTCTTGGCGCATATGCTCTCAGTGTACATAAAAGAAAAGATACATTCTTATCTTAATCATAAGGTATAACACTTAATGATAATCATAGGGTACAAATAACCAATCAAATCATATTAGGAAACAGTCAATATAAATCATAAGGATACCAGCAACAAGGTTACAATCATGCAGTCATAAGTGGGAAGAGATGGGTGATCGGAACAATGAGAAGATTAATAGTAATAGTAATGCAGACTTAGTGAATAGTTTGACAGTGTTGAGGGAATTATTTGTTTAGCAGAGTGATGGCATTTGGGGGGAAAACTGTTCTTGTGTCTAGTTGTTCTGGTGTTCAGTGCTCTATAGCGTCGTTTTGAGGGTAGGAGTTGAAACAATTTATGTTCAGGATGTGAGGGTTTCACAGCCCTCTTTTTGACTCATGTAGTATACAGGTCCTCAATGGAAGGCAGGTTGGTAGTGATTGTTTTTTCTGCAGTCAAAGTGCTTATTGCTATTGCTGTTAGAGTAGCAAATTAAATAGTTGCAATTCAAAAGAAAGAAAGAAAGAAAATCAGAGACGAAAGAAGGCAAAACATGTCATAAATTATATTTTGCTAGGAAGTTAGAAGTTATTATAACTTAATTAGAAATATACTGACCGCATGTTGGTTATCCAAATTGCAAAAATCTGATGAGCTCTTGCAAGAGAATGGTATAAACTCAGAAGGGCATTTTCATGCATAGTTTTATTAACTTCTAGAAATTTAATGAGATGTTTTCTATTAAAAGGTTTCACTGTTTTAAATTTTATTTTATCTGATATTGGCAGATAACTTGTACCCATGGGTTGATGACTCCTGAAGATATGAAATACGTTGTTTCCAAGCAGCCTGAAAAGCTGGAAGTTGTTATGCGTGTAACACAAACCACTGATTATTAGAAATACACTAAGAAGAGACAATTTTATTTGTAACTTTCCCCAGACTAAAACTTCATACATATCTTTGAGTAAATGTCCTGTTAAGCTAAACATAAGGCTGAATAATATAGAATAGAATAGAATAGAATTTTTATTGGCCAAGTGTGATTGGACACACAAGGAATTTGTCTTGGTGCATATGCTCTCAGTGTACATAAAAGAAAAGATACGTTCATCAAGGTACAACATTTACAACACAATTGATGGTCAATATGGCAGCTAGCCGGGTGGTTGCTGGCTCATTGCCTGGCTGCCGCCCTTTTGGCATTCTGGCGCAGCGGCGGCGGCGGCGGGGGCCTTTGACGTCTTGGCCCCCCTTAGATCGGCCGCCCTGATGGAGGAGGCTACAGTCGTGGAGGAAGATGGATGACGGGCGACTTCAGGGGCGAGGGGAGGAGCCCCGGAGCCCCGGAGGAGGAGTTGTGCCCAGTGGAGATCTGGAGGGCCTACCGGGCCCCCGTCGGCCTTTGTTGGTTTTCTGGCGGCGGTGGCGGCCTGGCTTTTCGCCTGGCGCTGGCGTCGTGGAGTGACTGGCGCCCTTCCTAGTTGGGGGATGTCGGTGGCCTCATGCGCGATGGGACGCCGGTGACGACGGCCGGGCGGAGGTGGCGGTGGCGGCGGCCTACCTCGGCGCTTCAAGGTGGCGGACGGCCTGTTTAACATCTCTACCATCGGTCCGCCCCCTCTCCTTCTTCCTTAGTCCACCCCTGACTATTTATAGGTGGGTGGCGAACTGACTGAATGAGTGGTTTTGTTTTCACCCCACGAGGATCACTATTGACTGCTTCCCATCAGGACTGACTGACAGACCGTTGTGGTCACTGTATCATCTGTTACCATCTTGACCGCCCAGGATGGGCCTCCTGCCGGACTTTCTTGGTGATGCGAACGCCACGGCGGCTGACCTTCTTGCTGCGAGACGCCTCTCTCGCGGGTTTGGCCTCCATACTATCGAGGGCCCACCTTGAGGACGGGCTTTGGAGCCCGAGAGGTGGCATGCTAAAAATAGGAGGCTTAGGGCTTTTAATTAGTTGTTTTAAGAAATTTTTAAGGGAGTTTTAATGGGGATTTTAAGGGTTGGGAGGGGAGGGATTCACGGTAGGGGAGAGAGCCCGTCGGGGGGGGGGGGTGGGAGGGTTAGGACGGGTATTGGGAGTAGCCCGCCGGGTGGGGAGCCAGTCCTTGCGCGCGCTCGTGGCGGTTTAGTAATGGGTTCGGAGGTTATAGGGGGATTACGCCTTTTGGTGAGGGTGGTTCCATTTGCACGGTAAGTGGGAGGGGCAGATATGGCGGAAGGGGGACCGCATCGTTTGGGGGCGCGGCCGATGTCTGCAGGCGATCGCGCCCGATCCTCCCTTCTCCCGTCCCCGGATGGTCAAGACCTCAGAGCCTGGGCCTTCGCCTGATGTTATGCAACGCACGGTCCGTGGCCAATAAGGCCCCCTAATACATGATCAGATTCAGGGGTGCCGCGGATATTATAGGCGCACGGAGACCTGGTTGGGCACTGAAGGGGCGTGCCCTGGTCGAGATGTGCCCACCGGGTTTCCGTGCATTCCATCAGCCGAGGCCCAGGGTAGGGGTGGGGTGGCGGTTGTTATTAAAGAGAGTCTAGAGCCGAGGAGACCACTGTACCTCAGATTGCCGGGTGTGAATCCTCTTGTGAGGTGGGGTCATAGGTGTCAGATGGGCTTGCTGGTCACGTACCTGGCTCCTTGCTGCGTGACAGCCGCCTGCCCGAGCTCCTGGAGGTGCTGGCTGGGGTGGCAGTTGAGACCCCAGACTTTTAGTCATGGGGACTTTAACTTGCCATCTTCCGGCTCGCCATCGACGGCAGCTCGGGAGTTCATGGCTTCCATGACGGCCTTGGACCTGACCCAAGTAGTTGATGGCCCTACTCACATTGGGGGTGGCACTCTGGACCTGATTTTTGTCTCTGGTCAGTGGTTGAGAGATCTGGACTTAAAGGAAATAGTCATTGAACCTTTGTCATGGTCAGATCACTCTCTTCTTCGCCTGGACTTTCTGACCGCCATTCACCACCGCAGGGAGACGGAGCCGACACGTTGGTTCCGTCCCAGGCGCCTGATGGACCCGGATGGGTTCCGGACGGAGCTTGGGCCATTTCCTGAGGGTCTGGCTCACGGCTCGGTTGAGGAACTTGTTGCGGCCTGGGAACGGGCCGCGGGGCCTTAGACCGTGTCGTGCCTTTGCGGCCTCTGACCCGGCGCAGGTCCCAACCGGCCCCTTGGTTCTCCGAGGAGCTGAGAGGGATGAAGCGCCGGAGAAGACGCCTAGAGAGTTCCTGGAGGTCTAGCCGTTCAGAAGCTGATCGGACACTAGTGAAGTCCTATACTAGGACTTACCTAGTGGCATTGAGGGAAGCGAGGCGTAGCTACGCCTCCTCCCTCATTGCATCGGCAGATAACCGCCCAGCCGTCCCAGCCTGGGTGACCCGCCTCCTACACCAGGGGAGCGGGATGACCCGCTGCAGGGACGTGCTGAGGAGTTTAACGGTTATCTATACGATAAAATCGTTCAGCTTCGGGATGGTTTGGACCAAGATTGCGGTGATACGGGTGAGACGGCTGAGGGTGGTCTTGGTGACATTTTATGGGATGAGTTTGACCCTGTTGCTCCCGAGGACATGGACAGGTTGTTGGGGAGGCTGAATGCCACCACATGTTTACTGGACCCGTGCCCCTCCTGGTTGGTGCTGGCCACGCAGGAGGTGACCCGAGGCTGGCTCCAGGCGATTACGAGCGCTTCTTTGGTGGAGGGTGTCTTTCCGGCCGCCTTGAAAGAGGCGGTGGTGAGGCCCCTCCTCAAGAAGCCTTCCTGACCCGCTGTTTTAGGTAATTATCGTCCGGTCTCCAACCTTGCTCTGCGAAGGTTGTTGAGAGTATGGTGGCATATCAGTTTCCCTTACACCTGGATGAAACTGTCTATCTAGACCTGCTCCAGTCCGGTTTCCGCCCGGTTACAGCACGGAGACGGCTTTGGTCGCGTTGGTGGATGATCTCTGGAGGGCCAGGATAGGGGTTGTTCCTCTGCCCTGGTCCTATTAGACCTCTCAGCGGCTTTCGATACCATCGACCATGGTATCCTGCTGCGCCGGTTGGAGGGATTGGGAGTGGAGGCACCGCATCGGTGGTTCTCCTCCTATCTCTCCGACCGGTCGCAGTCGGTGTTGACAGGGGGCAGAGGTCGCCCCGAGGCCCCTCACTTGTGGGTGCCGCAGGGATCGATCCTCTCGCCCTTCTGTTCAACATCTACATGAAGCCGCTGGGTGAGATCATCAGTGGGTTCGTGTGAGGTACCAGCTGTACGCTGGATGACACCCAGCTGTATTTTTTCCACACCGGACCACCCCAACGGTTATCAAGTGCTGTCCCGGTGCCTGGAGGCCGACGGGTCTGGATGGGGAGAAACAGGCTCAAGCTCAATCCTCCAAGACAGAGTGGCTGTGGATGCCGGCATCCCGCACAGTCAGCTAAATCCGCGGCTGACCATCGGTGGCGAGTCATTGGCCCCGATGGAGAGGGTGCGCAACTTAGGCGCCCTCCTGGATGAACGGCTGTCTCTAGAAGATCATTTGACGGCCGCTCCAGGAGAGCGTTTCTACCAGGTTCGCCTGGTGCGCCAGTTGCGCCTTTCTGGACCGGGAGGCCCTTTGCACGGTCACTCACGCCTTGTGACGTCTCGCCTGGATTACTGCAACGCCTCTACATGGGGCTTCCTTGAAGGGCATCCGGAGGCTGCAGTTAGTTCAGAATGCGGCTGCGGGTGATAGAGGGAGCCCTCGTGGCTCCCGTGATAACACCCATCCTGCGCAGGCTGCACTGGCTACCTGTGGCCTTCCGGTGCGCTTCAAGGTTTTGGTGACCACCTTTAAAGCGCCCATGGCATAGGGCCGGGTTATCTACGGGACCGCCTACTGCGACCAGATACCTCTCACCGACCCGTGCGCCTCACAGAGAGGGACTCCTCAGGGTGCCGTCAGCTAGGCAGTGTCGGTTGGCGACGCCCAGGAAGGGCCTTCTGTGGGGCTCCCACCCTCTGGAACGAACTCCCCCCAGGACTCCGTCAACTTCCTGACCTTCGAACCTTCCGTCGCGAGCTCAAGACACATTTATTCATCTGTGCAGGACTGGCTTAGATTTTTAAATTTAGAGGGGTTTTAAATTGATTTTAATATTTATATTTGATATTTATATTTCTATTTTTAATAATTCGCTTAGAATAAGTTTTTTAAGGATTATTTTAATTTGTATATTGATATTGATGTTTTATATGCCTGTAAACCGCCCTGAGTCCTTTGGGAGATAGGGCGGTATATAAATTCGAATAATAAATAAATAAATAAATAAATAAATATATCAATATAAATCATAAGGATTGCCAGCAACAAAGTTATAGTCATACAGTCATAAGTGGAAAGAGATTGGTGATGGGAACGATGAGAAGATTAATAGTAGTGCAGATTCAGTAAATAGTCTGACAGTGTTGAGGGAATTATTTGTTTAGCAGAGTGATGGCCTTCGGGGAAAAAACTGTTCTTGTGTCTAGTTGTTCTGGTGTGCAGTGCTCTATAGCGTCGTTTTGAGGGTAGGAGTTGAAACAGTTTATGTCCAGGATGCGAGGTCTATATACAAGAGGTCTGTATCACAGTTCAGACACGTGACAACCAGCATGTACTTACAATGGTGTTCGGGATCATATGATAATCTTTTGCGACCTTCTGGCAAGCAAACTCAATGGGGAAGCCAGATTCGTTTAACAACTGTGCTACTTATTTAACAACAATAGTGATTCAGTTACCAATTATGGCAAAAAAGATCATAAAAACTCACTTAACAACTGTCTTGCTCAGCCATGGAATTAGGGGGCTCAATTATGCTCATAAGTTGAGGACCATCTGTATGTCCAGCAACTCTTCAGTAACAACTGCTTGCAAAGTAATACATTTTCAGCAGTGTAAAACTCATCTGAGTTTATTGGCCACAATGTACTTTATTAAAAGTATATATCTTCAACTGGCTGAGCTGTTGTGTCTTGCCCGCCCTCAGAGCAGCCGGGGCCTTCTTATCTGCTCCCGAACACGGAGGAATGTATGCCTCCCGGCCCCAGTCCTGGCTCCATGCCCACACAAACTGCAGAAGAAGGAGCATCTCCCTGCCCCAGCCCTGACTCCATGCCCAGGCAAACGGAGCAGCTAGACCCCTCCCCCTCCTCCACAGCAGGTGAGCCTGAGGAGGGTTTACTCCCAACAACAGCTGATTGGAGTGACCCTCGCATCAGAAGATTGGAGAGGCGGAGGCAACAGAAGGAAGGGAGGGGCAGGCCTTAATGAGTGCTGAGTCATGGAGCCACACCCCATGGCCTATATAAAGGATCTACTTTCTGGCAGTCTCTGAGTCAGGCAAAAGTCGAACTTATCTTGCTGAAGTCACTTACTGGTCTCCTGCCTGCTCTGAGGACTTTGCTAGGACTTTGGGCAGAGCTGCAGAGGCAAGCCTGATTCGGATTTCCCTGACCCAGCCGTCAGCGGAGGAGTGGGACACGACATGAGCTATCTTGATTTAGTAGCCATTATTTCCTTCCAGTTTTCTTCTTGTGGCTATCCCTCATTCTTTTTCAGGTTTCCTGCGTGAGGCTCTCTAATTTCTATATAAATTAATGCAATATTGCTGCCGAGGGATTTGTTATGAAGAGCAGCAATGAGTAGCGCCTTAGAATGTGCTTTTCATAACTCTTTTACTCAGTGGTGAAATGCACTTACCTTCGCTACCGGTTCAGAAATGTGAGAGCACATGCCTCTTCTGCGCATGCGTAGAGCATCAAAAACAGGACATAATGACATCCTGGTAGGTGGGCGGAGCCTCCTGCCCCCGCCCTACTGGTTCGCACGAGCCAGATAGATCCGGCTAGATTTCACCTCTGCTTTTACTCGTTATCATATGTCAGCTACAGAAGTCTTCATTAGAAGTTAACCTGAACCCAAACTTATATATTTCAGGGACATCGGGAGGTATGAGACCTCCAAACATGCCATCCAAAGGCACTGAATCCCATTCCTAAATCAGAGATCAAGGAAAACCACAGCATCAAACCTGGAGGAGACAAGGCAGTTGAGGGATTCAGGTTGTTTCAATGTGGTTGCTGGGAAGAAAAGTCTTCTTCAGAAGTAAATGATTATTGGAAAAGAGTGGCCTTCTCTAAGAATAATTGCTTCCCAAATGGCTTGGATTGTCTCTAGCTGGGCTTGGGCATGGCTCCAGGCAATTTGGCTTTAAACCCTTCCATTTCTGGCACTAGCTATTGGGATTGCGTTCATCTCTGGCTGCCTTAGTGCTTGCTTTTGCTTGCTGTTTGAATTTGTCTCTGCAATTTACCTGGGACCTTGACTTACATTCATAGACTGGGCCTGCCTTTGGCTCCTTGGATTTGAGTCGTACTGTGTTTCCTGACTGATTTACAACTTAACAGAATTTTCTGCTTGGCTCTCCCTGTAAAGCTTTAAATGAAAGAAGGGAATCGAAAAAAAACAAGGCAGGTGTTATCAGATTAGAAGCTGAAGAGTATCACTTCTATCATAAAACCATTTTGTTAGTAGTCTCAGAGGGGTAGGTCGTAAAAATCTGCCAGATAAATGCCAAAGAGCCAATCGAATTTTTTTGGCTCTAATCTCGAAATCCTAACATATCACCTTAGTAGGCAGTTCAAGCTCACTAAAAATAAATCAGAGACGTCTTATATTACTGGGCTGCTCAGCTAGAAAGTGCTACAAAATTTTACAAAGCAAGTCCCCTTTGGTGAATCAAGCCCTCTTGTGAGATTTGTAGGGCTTGGGTGAGATAACAGACTTTCTGTATAATAGCCCCCACCAGGGGTGGGTTCTACTTACCTTTACTACCGGTTCGCAACGGGACTGCAGCTCAGGCCCCGAAAACAGCTGTCTCTCCACCTGAGCATGAGTAGATGGACCCTGCTGTGCATCTGGCTCTGAGACCTCCTGCTCCTCAGAGCCTTCTGCAGGCCCCGATGGTAACCCAGGCACCCTCTCCATCTCCTCTGACTCATTTGATGAACTACCACAGAGGTTTATGGGGGCGGGGGAAAGGACTTTGAATTATTCTTGATTCCTGGCAACTGCCTGGACAGATCCAAGCAGTTTTCTGGCAATATTTTTTTAGAATAGAATAGAATAGAATAGAATAGAATAGAATAGAATAGAATAGAATAGAATTTTTATTGGCCAAGTGTGATTGGACACACAAGGAATTTGTCTTGGTGCATATGCTCTCAGTGTACATAAAAGAAAAGATACGTTCATCAAGGTACAACATTTACAACACAATTGATGGTCAATATATCAATATAAATCATAAGGATTGCCAGCAACAAAGTTACAGTCATACAGTCATAAGTGGAAAGAGATTGGTGATGGGAACTATGAGAAGATTGATAGTAGTGCAGATTTGGTAAATAGTTTGACAGTGTTGAGGGAATTATTTGTTTAGCAGAGTGATGGCCTTCGGAAAAAACTGTTCTTGTGTCTAGTTGTTCTGGTGTGCAGTGCTCTATAGCATCGTTTTGAGGGTAGGAGTTGAAACAGTTTATGTCCTGGATGTGAGGGATCTATAAATATTTTCACGGCCCTCTTCTTGATTCGTGCAGTATACAGGTCCTCAATGGAAGGCAAGTTGGTAGCAATTATTTTTTCTGCAGTTCTAATTATCCTCTGAAGTCTGTGTCTTTCTTGTTGGGTTGCAGAACCGAACCAGACAGTTATAGAGGTGCAGATGACAGACTCAATAATTCCTCTGTAGAACTGAATCTGCAGCTCCTTGGGCAGTTTGAGCTTACTGAGTTGGCGCAGAAAGAACATTCTTTGTCCTTTTTTGATGATGTTTTTGATGTTAGCTGTCCATTTTAGATCTTGCAATATGATAGAACCTAGAAATTTGAAGGTTTCTACTGTTGATACTGTGTTGTCCAGTATTGTGAGAGGTGGAAGTATGGAAGGGTTTCTCCTAAAGTCTACCACCATTTCTACGGTTTTGAGTGTGTTCAGTTCCAGATTGTTTTGGTTGCACCACAAGGCTAGTCGTTCGACCTCTCGTCTATATGCGGATTCGTCATTGTCTCGAATGAGACCGATCACTGTTGTGTCATCTGCGAACTTCAGTAGCTTAACAGATGGATATTTGGAGATGCAGTCATTGGTATACAGAGAGAAGAGAAGTGGGGAGAGCACACAGCCTTGGGGGGCCCCTGTGCTAATTGTACAGGTATTTGATGTGATCTTGCTTAGCTTCATCTGGTGCTTCCTGTTTGTTAGGAAGCTTGTGACACACTTACAAGTCTGTTCCGGTACCTGTAGCTGGTTTAGCTTAGTTAGAAGAATGTCTGGAATGATGGTATTGAATGCTGAACTAAAGTCTACAAAAAGGACCCTTGCATAGGTCTTTGGAGACTCAAGATGTTGTAGGATGTAGTGCAGAGCCATATTAACAGCATCATCTGTTGATCTATTTGCTCAGTATGCAAATTGCAAGGGGTCTAACAGCGGATGCGTGATGGTTTTCAAGTAGGAAAGCACTAGGCTTTCAAAGGTTTTCATGACTACAGATGTTAAAGCAACTGGTTTGTAGTCATTCAGTTCCTTGATGGTGGGCTTCTTCGGCACTGAGATGATCGTAGAGCATTTGATACAAGAAGGAACACAGCACATCTCTAGTGATTTATTGAAGATACGGGTGAAGATGGGGGCCAATTGGTCAGCATAGACTTTTAAGCAAGAAGGAGTTATCTTGTCTGGGCCTGGAGCTTTTCCTGACTTTTGTCTGTGAAATAGGTCTTGCACTTCCTTTTCTGTGATCACTAGGGGTTGTGAACCCAATGGGATGGGATCAGTTGTAGGAGGCTTGGCTGTTGTTGGTGTGTCTGAGATGGTGGTGTGTGGAGATAGGTGGCTGTAGTTTCCTTTCAAACCTGCAGTAAAACTCATTCAGGTCATCTGCCAGTTGTTGATTACCTTCAGCCTGGGGAGGAGGTTTGCCATAGCCGGTGATATTTTTAAGAGTTTTCCACATGTTTGCTGGTTCATTTGCTGTAAACTGATTCTTTAGCTTTTCAGAGTAGCTTCTTTTTGCTGCTCTGATCTCCCTTGTTAGTACATTTCTGGCCTGATTGTACAGCATTTTTGGAAGTGGTCTTGCATTTTCTTCTTTCAGGGACTGAGGGACAGGAACTGAGCCAGAGTCATCCAGCTGGCTTCATACCTAAGGCTAAAAATTACTATCACCAGTTTTCTATCTTGATGTCTTAACTGCTACACCAACTAGCTCTCTGATCAGATGTAGGAGGTGATGAAAATAGGTACAAGCATACCTGCTTTGTGTGCTAAGCTAATTACCTAAGCTAATTCCCCAAGTACAGCACATTTTTTAATGTTAAACATTTATAATCTGGAGTTGGCTAGCTATAAACACAATTTCATGTGCTCAATGTACAGTGGTACCTTGGTACTCAACTGCTTTGAAACTCATCACATTTGGTATACCATGCATTCTGATGCAAAAATTTTGTCCCAATGCTCATTGTTTGTTTGATACTCAACACATAAGCTAGAACTGCCTTGTGACCTACTACGTTATTCCTTATTGGGAAAATTTGTTTGGCATCCATCATTTTTGATACTCATTGCGCCTCCTGGAATCAATTAATAACAATGACTACTGAGATATCACTGTATTTTTTTTCCTTTAAAAATATATTACTATGTGAAAACCAAGAGTTGACTTGGTTTAAATGGAATGCTTCTTAATTGAAGCAAGACCATCTAGTCTGAGATACAGATCTCTGCTTAGAGCAGAGATTCTCAGCTTGTTTGAACTGGTTAAGGACCTTTTGAATTCTTGGAGTTGCAGCAGTATTTCAGGCTGCTGCAACAACATAGCCATTCATGAGAAAGCATGCTGCCCTCTCTAGTGTGCAGAATGCTACTTCAACATCTCTTTTTCCTTTTCATTTCTGGGTAAAGGGCATGGTTTCAACACCAGCATTAGGCACTAAATACCCATCTTCAAGTCTGGAAATGGAGGGAGAGAAACCGGGCAGATTGTGCATATCTATTAATCTTTAAGTCTTCTTTGTCAAAAGGTTTGTATAGTTGTGTATCAGCTGACGTATTGGTACTAAAAGGAAAAAAAAGCTTTATCTTTGTTATTTTGCTTTTTTCCCCCAGGACTTCTATATATAACATTTCTTCCTCCAAGCAAACTTCATAGGTTTAGTTGGGCGGAGAGGCAGTGTCGTGTCCCCCTCCCCCTCCGACGACCAGCTCTAGGAAGTCCGTATTAAGCGTGGTAACGAAGCCTCTGCAGCTTTGCCAAATTCCTTCCAGATTTCTCAGGGCAGGCAGGAGTCCAAGTTGTGACTTCAGCAAACTAGATGACACTTTGCTTGGCTCAAGGTTGGAATGCCAAAAGCAGATCCTTTATATAGGCTGTGGGGTGTGGCTCCATGTCTCAGCATTTATCCAGGCCTGACCCTCCCTTCCTTCTGCTGGCATCACCTCTCAGAACTCCGGAAGCGAGGATCCTCCCACTGTGAATTCTCTTCAGCTGGATCTGCGTCGGTAGTTCTAGCACGTGGCTGGCTCCCTGCTCACACGCTGTAGGAGTGAGGTTTGTTTGTTCATTCCTGACATCCTGTCCGGGCATGGGGCCAGGGCCGGGGGCTGGAGGCATGACAGGCCGTTCATCTTCAATATCAGACTCGGAGTCTGAAAGCAGGCCCGGAAGGAGACGGGAGGGGCCTGGCTGAGGAGAGGAGGGAGGACGAGGCACAACAGGCAGTGAGTTACCAAATAAGTTTTTATGCTGAGCATTGGAATGGTCCTAGGGCACCCCAATAACCCTCTCATCCATTCTCCCCTGCCCATTTAACTCCCTGATTTAAAGGGTGAGGGCAGGTATTAAGTAGGTGTCTTTCCAGTCTCTGGACCAATAGAAGAGATTTTAAAATCCTTGGTTGCAGAGATGATTTCTTTCTAAGTACAAAATAAATTTTACTGTTATGGCGGGGGAAAAGCATTTTCTATTTGTTCACACATTGAGATTTTTTCCAGTTAATTTCAGCTTGTTTTATCACTTGGGGAAAAGTGTGAAATAAACTTGAAAAGACTCCCTCATCTCTACCTAGTTACGCCTTGCCTTGATGCTCAGGAAAAAGTCTCAAGTGAAATTTAATAGGTTGTTTGCGTTTGCTGTAGAATTCTTGAGAAAATAGCTGAGATATTGCTTTCACAGGAAACTTATCTGAAACATTAGAAGGCTGTTTATGAATACAAAAAATGTACTTTATTTGCAGAAAGTGTTTTTTTTTAATGTTCATGATCTCAGTTTTGACATTGAAAACAATTTCTGGCTTCAAATCAAGCAAATTGCCTCAGTTTAAACAGTACAGAGGGTTTCTAGATTATCACTTGGAAAGATCTGCATATCCAGAGAAATGATCTTATTCTGGCTTTATTCAGCTTGTAGCCTTACATTGTTTGGGGTTTATGTAGCCCTGAATCTACTATGACATATCCTACTTCTTTTACTGGATTAATATAAAAGAAATTCAGCAATGCAAAGATATTGGGCAACTCTGGATATCATTTTTCTGTATCGTAGATCATATATTGTGTAATGTTGAGAGCTGAAATGCCAGCAACTCTTGGGAATATACCAACATTCACTATAATGAATCATAATTTCATTTTTAAAAACAGCAAGCACATAATACTTTCTTTGGCTCTTTTGATACTTTCTTAATTCATTTACTACTTTCTGTGTCATTGTCTGTATTTTTCCTGACCTCCTGCTTTGCTATATCTTTTAAATATGCTTTCTTTGCTGTTAGTGGCCTTTGAGAGAATGTGTTGGGGCTGGCTGTTCATAACTTCCTTACAGTATAACCCTACACTATTTTGTTCGTAAATAGTAGTAAAATATGCTCCGGTTGGTTCAGCAAAAATTTGTGGCCTTATGCCTGGACCATGAATGCTATCTCTTAATAGCAAAAATTTTTCAGTATGTCCTCATAATGGCATTCCAGGCAAAAGCAATCCAATTACCTGGATCTGTTGGCAAATATAGCACATACATATGCTATGTTCAGCCTGCAAGTTAGAGTATGAATTGGGAATGCATAAAAATGCCTCTACTGTCTTGTATGAGAGTTAGCATTATACTATTCGATAAAATTGAATCTGTAAAGATTCAGGTAATCTGTAAAGAAAACAGTAAGTAGTAAATATGCATTCATATTTGCAGAAAGAAATCATATCACACTTTTTAATTCCTGCTTATTTGGGATTAACACTGGACAAATAACATCATCTGCAACATAGAGTGCATGGACTATATCAGCCACTATATAAGATAGACAGGCAGAAGACCAGTAGAGTTCCTCCATGAATACCCCGTCTAGCAGTCAGAAGACAGGATGAAAATTTCTTAAGCTCACAATACATGGAGAGACTCATCCATAGTTTTCACAGGGAAACTGAAAATTCTAGTCCAAGTTAAATAAAAAAATACTAGGGAATTCTTGGAAGTTCAGCATTTAGACAAATCAACCATCAATGGACACCTAGAGAGAAACCATATGTACACACCATTCAAAAGAGACAAACTAAAAAAGCTAAGAAGGAAACAAAAAAACTAGAACATGTCTTCTGCAACAGCTAACACCTATATAAACAGGGATTAACACCAGACAAACAATCAAGCAGAAGACAATACTCTAAGCAAGGAACTGCCAATGAGAAAACCATACCCCCTTCAACACTGGCAGGATAAGCTATTGTATAGAAAGCAAACTCCACACTCAGAGCATATGCACCAAGACAAATTCCTTGTGTGTCCAATCACACTTGGCCAATAAAAAATTCTATTCTATTCTATTGATGATATTATCCAGTTGGGTAATGAAATGTCTGCATACAAACATCCAAACTCAAAAAGTACCAAAGACTCAAAGTTCAACCTCGAGCTACAAATAGTCTTTTATTGAAAAAGGTAATTGCCCATTAGCTGTTTTATTATTGCTAATGTGTCCTTTTACTATTTATGGCATGATGCCTTCTTTATAAATATATTCTTTTAAGCTTCTTGCTAAAATACCTACATTTGGCTTGTACCAAATGGTGGTTGTAGCATCTGCAGGCTAGGAAAAGCTGCTGTGCCTTACCACAAAATGGAATTCGGAGGCTATTTATCAAATAGAAGTGACAGCAGTCTCATTGACTTTCACTTTTTCTCTCTTCAGAGGTGAATGTTTTATAGGACATAGTGTGGTTTTCATAAGTTGTAGCTCAGGGCAAGCTCAGTCTGAGCTAAAGAACAAGAAAGGTCCCTCCCATTTTAATGTAATATTTCCCCCAATACTGGTGATAGAACATCTTATTTTTTTCCAACAATTTTATTAAATATTATACCATACAAGTAAAACTTATACAACCAAAGCATACATATTATATCTATATCTATCTATCTATCTATCTATCTATCTATCTATCTATCTATCTATCTATCTATCTATCTATCTATCTATCTATCTATCTATCTATCATCTATATAATACATTTAAAAAGAAAAAAGAACCTCTTCATCCCAAGCAAGCATAATCAAAATTAAGAAGTTATCACTACCTCTTAAAATAAAATCAGACTTCCCTTCATTCCCTATCTAATTCCAGTTTTTATAAACCCATCTCTATCTCTCCCTATTAAACAACAAAAGTCCAGTAAAAGTTATTAGAAACAACATAAATATTACAAATTATTTATTAAATCCAGTATGAATCCTTCTTTTTCCTTTAAACAAATCTCCCTGTTTCTTCTCTTCAAATAATTAAAATTCAATCCACTCAAACAATTAAACATTACCAGAAGTAACTATGAATTGGCATCCAGTCCTAATCAAAAACCATTAAAGATCGATCAAAGTAACCCATTATTTTTGACCTTGATCAATAAATCAATTTTGTATTCTTTTTTCCTTAGCCTTTAAAATCCTCAAAGAAAGTTCTAGCATCTGCCTTCTCATACTCTTTTCTCTTTTCTCAAAGTTCTTTTCTTCATCCTCATCGTCCGCTTTGTACTTCTAGTGTAGTAAGTCCAGCAAATCGTTTCTGTAAATTCAATGTAAGAAAATAGTCTGGATCTCTCCTCTGATTCGTTATTTGTGGGTTTTTGTCATATAAAACAACATCTTACAGTGCATGTGAAGACTAGAGAATAGTGGAAATGATGCAGGGACCCTTATACAGCACTCCACTATCTTTCAATCCAACTGCTAATGAAGCTACTGTCTTTGCTGGCATTCAATCTTCACTTAGACTTGAGAAATGATCATAAATCAGCTAATAAGTGTATTCGCTTCGGGTGGCTTTATATGCTAAAATGGCACGCATCTGCAGTGTTAACAACCTCATTTCCTTAATATATTTTGTTTGAGCTCGTTGCTATTGAAAAACAATTTCTCCTATTGAATGTAAGCTGTATCAGATATTTGCCAAATGAATTCAAACTTACAATTATAACTTCAAACATACTTGCTAGAGAGTTAACCCATTGCTCTTACTGACAAAGTAAACATAGAAAGTTAACAGGAGTTTGTTGGTAGAAGGAAAAGGATGGCAAGAAGTGCTGAATGCTTTGATGGATTGAATGATCTGCAGAAAGGAATAAAAATCCTCCCCTCAATCGCTATTGCTGCAAACCGCTTCTTAGCTGAAAGCCAGGGGTGGGTTCTACTTACCTTTACTACCTGTTCGCAGTGAGGCCATGAGTGCGCAGAAACTTCCTGATGATGTCCGGGTCAGTGGGTTGAGCCTCCGGCCAGTTTTACTACTGGTTCTTGCAAACCGGTCTGAACTGGGGGCAACCCACCACCGCTGAAAGCCCATTGCTGGTGACTTCCTGCTGAGTAAGCAGGGAAAACAGAGTCCAAATATAAGGCAATAGATTTCCAAGGATGGGATAAACAGAAAAAGCAGAAGTTTGATGAAGAGTCTTCCAATATATTGCCTCCATGCTCAAGTTGATAGCATGGACTAGGCTAGCTTAAAAACCTGAGAAGCAAAAAGAGGAGAAATGAGAAAAAAAATAAACAAAACAAACAACCCCCCCCCAAAAAAAACAAAAACAAATGGTGTCTTGGGAAACTTAAACGAAGCATATCCAGTGAAACAGTCTATATGGTGACGCTCTTCAGGTAAACTAAAAAAAACTCTGGGTCTTGTCATTTCTAAAGTAAGTTAAAGAAAGCAGATTTAGATAATTTGGAATGTATACATGAAATTCAGCTGCCTTCACATTTTGATTCTCTAGATCCATAGTTCTCAATCTTTTCTTCACCATGGACCCCTTTAAATACCTTTTGTGGCCAAGGACCATGGCCATGGACCACCAAGATTTAACTCAAGGTTTAAATCATAACATTCCTTCAAGCCTTCGCAGACCCTCCGTGATGACATTGCAACCCCCGCCCCCCGGGGGCCTATAGACTATTGGTTGGGAACCATTATTCTAAATTGTTAGCTATCCCCTTTCTTCCTCATAGGAGACATGGATTTAATAATTCCCTTGCTCTTTAAAATGGTTAAACTCTCACAAAATTGCCAAATATAGTAAGATTTTAAGGTTCAAATAAAATGTCTTACAACCTCAAATCACATCGCTGAAACCTCCTGAAATTTTAGCAGTGTGATTTGACACACTCTCCCTTGAGTGAAGCTCAGCTCCTTATGAGTACATGGTGCAGTTGTACTGTATGTTCAAGAGGCTACAAAATGATGTGGGTTTTTTTTTCATTTTCAAAAGCAGAGATCTATCCTCCCACAATGTCCCATTGTTATTCATCCAAAGTTGTACTGTTACATTAGAAGGAATATAAAATCTTTCTCCTGAGGGATCAGGAGAACGTATGATCCAAGTATAGAACTGGGTGTAGGAGATAACCAGGCTGACCCTGAGAGAGGGGTCAAGAGCATCTTCGGTCATGAGTCCCTTCATGCCCACAAGAGATCAAAGTCCAACCCACCTTGAATTCCTTTGACTCTTATCTACCGCCAATTTGCTTTGGCCCTTAGTAGTTCAGATTCTCGTGGAGAGCTTAAGCTTGTAATAAATCTTTAAACCCACTGGAATTGCCTGGATCTTCTGATTTCTCGGGCACTTATTACTGGATGCAGTAGAAGAATCTGGAAAACAAAGAGAGAACATAAAAAACTGAATTAAAAAGAGGCTCCAGTGACGTCACCCTCCTGCTGGGTGCTCTAACAGAGCACTCCGTGTTAGAAGATTGTAAAAGTCAGTGAAACAGAAAATAAATCACTGTTCACTGAGCTTAGCATAATCTCTGGGTGAAAGAGGTTATCAGAATTGTGGAAGAGTGGCAGGTCTGACAGGGGGTTTGCTCTCAAGAGCGAATTTTCCTGGATTTATGACCCCACCGAATTCCACTCCCTCCAACTTCAGCACGCTCCTGTTTTTATCAGGAAAAAGGAGAGGAATGTCGCTTCTGCTCTAGAGGACTTATTAAATTGATTGATATTCCAAGCAGACGGGAATTTCACAAGCGTTCGATCTTTGATGCAGAATCAGCACGGCAAGTACCGACTCCCTTTTTGAAACTTGAAACCTTTCTTTGTCTTTGATTAATTGACTTTTAAAATGGCGTCTAAAAGTGAAAGTAAAAATTTTTTAGTACGATGAAGCAGCGTTACTTGTGGATTGTTACAAACGGAGTTTTTTTATACTGAAAGGAGGGAAGGAGAGTTATTAAGTTTGAATTCCTGATTCTTTTGAAGACAGAATGGCAGCTAAACCTTTAAAGCCTTCTGGAAGAAGGGGATCTGAACCAAGTCTTGAGGAAATATTGAAAGAACAATTAAAACTTTCTGAAGATAGGCAAAAAGAGATGATGGAGAATTTTAATGCAAAAATAAGAGAAGATATTCTTATGGCAGTTCAAGGACTGAGTAAAAAAATTGAAGGATTGGAAGTGGAAATGCAACAGATCTCTCAGTCAAATAAGCATTTAGAAGACGAAATGAAAGGTGTTCAGAAAAAAGTGGATCAAAATGAAGATCAGGTTGTGATATTACAATATAAACTTATGGAAGGAGCTCTTAGAATTCGTGGTATGCAAGAAGAGCGTGGAGAAGACCTAAGAAAAATTATATCAGAAGCATTGGCTGAATTTATTGAAGTGGACCCCCAAGAGGTAGCTTACCAAATTGATAAAATATATAGAGTTAATTCTTGGATTGCAAGACAGAGAAAGCTTCCTCGGGACATTGTGGTTTATTTTGTGAAAAGGACTATGAGAAATCAAATTCTGCAAGTTTCATATCAGACAACTTTAAAAATTGGAGAACAGGAGTTGAAGGTGTTGAAAGAGATTCCTTCAAAGATGTTAAGAGACAGGAAGGAATTTGCTTTTTACACAAGAACTTAAAAACATCAGATTCAATTCAGATGGGAGGTGCCAGTTGGACTGACACTATTCTATCAAGGAAGGAGATATAGAATTGACACTGTTTTAAAGGCAAAGTTTTCTTTCTACAGTTTTGAAAGTCGAAATAGAAGTGATAGAAAACTTCAAGAGACTCAAGAAGGCGTGGTGATCCAAGAGCCTTTATTGCTGCCAGTATTAGAGGAACCACAAGAGCAAAGGGTGACAAGAGGAGCCCTTAAGCGTAAAGAAGAGCAACAGTCTCAAAGTAAAAGTCAGGATCCCATTATGGAAGCTGTGGGAGGAGCTAGACGGAAGATACCGGAGGAGGAGCTTCCGTTGTCTGCTTCAAAGCTTCAGGAGGCCAGTAATGGCAAATAGAATCTTGTCATGGAATGTTAATGGCTTGAATTCAGCTCAGAAAAGAAGGAAAATATTTCACTACTTGAAACAATTAAAAATGATGTGATTTGTTTGCAAGAGACACATATAAAATTACCAGACCAAAAATATTTAATTAATTCAAAATTGGGTAACCATTTTGTTGCATCAGCTTTGGAAAAGAAGCATGGAATTGTTGTATATATCAGGAAGGATATACCAGCTAAGCTAATTGAGGCAGATATTCAAGGAAGATTTATTGCTATTGAACTGGTGATAGATGCAAAAAGACTTTGTTGATAGGTATTTATGCACCTAATCAGCAACAAGAAAAGTTTTACAAAATGTTACATGAGAGGTTGACCCTCTGGGATTATAGTTCGTTTATTTTATTAGGAGACTGGAATGGAGTAATTGATACAAGAAGGATAAGAGAACCTCCTCCAAGAAGATACCTATACATGCAAAATTACCAAAATCCTTTTTGAAATGATGGAAGACTTTGAGTTTAGAGATATATGGAGGTTACGGAATCCAGATGAGAGAGATTTTACTTTTTTCTGATAGGCATCAATCTTTTTCACGCATTGATTTTATTTTAATTTCTAATGACTTGCTTTCTAGGGTGAAGAAAACGAAGATATTTCCGAGGTGTTTAACTGACCATAGCCCAGTATGGATGGAATTATTACAAGGGAAAAAAGGTGGTAGAACATGGAGGTTGAATGAAAATCTGTTTAGATATGAGGATAATGTAACTTATTGTAAGAAACAGTTAAAAGAATTTTTTGATTTTAATATGTACAAAGGGACACCTATAGGAACTGTGTGGGAAGCGAGCAAAGCGTTTATTAGAGGATATTGATTTTATTTGGACAACAGGCAAAGGAATAATAAACAAAGGCAGCGTAGATATTTGGAAGAAGAAATTCAAAGGAAGCAACAGTTATTAATTCAAAACCCACAAGATCATAAACTTAAAGAGGCTATAAAAATATTACAGAGTCAATTTAATATGTTAATGGCAGACCAGGTGGCAACGAATATACAATATGCTAAACATAATACCTTTTGTAATGCAAATAAACCTGGGAGATGGTTGGCATATAATTTAAGGAAGAAACAGAAAGCACGTGTCATACAAAAAATAGAATATAAAGGTAAAGAGATATACCAACAGGATAAAATTAAAAGGCATTCTCAGAATTTTATACTGCACTATATGCAAAAGACAAAATATTGGATAGGGACATTTATGATTATTTGAAAGATTATAAGGTTAATATTCTAACATTAGAACAGAGGAGGAGCTGAATCGGCCGATAGCTACTGGAGAAATAGTGGAGGCAATTAAACAATTAAAATGGGAAAACCCTGGTACAGATGGTCTTACAGCAACTTATTATAAAAACACAGGATGAAATATTAGGCCCACTTAAAGAATTATTTAATCAGATACAATTAGGAGTGGAATACCCCGTCATGGAAAACATCTTTTATTTCACTGATACCGAAGAGGAGCAAGACTGCTCTAAACCTGGTAACTACAGGCCGATTTCACTTTTAAATAATGATTATAAGATTTTTGTAAAAATAATAGCAAATAGATTAATGTTAGTTTTACAACAAAGAATTCATACTGATCAATCTGGTTTTATAAAAGGGAGGCAGATGAGGAATAATGTTAGACAGATTATTAATATATTGGAATATTTGGAAAAGAAGAATACTTCAGCGGCACTTATTTTTTTGGATGCAGAGAAAGCCTTTGATCGATTGCATTGGGATTTTTTATTTAAATTAATAGAGAAAATGCAATTTGGAGACTGTTTTATTAGAATAATTAAAGCGATTTATGGAGAGCAAACAGCACAGATTATAGTAAATGGTAGTTTGACAGAAGTTATTAAGATTGCGAAAGGAACAAGACAGGGATGTCCCTTATCACCATTATTGTTTGTTTTGACTCTGGAACCATTATTAGATAAAATACGAGAATTAATGAAAATAGAGGGAATTAAGATTAGACAATATGAGTACAAAGTTAGAGCTTTTGCAGATGATGTAGTGGTTACGTTAATGAATCCTATAAATTCAAGTAGATTTTGTTGGAAGTAATTGATAAATATGGAAAGGTATCAGGATTTAAAATAAATCAGAATAAAACAAAAGTGATAATTAAAAATATGTCTATACAACAGAAACAAAAACTAGAGGAAATGACAGGATTTGAGGTAGTAAAAAAGGTTAAATATTTAGGGGTCTATATTAGCTCATCGAACAAGAAACTTTATAAGAATAATTATGACTTGCTATGGCAAAAAGTTCAGAATGATATGAGTGGCTGGAAGAAATTGCAGTTATCCCTATTGGGAAGGATTGCGGCTATTAAAATGAATGTGTTACCTAGATTTTTGTTTCTGTTCCAGATGATACCTATAATTAAAAAGGATAAAAATTTGGAAGATTGGCAGATTGGGATTAATAAATTTATATGGCAGGGTAAAAAGGCGAGGGTTAAAATGAAAATAATACAGGACTCACGGGAAAGAGGTGGTTTAAGAATGCCTAACTTTAAACTATATTATGAAGCAGTAACCCTTTCAGTAATAAGTGACTGGTTTAACTTAACAGAGGAAAGAATTTTGAATATAGAAGGTTATGACTTGTTATATGGATGGCATGCGTACTTATTTTATGAAAAAAGTGGATAGGGCTTTTAAGAATCATGTGTTGAGAAGTGCTCTTTATGGTCTGGAAAAATATTCCTATAAATTAGAATACAAGATTCCTATATGGGCGAGCCCTAGACATGCAATAGAGAATATAAATATAGAACAGAAACAGGAAATGATTACATATAAAGAACTTTTGTATGCTGAAGGAGGTAGATTGCAATTAAAATCATTACAGGTATTAAATGAAGAAGGGAGGAATTATACTTGGTTTCAATATGGGCAAATAAGTGCTAGATGGAAAGAAGATCAAAAATTGGTATAATGCAAAGGAGGAAAATTTAATAAAGCAAATTAGAAATCAGACCCAGGAGCATATAAAGAGATTGTATAATGTGTTGCTTGAAATAGATTCGAAAAGGATTTGGTAAAGGATTGTATGATAAAATGGGCACAGAATATTCAGGAACCAATAATGTTGGAAACATGGGAGAAAATTTGGGTTAGAAATGTTAAGTTTACACAAGCACAGAATTTAAGGAAAATTTTTATAAGATGTTTTATAGATGGCATTTAGATCCCAAAAAATTATCATGTATGTATCCTAATATCCAAGCGAAATGTTGGAGGTGTGATTGTGATGATGCTACATATTTTCATATTTGGTGGACTTGCAAGAAAATTAAGGTCTTTTGGATAAGAATTTGGTGGATTATTCAAAATGTACTGAAGAAGAAGATAAAGTTCCTGCCACAATTTTTCCTTTTGGGAATTATAACGGATTGTACAGGGATTGAGACTAAATTGATTCTGAACTTAATAACAGCAGCAAGACTGTTGATTGGACAATACTGGAAGAAAGAAGAGATACCTACAATAGAAGAATGGATATTGAAAGTTATTAATTTGGCTGAGATGGCTAAAATCTCAGCGTTTTAAAAGACAATACGCAGGAAAGATATTTAATTGAATGGAAAAATGGATTGATTATCTACAAAACAGATATCAGATTAAGAAATATCAGATTGCCTTTGAATAATTAGAAAGTTATTTTATGTAATGGGAGGGGTTGGGAGACGAAAAGCTTTGGATGTGGTTATTTGGATTGGAAGGGAAAATTTTATTCTATGTTTGGTTTATGTATAACTTTACCTTGTGATTGACCCGGGAAGCCGGGGGTGGGGAGGAGGGGGTGTTTTGTTTTTTGGGAGGAGGGGAAAAAGAGGAAAAATGTTTTTGTTTTTTTAAAACTCTTTCAATAAAAAAAAAACTGAATTAAAAAAAGGGAGGAAAAGACTTTCAGCCATTTTGCTGAATTAACTGAGAGCATTGTTTTTGATAGATTTGTCTTCCCTACTTATATCAATTATTTAACTATGAATAAGAAAATATAGCTTAAACGTGTAACTTTGTATTATGTATTTCTAGCAACATGAATGGGACCACTGAATCTCTTACATTTCAGGACATTTTAATTCGCTTAAGGAACAGAATGTTCCCAATTATTTTTTACCATGCTGAAGCAAATGAAACATAACCTATGATTTATGAAATCTCGATGACCTGACTAATAGATTAATAGATTGCCAAGAGATGCCAAGATGCAATAAAGACATTTTTGCCATATTGTAAAATTTTATCTACATAATGGCTTTGCTTTTCCTTACAGAAGTACATACGAAGTATGAAATCTTACTGAAGTTATACGGCAAAACTGCATCTTTGTGTAGTTTGAAACACAGACACTTTCAGCCTTACTACTTTTATTTCCATATAAAATGTTGACTGTATTTCTTCATAATTGTTATGATAGCTTTGGCAGTTTTAATTTGTATAGATTTTTTTTCCTGGCTATTGTTCCAAAAGTGGTCCTTAAACCTCCTAAATCTTGGAGTCTTTAGGAGTAACTTACAAAGCAACTGTAAGGGGTCCTTGGTGCTCCCTGAGCTTGCTTGTTTTTTTGCAGATGTTTCATTGCCCAAACTAGGTAATATCATTGGTGCTAGTCCTGATGATATTACCTAGTTGGGTAATAAAACGTCTGCAAGAAAACAAGCAAGATCAGAAAGCACCAAGGGCTTCTCATGTCAACCCTGAATTACAAATATTCTCCTTTATTAAAGAAACTTTAACCATAGGACAAAACATTTGCCAGCCTTGGTACATCTGTAAAATCTTTGCATCCTGGACCAGGCATCTTACTGGATTTCCATGGAAACCACAGTGATTGAAGAACCTGTTTGCCTAAAGAGATGTAGATGCACAGGTACAATTATGCACCCCTTCTCCTAAGGTACAAACATTGCTTCTTTCCAAAGGGCAATGCAATGCAGATCGTTTCCATCTTTAGGTCCTAGGTAAACTCTCTAAGCAGTTTACAGAGTCAGCATATTGCCCCCAACAATCTGGGTCCTCATTTTACCAACCTCGGAAGAATAGAAGGCTGAGTGAACCTTGATCCAATGAGAATTGAACTACAGGCAGTCAGCAGACTTAACAGAATTAGCCCGCAATACTGCATTCTAACCACTGCACCACCATGGCTCTTACAAACTAATACAGCTTGGTGCAAGAAACATTTGTGCTTAAATGGATCTAAGACAATCAAACATACTTTAGGATCAGAGAAAAAATGGAAGTTTTCGAAAAGGGAAAAGTGCTTTGAACCTTAGCTGACTACTGAAAGACCATAACATTTTATGAGATTTATTTAAAATGGATGGCTAAACACTTAATTTCTTATGCCCAAGTATATTACAGAGTAAGAAAAAACTTTTCATTTTTATCATAGTTTCTGTAATGCCTTAGTTTTCTCTACAGCCAGACCCTGCTATTTTTCTTCGGTATGGATAGCAAAGAGGAATGGGGGCTCAGCAGTTAAGATGCTGGGTTGTCGGCTGGAAAGCCGGCAGCCCAGGTTCGAGACTCGAGTGCCACGCAACGCCTTTCTTGCCCCAGCTCCTGCCTACCTAGCAGTTTGAAAGCATGCAAATAGATAAATAGATACCACTTCGGTAGGAAGGTAAAACTGTTCCATGATGTCATGCTGGCCACATGACTACAGAAATGTCTTTGGGCAGCACTGGCTCAATGGCCTTGAAATGGAGATGAGTATTGCCCCCACTGTAATCACAACAACTAGTGGAGTAAAAATCCTCAGGGACTCATTTACCTTTTCCTCCTAGGCATAGAAAAACACTCTTCAATTATTGACAGTGAAGAATTACCTTTTGACTGGTCATCTACCATTAAAAGAAATAATAACAACAACAACAACAATAACAACAACAACAACAACGAGTTGGAAGGGACCTTGGAGGCCTTCTAGTCCAACCCCCTGCCCAGGCAGGAAACCCTACACCATCTCAGACAGATGGTTATCCAACATTTTCTTAAAAATTTCCATGTTGGAGCATTTACAACTTCTGCAGGCAAGTTGTTCCACTGATTAATTGTTCTAACTGTCAGGTAATTTCTCCTTAGTTCTAAGTTGCATCTCTCCTTGATTAGTTTCCACCCATTGCTTTTTGTTCTACCCTCAGATGCTTTGGAGAATAGCTTGATTCCCTCTTCTTTGTGGCAACTGCTGAGATATTGGAACACTGCTATCATGTCTCCCCTAGTCCTTCTTTTCATTAAACTAGGCATACCGAGTTCTTGCAACCGTTCTTCATATGTTTTAGCCTCCAGTCCCCTAATCATCTTTGTTGCTCTTCTCTGCACTCTTTCTAGAGTCTCAACATCTTTTCTACATCGTGGCGACCAAAACTGAATGCAATATTCCAAGTGTGGCATTACCAAGGCATTATAAAGTGGCACTAACACTTCACGTGATCTTGATTCTATCCCTCTGCTTATGCAGCCCAGAACTGTGTTGGCTTTTTTAGCAGCTGCTGCACACAGCTGGCTCATATCTAAATGGTTGTCCACTAGGAGTCCAAAATCCCTCTCACAGTTACTACTATTGAGCAAGGTACCATATATACGGTACCTGTGCATTTTGTTTTGTTTTTTTGCCTAAATGTAGAACCTTACTTTTTTCACTGTTGAATTTCATTTTGTTAGATAGCGCCCAATGTTCAAGTCTGTCAAGATCCTTCTGTAACTTAAGCCTATCTTCTGGAGTGTTGGCTATTCCTGCCAGCTTGGTGTCATCTGCAAATTTGATGAATTCCCCATCTATCCCCTTGTCCAAGTCATTGATGAAGATGTTGAAGAGTACTGGGCCTAAAACAGAACCTTGGCCTACTCCACTGCATACCTCCCTCCATGTGGATGTAGTTCCATTGAGGACTACACGTTGAGTGCGGTTGGTCAGCCAGTTACGAATCCATCTGGTGATGGTGCTGTCTAACCCACATTTTTCTACTTTATCTAGTAGTAGGTTATGGTCTACTTTATCAAATGCTTTACTGAAGTCCAAGTAAATTATATCGACAGCATTCCTCTGGTCTACTAATTTTGTCACTTTGTCAAAGAATGCAATAAGATTAGTCTGGCATGATCTGTTTTTGACAAACCCATGTTGGCTTTTGGTTATTACTTTGTTTGCTTCTAGGTGTTCGGTGATTCATTGCTCGATTATCTTTTCCAGAATCTTCCCCGGTATTGAGCTCAGGCTGATAGGTCTGTAGTTTCCCGGATCTGTTTTTTTTTCCTTTTTTGAAAATGGGAACTACATCAGCTCTTTTCCAGTCCTCTGGCAGCTCTCCTGTGCTCCAGGATCTTTGAAAGATATAGTTCAGTGGTTCTGAGATCTCGTCTGCCAGTTCCTTCAGAACCTTAGGGTGTAATCCATCTGGTCCTGGTGATTTGAACTCGTCTAGGGTAGACAGGTGTTCACTTACCATTTTCTTCCCTATTTTAACTTGTGTTCCTAATCTGTTTTTTGTGATGCTGTTTTTGATAGGTTGGATTGTTTTTTCCTTTTGTGTAAAGACAGATGCAAAATATGAGTTAAGTAGATCTGCTTTCTCCCTGTTGCTTGTCACCTTCTTGCCACTTCCTCCCAGCAATGGGCCAATTGTTTCCTTGACTTTTTTCTTGTTTTTAACATGTTGGAAGAAGCTTTTTTTTGTTATTATTTACTTTTATCGCTAGCCTTTGTTCGTTGTGAGCCTTAGCTTTCCTCACTTCATCTTTACAGGCTCGGGCTATTTGCTGATATTCTGCCTTAGTTATTTGTCCCTCTTTCCACTTTTTATACTTGTCCTTTTTGCCTTTCAATTTGTCAGAGAGTTCTTTATGCATCCATGCTGGTTTCTTTTGAGATCTATTATTTTTCTTCTTCATTGGTATTGTGCTAGACTGCGCTTTTATAATCTCACTTTTCAAAATTTCCCAAGCTTCTTGAGTTGTTTTCCCCTTGAGGATTCTCATCCATGGACTCCTTCTCAAGCTCTCTCTAAGTTTATTGAAATTAGCTCTCTTAAAGTCGAAGACTCTAGTTTGACTTTGTTCTACTACTTGTATTTGCTTAATGTCAAATTCGAATATTGCGTGATCACTTGCCCCCAAGGTTCCTGTAGCTTCAAAACCTTCTATCATTTCATCTCTGTTAGTGAGAATTAAGTCCAGTATGGCTGATCCCCTTGTTACGTTCTCTACTTTTTGGGAAACAAAGTTGTCTGCTAGGTTTGTTAGGAACCTGTTGGATCTCACACTTGTGCAGAGTTTGTCTCCCAGTTGATGTCAGGGTTGTTAAAATCTCCCATTACTACTGTGATGTGCTTCCTACATACCTTAGTTAGCTGACTAGCAAAAAGTTCATCTACTTCCTCTGTTTGGTTGGGTGGCCTATAGTATAGACCTATGGCAATATCATTTCCCCCCCCCCTTTTATATTGACCCAAATGCATTCAAATGATTTTCATCATTGTTGTGCTCTATTTCTGTAGAGTTGTAGTTATTTCTTATATATAGTGCAACTCCACCTCCTCTTTTATTTGGTCTATTTCTTTTAAATAATTTGTTTCCCTCTAGCTGTATGTTCCATTTGTTGGTTTCATCCCCACCAAGTTTCCGTAATGGCAACAATATCATATCTGCCCTCATTTACTTGAATTTCTAATTCACCCTGTTTATTCCTCATACTCTGTGCATTGGTGTATAGACCTTTGAGTCCATTTGGACTGACCTTGTGTTTACTGTCTACATAACCTGTGTTGTGCCTGACTGCCCCTACTTTCTTGCCACCTGTTGGTTTAGTGCAAATGGTATGGCACTCACTATTAAATGCTTGGTTTTGCTTGATAGCAGGGCTGATAATCTTACCCGCACAGACATCTATGTAACTTGCACTGATAACCCTATTAATTTTGGATTGCTGGGGACAGAAATTTTCTGTATCAATTAATTCTCTGTCTCCACTGTTCAGTTTAAATGTTTATCCAGAAAATCTGTGAATTTATTGCTAAGTAACTCAGTACCTTTCTTTGATGGATGCAATCCATCTCTTTTGTACAGTTTTTCATTGGACCAGTTGCAGACATCGTGACTAATAAAACCAAAGCCTTCCCCTTTACACCACTCCTTTAGCCACACATTAAACTCCACTACACGCTGGCTTTTACTTTTTTGTTCCTTATATACTGGTAAAACCTCTGAAAAGATAAGCCTACAACCGATACTATTAAGTTCATACCCCAAGCTCTGGAAATCATTCTGCACAGAAAATACATCCTTTTGGGACAGATCATTTGTGCCAAGATGTCATTTGTGCATCAACATCAGAATCCTTTCTGGCATTCTTGACTATCAAGAATGCTAAAAATGTTTTGCTAAAGTTAACCTTTAAAAGTAAAGATGATTTACTTACTTTTAAAGCTGACCTTAAAGGAAAACAGTACCGTATGTTTAGAGTAAATGTACTCAACGATACACATCTTTCTGCTGTGGGCTTGATTCTTTTTTTTTAAAATCACTACAGCCAATATAGCTCCTATTGACCTAGCAGAAGACTCAAGAAATTAATTACTTTTCTATTCTGTGCCAAAGAATGCTTTAGCTAAAGTGGATGTGTTTTTTTATAAAATAAAATAAGAAAAAAATGTGATAATACTCTGTTCTAGTTTGTTGCCTGTCACTCCTTTCAGCTGTTCAAATATTATTCTTGTCTGAGAGGCATGAATCTGCTTCAGTCAAAACAGAATCTTCAAGAGACCTGGCAGATTAGATACTGTAAATGAGTGTGATCGGCAGTGTTCATTTAATAAAGAAAACATAAATGAATTTCCTGACAGATCTTTGAAGGCTGGGGATGCCTTACTTGACCTGGATACGTGTCACCTTGGAAGGGGTTGCAATTCTGAAAATGGGTAGCAGAGAGACAAAGAAATAGACAAGGTCACACAAAAGCTAAATCCAATTTAAATTAATTGGAATGGAATTTAGGGAAATACAGGAAATGCAGTCCCGATGTGTTTTTCAGGGAAATGCAATCCTGATGCATTTTCCTCCTTTTGTCACCTGAATAATTATGTTTCAGCAGCAATTTGTGGGATTATGTGCTGACTAATAATATGCTGTCTACAGACTCCAGGATTTCTCTAATCCATAAGAAGTTGCCTATGGATATCTTCCCCCAATTATGTTGAACTAGTTTGAAAATATATCCAATTTCTTGAGAGATTCAGCAAGCTTGTCAGATACGGGGGTGACTTTGGGGAAGAAGCATTGAAGGTTGCTTGAACCCATCATTCACCTAAGAGACTATTGTCTACAAACACAAAGGGCTGGTTCCCACAACAAATGGCTTGAAAACCAAATCAATCACATTATGTCTTAGTAGACACCAATCTTTATGAAAGAGAGACAGATACAATTTTTTATGAAATAGCAAAAATCATATAAGATTGTGTGTGTGTGTGTGTATGCACATGTGAATGTATATATGTTCATGTGTATATATGTATGTATGAACATGTGAATGTATATATGTTCAAAACCATGATAAGTTTGAAGAAAGAAGCAAAGGGTGAGTTGGGAGGATTTGCCCAACCTTGTCTATCTCACTTATGCTTAGTACTATGGAGTAGCATATATTTATCAGATACCACTTCCTGCTCAGAAAAAAACCCAGAAAAAGCCAAGATGGAGCATTTGCATTACATAGTTATCATGATCAATGGGGAACTCATCAAATTTGCAGATGACACCAAGCTGGCAGGAATAGCCAACACTCCAGAAGATAGGCTCAAATTACAGAAAGATCTTGACAGACTTGAACATTGGGCGCTATCTAACAAAATGAAATTCAACAGCGAAAAAAGTAAGGTTCTACATTTAGGCAAAAAAAACAAAATGCACAGGTACCGTATATGTGGTACCTTGCTCAATAGTAGTACCTGTGAGAGGGATCTTGGAGTCCTAGTGGACAACCATTTAGATATGAGCCAGCAGTGTGCAGCTGCTGCTAAAAAAGCCAACACAGTTCTGGGCTGCATAAACAGAGGGATAGAATCAAGATCACGTGAAGTGTTAGTGCCACTTTATAATGCCTTGGTAAGGCCACACTTGGAATACTGCATTCAGTTTTAGTCGCCACAATGTAAAAAAGATGCTGAGACTCTAAAAAGAGTGCAGAGAAGAGCAACAAAGATGATTAGGGGACTGGAGGCTAAAACATATGAAGAACGATTGCAGGAACTGGATATGTCTAGTTTAATGAAAAGAAGGACTAGGGGAGACATGATAGCAGTGTTGCAATATCTCAGGGGCTGCCACAGAGAAGTGGGAGTCGGGCTGTTCTCCAAAGCATCTGAGGGTAGAACAAAAAGCAATGGGTGGAAACTGATCAAGGAAAGAAGCAACTTAGAACTAAGGAGAAATTTCCTGATAGAACAATTAATAAGTGGAACGACTTGCCTGCAGAAGTTGTGAATGCTCCAACACTGGAAATTTTTAAGAAAATGTTGGATAACCATCTGTCTGAGATGGTGTAGGGTTTCCTGCCTGGGCAGGGGGTTGGACTAGAAGGCCTCCAAGGTCCCTTCCAACTCTGTTGTTGTTATTGTTATTGTTATCATGCTTGATTCAATTCATTTTTCTTGATTTAAACAACCTTAAAATAGCCATATGTAATAAGTTTGCACATTACCCATCATCCATCTCCGTCCACTTATGATTGTATGACTGTAACTTTGTTGCTTGTATCCTTACGATTTATATCGATATTGATTCCTGATTGCTTATTTGTACCCTATGATTATCATTAAGTGTTGTACCTTAGAATGCTTGATGAACGTATCTTTTCTTTTATGTACACTGAGAGCATATGCTCCAAGACAAATTCCTTGCGTGTCCAATCACACTTAGCCAATTAAAAATTCTATTCTGTTCTGTTCTATTCTGTAGGATAAAATGTGGTCCCCTTGTTTGGAGTTTTGTGTAAATATAGTTACTAAATAAGTAACTAATGACATGGAAAATATGTTCATGCAAAGAGCATTGGCAAATATTGAGGATTGCAGGTAGTCATTGACTTAGAAAAAAATTTCTTTTGCGAAGTGAGACAACTGTTAAGTGAATTTGCCCTAACTTGCAGTTACAGTTGTTAAATGAATCACTGAAGTTCTTGAGTTAGTAACATTGTTGTTAAGTGAATCTGGCTTCATCCATTTTCTTTGTCAAAAGGTCATAAAAGGTGATCATATGATCTTGGGACACTGCAATTGTCATAAATATGAGTCAGTTGCCAGGCATCTGAATTTTGAACACGTAACCATGGGGATGCTTTGTGCCTATGGCAGGACTAGAACTCACATTTTCCAGTTTACTAGCTTGATGCCTTAACCACGACTCCGAACTGGATTTCCATATTTAGATTTAATGTCTAAAACAGCTTTTGTTCATTTCTTTTGAGGATAATGTTAAGTGGCTGGTGATGATAAGATATGTTTTATTACCAAAAAGTATTTTAGAAATAGAGCTGTGCAGAGATATGGATGTTAAGGGCAAAACATGGAGCACAATTTATATTTAATTATTCAGACCATTTATATGCTGCCAGCGTGACTCTTGGCATAACACATGTAGCACCTGTTGGGAATATCTTAAATCAGACTCCTCATTTTCGAACTGCAAAGGGGAGCTGCATGAGCCCAGGAAAAGATACAGCTGCTTTAATAGCTTGTTTAGAGCCACTAAATAAATTCAGCCAATATGAGGGAGTCCTCTGATATGGGCTGCCTAGATAGACTTTTGATGCAATTTCTTACATCTGCCCTTGAAAGTGATGTAGACAGAAAGGTGGGATATACATCGAATCACTAACAATAAATCACATTAATTCAGTGAGTTTTGTTGCCAAATGTCACTAAAGGGGTCATCCCCTTAACAGAACAGAAACTTAGATGGAGATTTCAGCAAAGCCAGCTAGGAAAGATGACAGATGGTGTGCTGTTCATTCTTTCCCTTGGATTCTGTAACAACTGTTTCACTATTGTTTGTCAGCTTCAGTGGGTCCAGATGGAGAGGACCTTATGGCAGGCATCCAAGTTACACTCAGCAAATTGTGGAAGAGGGCCCTCAAATGCAATAGAAAAAGCCCACAATTTGTAGTTGTTGAACTAATGCAAAACTTCTCCCTAAGTTGTCTAAACTTACTCAGCATTACCTCCCAACAGAACTGTTGCCTGAAGTATAAAGGAGAGAAATCCCCTATTTTCTCTTGATTGACTGAAGTGTATAATAAAGCAAATAAAACGTTAGCCAATATGGTCCTGGACAAAAGAAGCGCTCTGCTAGAGTTGTAGTTGTCCTGAAAGCTAAAGAAACGTCCGATTCTCCCTCACCCTCCCTATTTTTACTTCCAGGATATTGAACAGTCACTTACAGAAGTTTTATCCTCAGTGGCCTTAAATAACTTGAACAAATAGGATAAGGGCAGAACCATTCAATGGCTGAACAGGGCTGCCGATACTTTGCTATTTACCTCCAGCATCAATCAAAACGTGTGGGGTGGCCCGCCGGCCAGCCAGGTCACTCTTGAAGTTATTGTATGCTGCTTTTCCAAATTCTAAATAAAGAATTAATCCATCCTGCATTATTCATCAGTCATTCTTTAATAGGAACATTAGGAAGGATGCTTCAGGGCAAATATACCAATCCATCTATCTAGAATAGAATATGGAATAGAATGGATAGGATAGGATACGATAGGATAGGATAGGATTTTTTATTGGCCAAGTGTGATTGGACACACAAGGAATTTGTCTTGGTGCGTATGCTCTCAGTGTACATAAAAGAAAAGATACCTTCATCAAGAATTCTAAGGTACAACACTTAATGATAATCATAGGGTACAAATAAGCCATCAGGAAACAATATCAATATAAATCGTAAGGAAACAAGCAACAAAGTTACAGTCATGCAATCGTAAATGGAAGGAGATGGATGACGGGAACGATGAGAAGATTAACAGTAGTGCAGATTTAGTCAATAGTTTGACAGTGTTGAGGGAATTATTTGTTTAGCAGAGTGAGCGTTACAACGTCCCTTCATCCTTTCACTTCCCTGGCCTCTCCTTCCTCCTCTCCTTTGGTCTTTTCTTACCGCCTTGCCTGCCACCAAGCCCGAACCCAACACGCGTTGTCTCCCCTCCGCTCTTCTTTCATCCATTTAAGAACAAACCCGCGGCCGCGTCTTTCCGCTAATCGGGGCTGTGGCCGCGCGGCCGGCGATCGATGGGAGGGCGGTCTCTCCAGTTGGCGGCGGCGGCGGCGGCGGCAGGACTGGAGGAAGCCCCGCCTTTTTCTTTGCCACGACTTTGATTGTTGTTGTTTTGCTTCGGCGGGAGTTGCGCAGCCAGGTCGGTGCGTATCTTCTCCTCCTCCAGCGGGAGTACAAGCGAGCGCCCGTCGCCTTCCTCGGCCGGGCTGGTGCCGTTTGGGATGGCGTGCGCTTGCAAACGCAGCGGGCTTTCGGGGAGCGAAGGCAGCGCCGGGAACAACGGGGAGGCGGCGGAGGCGGCGATGCTGGGAGCCACCTTTCCTCAGGGCTATTTTACGAAGGAGAGGGGTTCCCAAGCGGACCAACTGAGGCTCTCCGGGCGGCAATTGGATGGACGCCGGGCGGGATTTTGCGCCTTTTGCAGGCTTCTGGGCCCTCGTCCCTCTCTCTTTGCTCCTCGCTTTTGCCTTCTGCCGGCTCTTTCTTTCCCCCTGTAACTAATTGCCTCTTTTCCTCCTTTCTGTTGCTTTCTGTCTTGCTTGGCTGCTCCTGGCAGGTCCCATTTGCTCTAATTCGGGCTATAAGAAGGCGGATGATGAGATGTCCGGGGCCACGTCCTCTGCAGACCAGGGAGAGGCAGCAGCTCGCACCATTTACTTGAATGAACCTCAGCAGAGCAAGTTCCACGACAACCGGGTCAGGTAAGAAGAGCCTCGGTCTCCACAGTAGAGGCAGGGAAGGCGAGGAAGCTGGCTGAAAAGTCCAGAGCGAGCCCTAAGTACCACCTGCCGTTGAGGGAACTTGACCAGACTTCCAGATACCCAGATGGAAAAGTTAGGCTCCTTCGAGGCTAACTTTTGCTTGGCTGCAGGGATGGAGGTGGAAGGACAAGTCCTCTGGTTCATCAGAAATGAATTGTTCATGAGTGTGACTGGGCAGCCTTGTTTCATCTCTGCCTAGAAATTGCCACACGCCTTTTTTGCTAGTTTGATGTTATAAGGTATAAAACTACAACAGAACTGAATGTGATTTACCCTCGTGCATCGTGGAAACCTGCTCGTAGTAAGTTGGTGCATCCCTTTAATTCTGGAAAGTTGGACTTAGAGGTTAAACTGTGGCTAAACAAATCCTGGAAGCACAAACTTAAGGCACCAGATTTAGTGAGTCCCACTCTTCTAGATTTCAAAGGAGAGAAAGAAGATCTATAAGGTCTTCTAGAGAGTATATTCAGTTATCTTAAAAGAAAAACGGAGTGATTTACTTTTGTACCTTTGTCAAACAGAGATGTTGAAGCTTGTGGTATCCACACCAGGATGATTTGTTATTTTAATTATTCAGTAGCTGTTAGCAAGAATGATGTCCCAAGTTTCTCTGGGCGGTGAAATAATCATATAAGGAAGTAGGTATGAAGCAGTAGGAAACCAGGATCTCCTGATCAGACTAAGAAAAAAGAGTGAAAGTCAAAAGGCAAGTGAATATTTTTAGCTTAAGGCTGAACTGTGGGATCCTTGGTGCTTTCTGAGTTTGGTAGTTTCTTTGAGAAGTTTCATTACCAAACTAGGTAATATCATCACTAAGGCACAATAGTGAGAGATCAGTTACTGCTGATTGTACAGCAACTCTACTCGGGATGAGGAGATAAGCTAATAATGGACAGCATTGTTGGGCAGCAGGCTAAATATGGATATGTGTAAAAGAAGTTGCAAATTCACCACACCTTATTTGCTTTCTAAATGGGAAAAAGACTAAATCATGCATATTAATTCAATATGCATAAGGCACCATGTTTTTGCAAAGGGGGAATGACAGTTTTTGTCAGTTGTTGTCTACAGTATTGTGTGTTTGACAGGTGGTTGCTAGGTTGTATGCTATGCTTAAACATGGCCTGCTTCAACAAGTTCGTTGTATAAGCCATGCTCAGTATGGTTTATACTTTATACCAAGCCAAAACTAAAGAAGAAAAACACATTAACAGTGCATTTTGTGAACTCAGCTAGTGACTCCCCCAGTTCTTTCCTGAAACCTGATCCTTTTATTCTGACATGGCCAAGGATTGAATTTGTGTGAGATATGTATTTAGGCAAATATTGATGAATGTGTTTTGTTACACCACTGATGTGGAAAGTCAAACAGAAACCTAAAATACTGCTTTGTAGGACACTGGTTCAGATATGTGACTTTTAAATTTTCCTATAATGTGTGAACACAACAGTAATGGCTTATTGTTGGTCTTTATTAAAATCGTGGTTTGGTAATGAGGCATGAAGCGAGGTATTAATTAGCAGCAGTTCTCCAGAATTTCAAACCAATGTATCCAACTTCATGTCCCTAGGGAGATAGGGTGGTATAAAAATGCGAAAAATAAATAAATAAATAAAATAAAAATGTCCAAAACTGCCTCTTTCTACCTATACTTTGCCATTTTAAAGGAGAGAATCCCAGACTGTTGTCAGTGCATGTGTTATTTGAGTGAAGCCAGTTGTGTGAATGGAGCTTTGAGAGGATTAGAATTGGAACTATTACTTTATTATTGTTTTTAGAAATACATATTTAATTAATATTTAATTAATAATTCTGTCTGTGAGAGACAAAAGGATAAATTGTACTTGTATAGCAAATGTTAAAAATCCCGTCAAAGCAGTGTCAATTGAAAGGATTACATTATTAAACCTTTGACAAATTTCGGTCAAGAAGGTTATTGCATTTTGTCGGGACTGTAGGATCCGTTTAAACAGACAAACAGCGATAAAGTGGCTGAAATGATTTATCCAGTTCTGTAAGACATCTTTATACAGGATGATTGCTCTTTGGCATTGGCTGGAAGAATCTTAAGTAACGGAGAACACATTAAAATAATATGGTGATGTGAATATCTCAAGAAGTGCAGACTAGAAAATGATGAGAAAAACATAGTAGAAAATATTGCAACAGGAATTTTGGCTACTCCCTATCTTGCACCTTTCCTTGAGTGTCCCATTCCGCCTCCCCATTCAAACGTTCTGTGGACACAGAAGATCTACTTTTGATCAGTGGGTTTAGTTTTGTTGAATGAGAGTCCCTATTCAAGCTCCCTGCCAAGGCAGGCTTTCTTTCCTCAAGACTCACCAAAATGCTCTCTTTTCACATGCCCATTTCCTTCTGTCTAAAAATATCTGTGGAACATTTGCTCCCTGCCCTTGTCATGTATTTTCCTTGAAACATATTGCTTTGTTCTTCAGCAGAAATGATCCCAAAGTGATTGCTAGAATAATAAAAAGGAGAGGCTCTTTGCCTAACAAATATAACTCTGAAGAAGACAAAAGACCGGCAGTAGCTGGCACTCGGAAGAGAAATAGAGCTGGGCCTTTCAGAATTTTCCTCAAGCACTTTGAGAGCATCAGGTTGGGAAGGCTGCTATAGAGTTATCTGGATGTCAGCATTACTAGACTAAAAGGGACCTGCTTTCACATAGAGATATGAATAGAATTGCTGTGTTGGCCATTCCTTTCCATCCAGTTGCAAGTTCTGCAAAAGTCTGCTGCTTCCATCACAATGTGTGATATACCTTTCATTCTGCCACAGATAGTTGAACCAGTTGGAAAATAGATAAAACCCCTCAAATTCGACAAACCCAAATTCATTTTTTAAACTTTTATCCTATGACACATGACTCCACCAGAACTTCAGTCCTATGCATTAGTTGAATTAAAACTGATCTTTGAGGAAACCTATACAAGATTGCACTGTCGTTGTATTCATTTATTCTGAAAAAATATAGGCTACGTTTCAGAGGTTGGAAAAAGTTCAGCAGTTGCTTAATTGTTCTCTGTTGCAATCAATAGAAATGTAAATTTAGAGTTCTAATAGCTCAGTAGCCTGCTAAGATCTGGAAAATGCAGGTCTGAGTCCACTCTGTATTATGGAAGTCCATTGTGTTTTGGGGCCAATTGTTTTCTCCTCAGCCTACCATACCTTCCAAGGTGATTATTATGGGAAAAATTGGAGAAACTCTACATATCACTTTGAGCTCCTGGCAGAAAGGTGAGATAAAAATCTAATTACACCAATATATTGCTTATCTTCGAGTAGATTATCCACTGTGTAAGTAACATTCTAATCCAACTTCTCTGTGCATTTTAGATAATTTTTTTCTTAGGTTTTTAAAAATACATCAGCATCTTGACTTTCACTTTTTTCTTGTGATTTGCTGAGCTTCAATTTTTCTCTTAATCTATTTATGTTCCTCAGTTTTTGAATACTAAAAGGCTATTTGTGGAGTGAGGTATATCATAACATTGTTATGATATACCATAACATTTGGTGCTGTCAAAATGCATTGCAGGATGCCTGTTTGGGGAATACATTTTGATTTTTATAGCTTCAGCAATCTGTGTGGTCTCTTTAGTGTATAAAGAATGGCAAAGTATAACTTTTTCCAGGCAAAGTCTGTTCACTGATTTGACCTTAAATTACCAGTCTTCAAGCACAGCATGATGGCCCCAAGTTTGATTAGAATAAATTAACTGCATTTAAAAAGTGGCATGGTGGTTTAGGAATGAAATCAAAGGGGAAAGTTCTTGATTTAGGGTATTGTTTCTTACATTCATGCTTCAGAAATCTTGTCTAGCTTAAAATGAGATGGAGGAAGAGGGGGTGGAGATGGTATAAGAAAACTATGAAGTCCAGGGTCCTGAAGTATATTCATGATAACAATTTATACAAGTTATCCATTTATACTTTCCACTCACTACTGCTTAAAAAAAAAGCAAGACCTATAAGGTTCATCTATAGTTGGGAGGGAACACAGTGTATTCCCTATGTTGCACCATCAGTTCTGCATTACACGCTATCAGCATGCTCACTGTGACACCCTGCACATAAATAGCCAAGGTTATAGTTCCTCATTTGCCATTATGACTTGCTCTCTTGTGTAGGAGTGGAACAATTGTAATATAATGCCCACTACTTCCAAATTTTGCAGGTGGTATAAAGATGTGATACCACGGTTAATAGTATTGAATTCTGTTGGGAGATCCAGTAGGACTATAATAAAATTCCAGTAACCAAAGTTCTTATGGGAGTCATTCACAATTGGTAATGAAATTTCATCCAGAGCTTGACCTGAAACCAACTAAAGGTGGCATAGATAATCTACTTTATCCAAGATTCTTTGCAGCCTCACCTCTCCAGAACTATTTCAAGAAGGTAAAATTGGAGACAGAGCAGAAGTTATCTAACATGGTTTCTTTAGGAGTGAGGGTATCACCATACCCTTCCAAAAAAAAAAAAAGCATGGCCCTCTCCCTCAAAGAGCATTGCTACTTTTTGAATCCAGCTGCATATATTTTATGTAATTGCTTGAACAAGCCAGGTGAGGCAGGTACCAACATCACAAGTGCTAATATTCATGCTACCAAAAACCCTGCTATCACCTTTGGTGTCCAGAAGATCAGAGGAATCCCAATAGTTTGATAAAATGTTGCTTCATTTACTCAACCTAATCCTGCCAATATGGCATTTAAATCAGAATGAAAACAAGTGATGTTTTCTTGTTCACTTATTATGAACATATCTTTTAAATATTCCACAGTAGTCAAGATGGATACCGACACTACCTATTTTTCCCAGTAGTTCCTCTGGGACAACGTTTAACTGATACGATGAGAATGCAAAGTATTGATACCTCTGTGTTCTCATTGCCATAGTCCAAGTCCAAATCTGAGCGTTTACTTGTTTTTTATTATATGTAACCACTTTTTGTCTTCCACCACTGTCACCCAGACTGTCATTTCTGTCACTTTATATCTGAGATCTATGGTCTGATAGAGCTTACATGTGGAAAGTCACATCCATGGTCTCAACAATTTCACAAATGGTCTGAGTATGCAGTGAAACAGCCTGATGTATTGCTGGGGGAAAAAAAATGTGATATCTGAGATGGGCCATTTTTAATCGCTCCTCTTCTAGAGGTCAATGATGCCAGTGAATTTCAAATTGACCAATAAAACAATCTGATCATGACAAGTGATTGGCCACTGTGTCCTCCGTCATAAGTTCACAAGCCATTTGCTCTGGGCTTAAAAATAGATCAAATGCATGGCCACCTTTATGCTTTAAACCAGATATGTGCTTAAAAATACAGAAACAAAAATAAAGGTTCATTTCTATGAATGGATTCATTTCTTAATTAAAACACAACAAAAGATGACAGTTCGGTATAAATGTTTGAGATGCCTTAGCATCATCCAGAGCACTGAAGGGCCTTCAGGTTGTACGTTCCTGAGGTAAAAACCAGCAAAAAGACTGGAAAGATAAGAGTTTTTGTGATAGCATCCAAAGACCTGGCCCCATGAAGGCTCCCCTCTCCCTCCAATTCTCTGAAAGCTTGTCTTAAAACTTATAGTATTTTCATGAAAATAAACTGAACACTTTGACATAAAGAAATGGTGCTAATTTTGAAAAACATCTTTCAGATTTTATAAGGTAAAAATGAAAGCTGTTTGCATTATGAATTTAAGAGGTTTACTAGCTTTGAGGTCTCTGAGAACTTGTATTCAGATATATCCTGGGAATGTTCCTGGCTAAAGGAATGCTAATTATGTTGCATCTGAAAATGAAAAAGAGGTATAGTCTCTGTGTGGGAGACTCATGAAAGATACAGAGAAATGGATGAATGTTGCATGCTAAGTTGTAATTTTGAATTGGATTATTACTTTCATGCAGTAAATAACAAAGCATTAAAAGAATGAGGCTAAATAACCTAATGGCACAATAATTTAAAAATATAAGTATTTGAACACTAATGGCTTTTAAAAGTGGTTTTGCAGCACTTAGATGAATTTATACTTTATATGAAACAAGACTTTATTTTTAATATGTGATACTGTATGGTTGTCTGGGTATGCACAATGTGGGGAGCCAAAATTAAGCAAACTATATTATTGTTTAGAGCAGTCTGTAAATTTAATTCTGGGTAACTTTGAACCCAATTATCATTTCTTGTATAGTCAGCTTTACAAGGTCTCTTTGAGAGTGTCATTTCCTTAAGACTACTCTAAGTTTATTAAAATATAATAAATAGCTTTGGTAATTCTATGAAATAAAGAAAAATAGTTCACAATCAAAGCCCAAGTAAACAAATTAAAATATCTGCTACCATACACAAAAATACATAGTTTTATTTTTTATCATGTTTCTCTTCCTTTCTTTTCTGTGCTTCTTGTTGTTAGTTGCAAAGTTGTGTCCGACCCATCGCGACCCCATTGATAACGTTCCTCCAGGTCTTCCTGTCCTCTACCATCCTCTGGAGTCCATTTAAGTGCACGCTGACTGCTTCAGTGACTCCATCCAGCCACCTCATTCTCTGTTGTCCCATTCTTCCTTTGCCCTCAATCTTTCCCAGCATTAGGCTCTTCTCCAGTGAGTCCTTCCTTCTCATTAGGCCAAAATATTTAGTTTCATCTTCAGGATCTGGCTTTCTAAAGAGCAGTCAGGGTTGATCTTCTCTAGGACTAACCAGTTTGATCGCCTTGCAGTCCAAGGGATTCGCAGGAGTCTTCTCCAGCATCATAGTTCAAAGGCCTCAATTGTTTGGCACTCAGCCTTTCTTATGGTCCAACTTTCACAGCCATACATTGCAACTGGGAAAACCATAGCTTTGACTATACGCACTTTTGTTGGCAGGGTGATGTCTCTGCTTTTTAGTATGCTGTCTAGATTTGCCATAGCTTTCCTCCCCAGGATCAAACGTCTTTATTTTCTTGGCTGCAGTCCACATCTGCGGTGATCTTGGAGTCCAGGAAAATAAAATCTCTCACTACCTCCATTTCTTCCCCATCTATTTGCCATGAATTGAGAGGGTCAGATGCTTAGTTTTCTTAATGTTGAGTTTCAAGCCAACTTTTGCACTCTCCTTCTTCACCCGCATCAAGAGGCTCTTTAGTTCCTCTTCACTTTCTGCCATTAGACTGGTATCATCTGTATATCTGAGGTTGTTGATATTTCTCCCGGCAATCTTAACTCCAACTTTTGATGCATCTAGCCCCGCCGTTCTCATGATGTGCTCTGCATATAAATTAAATAGGTAGGGTAACAGTATACAGCCTTGCTGGACTCCTTTCCCAATTTTGAACCAATCAGTCGTTCTGTGTCCAGTTCTCACTGTTGGTTCTTGACCTGCATATATAGGTTTCTCAAGAGACAAATAAGATGGTCTGGTATTCCCATCTCTTTAAGAACTTGCCACAGTTTGTTGTGATCCACACAATCAAAGGCTTTAGCATAGTCAATGAACCTGAAGTAGATGTTTTTCTGGAACTCCCTAGCTTTCTCCATGATCCAGCGTATGTTGGTAATTTGATCTCTAGTTCCTCTGCCTCTTCAAAATCCTGCCTGTACTTCTGGTAGTTTTCGATCCACATGCTGCTGGAGCCTAACTTGTAAGATATTAAGCATAACCTTACTAGCATGTGAAATGAGTGCAATGGTGCGATAGTTTGAACATTCTTTGGCATTGCCTTTCTTTGGAATTGGAATGTAAACTGACCTTTTCTAATCCTGTGGCCACTGTTGAGTTTTCCAAATTTGCTGGCAAATTGATTGTAGCACTTTTACTGCATCATCTTTTAAGATTTTGAATAGCTCAGCTGGAATACTGTCTCCTCCACTAGCTTTGTTGTTGCTCAGATTTCCTAAGGTCCATTTGACTTCACATTCTAGGATGTCTGACTTGAGGTCAGCGACCACCCCATTGTGGTTATCAGGGGTGTTAAGCTTGTTCTTGTATAGTTCTTCTGTGTAATTTTGCCACCTGTTAATCTCTTCTGCCTCTGTTAGGTCCCTGCCATTTTGGTCCTTTATCATGCCCATCTTTGCATGAAATGTTCCCTTCATATCTCCAATTTTCTTGAAGAGATCTCTGGTCCTCCCTATTCTATTGTTTTCTTCTATTTCTTTGCACTGTTCATTTAAGAATGCATTCTTATCTCTTCTAGCTATTCTCTGGAATTTCTGTGCTAAAAGGACCCAAATGTTCTGTTCCTTTGAGTTATTTAGTTGGTCATTTTAGAGCATTTTTCCTAGCTCTAAGTTACAGTAAGTCTTACATACACAATTATTTTGGCAGCATTATGTACTTTTATGTCTCAAAAAAGATGCTGCTTCTTTAATGATCACAGTTTTTGAAATACCTTAAAGAAATTTCATGAAAGCCTGAGAAACAGAGATGTACCTGTAAGTTCTAAGGGAGAATTACTCTTCTCGCGTATGTGATCATTTTGAATCATTTTGAAGTATTCAAAATAGGCTACTCTGCTAAGTAGTGATGAGTAAATTTCAACTATTTTGGCAATTTGGCTTCAACCCTGAATAGCACTCTGGACAGGCAAAAGAGGAACTCAAACTAATTCACTCTTTTTCACCCTATTTTCCATAGGCATCTGATTGGCCATAATGGAAACGAAAAGTTGGAGAAGACACACATATTTATTGAGTCTTATTCATCATAGTAACAGCTAGCTGGATACCCGTGCTTCCCTAATTATGACCACTGTAACATCCCCATGGTCTTGGTCTTGACAGACTCTCATTGTCATCATCACCAAAAAAGTATATCTGGAGAAATGAAGGCTGCTGCTGAGGCCCCGCCATTATACTCCCTATCCTGTGGTAGACCTGCCCCTGCACTTTAAATGTTGGCATAAAATTTCCCTCCTTCACCTCTCTGGCTCCAAAAGACGTCATTTTGAAGCATCCGTTGTACTTCTGGGCAGCAGAAAGACAGTCTTTTCCCTTTAACTGGTGTTACAGTAGAAGGAACAGATTCATCTGAACTGAGGAAGTCAGTGTAAGAAGTGAGTTGGGGCTGGGACACTATGCAGAAGAAATTCCATTCACAATCCGATGGTCGGTGGATTGAAACTCAAAAGGGAATATCTTTCCCACCTCCTTGAGTCTGGAAGCAGTTCCATAGATGGAAGGCGTAGACATTTTTGTGAGGTAGTGAAGTTTAGTACTGTAAGGAGCCCCAGACCCTTCCTGAGTGACGGACTGGAACATCTTCCAGTTTGAACTAAGCTAACGAAATGTGAGGCAAATGGCAGTTGGAACTTTTCAGGTGGAGAGGGGGAGTAGAACATTTAATTCCTTAGCATCAAAGCATGTTAATATACTGTTTATGAATATACTGTATATGAAAAACTAATGGTCATTTCGAAAAACCCTTTCTTAGCGAGCACCTAGAAGCCAAGAGGAACATATGTGCCAAATTTCAAGTTTGTAGGCTTTACAGTTCTGGAGATTGTGTGATGAGTGAGTGGATTTGGCTTTTATATATATAGATAAGTTGATAAATAAATTCAGGAAGAAGCTTTTGTTTCATTATCCATCTAGCAAAATGATATATGGAACTTTTCTTCGTTTTAGAAATTCTATTTGAACTGTTGCAATCAACCCAGCTACAATACCATCCTCCCTTTATTATATATGTTTAATGATTTGAATTCGTTTTCATTGACTTTTAGGTGTATGTAGATGTAGGGTTTCCTGCCTGGGCAGGGGGTTGGACTAGAGACCTCCAAGGTCCCTTCCAACTCTGTTATAATGATGATGATGATGATGATGATGATGATGATGTTGTTTCATGTGTACTTCCTACCATCTGGAGAAATTCTCATTATAAGCAGGTTGTAAGCTCAGCTAAGATGCCAAACACTTTATTTATCCTTATGTATGGATATTTTCTTAACCTTATTTGTTATCTTGGGCTTTCTGGATTTCCATGCAGAATGCTTTCACTGTATATGTTGTTGAAGATAGTCATTTTTGACCATGGATGAGACAGGTCAATGGCAGCTATGCATAGTCATCCCCAGTCAAGTGGTTTTCCTTTGGTAAGCTGCAGCTTTGTGGCCAGGATGTTGCCTAGTGCAGGGGTCTCTCCAACCTTGGTGACTTTAAGACTTGTGGACTTCAACTCCCAGGATTCCTCTGCCAACAAAGCTGGCTGAGGAATCCTGGGAGTTGAAGTCCACAAGTCTTAAAGTCACCAAGGTTGGAGACCCCAGGCCTAGTGGAGACCATCACTTACTTGTAAATATCAGCCTTGTTGGGGGAAGAAAACACCTTTCCGCCATCAATTCTCTCTCTTTAAATATTTCGCTGTTTCTGTGCTAGTAGAAAAGAACATACAAGGGCAGGTGGGTGGGAGTCTCCTGACTGAAACCACTGCTAGTACTTACTTACATGTAACTGTGCTACTTCAATGCTATTGCAAGCTGAACAAATCACATACACCTGATAAGTCCAAAGTATTTTATTGGAATGCAGGGCACCCCGTGATGTTACAAAACTAGTTTCCTTATGTGGCATGTGAAACAGGGATTAGTGGAACAAAGTGACTAATCTTATTATGCAGAAACAAAACAAATCAAGGAGCGTACTTTTTCTATTGGGGAAAATTTGGCTTCAGTGGCTAGGATTTCTGGGAGGTTTAACTTCAATGCATCTGGCTTTTTTAGGTTGGGCAAATTTTATTTTAACGATAAAAAAACTGAATTTGCATTTTATGCATTGTTTTTAATAATTGTAATAGCATCAGAGGTGATTTCAGTTATTGGATCTAATGCTTTTTCATATGGAAAAGAACCTGGCTGGCTTTATCCATTCGCAAATTTATTATTTTTAACTTTTGATTTGAAACAAGCAGTAATGTTTACAATCATGTTGTGCTAAGAAACGAATCTATGGCAACTCATTATTTGCAAGTTACGCTTGCAAGATTTATGCCATGGTTTAGCGAAGCAATGAATCAAGTCATTGGCTTATTGTTGGAATCTTCAACATGAATGTTGCATGAGAAATGTGAAACTAAATCCAGTACATTTGTCTACTTGTCTGTGTAACCATTTGTAGAAACAGAAGGTTCACAATTGCGGTTGCATCATTCTGCGAACTTTTGCACAAGTGGTATGTAACCTTAGGTTTTTTCTACTTGTGATTTTTGGTTCCGGTCTTAGGTGCCTTGCTAATTTATTTGAATTAAGTCTTTTCAGCTTATAAATTACTTTAAATTCATTGTATGTTCCTGACCAAAGCTTTTTGTGCTCTCATAATTACTGGCCTGAGAACTGATCTGATGTCCTGGTGTCTTAGCATTGTTAATCATTTGCCCATGGCAAAGGCATCTGCAGAATCTGATGGTTTCATTCAAATGAGGAAACAAATATTGTGATGTATGCTCAGTTCTTTTTGTACATGCGTATGACATCATAAAATAAGTGGTGAAATCTGTGCCTGTTCTGTCATTTTTGTCCTCTTGCCATTTACACCCAATGGCCTTCAATCTTCAGAAGCCAGTATGTCATCAAAGTGTAGATATATCAGGTTCCTTTCGTATCCCTCAAAATCTCACTGGAATGTCAACATGCTGTTCTTCTAAAAAGATACGTGTACGAAGCATTGGTAAGAGAATTAAAATGGAGTCCTGAAAATGAAGGAAATATGATTTTGAAAATGATAAAAAATTTAAAGCCTTGCTTCCTCCTTTAGTGATGTGAAATTTAGGGAAGTGCATACTTAGTGAAGGTTGCAAATGGTAATCATGTGATTGCAAGTGCAAATCAGTTGCTAAGCATTCAGATTGTAATCATATGACCACAGGGGTACTGAGACTGCTGGAACCCCAAGGACCACTTGGCTGTAGAGCTAATAGATGACTTTGACCCAGGCAGTTTTTATTCTTTGGGATGGATAATAATGAGGGGCTGTTATGTTTTGCTTTTGAGTTGGTTTTAGGAATAGGCAGGATAGAAATGTAAGAAATAACTAAATACATTTCTGTGTTTATATGTTGGATTTTTATACACATTTGTCCAGTTGTTCCACAGCTGGACTGTCAACTCTGAAGTGAACCTGGCTGAATCCATCTTTTCTTGCCTCATAGTTGCCATGAACTTTGAATTGGGAAGGGAGAGGGGAAGTAGTTAGATCAGCTATCAGTCAAAACAAAAAATTTTCTTGTGGGAAACAAGATCACCCCAATAGGTGGCAAGAGAGGGAGCAGAGGAGTGACCAAGCAGCTTCCCACCTACTTTCATTGGGCAATGTGACCTGTGACATCTGGGAAGGGAAATATTTGCTCTTTTAATTAGGGGGAAAACCACAGGAACTTTTAGAGTTGGCTTTCACTAGCTGTGCTGATATGATGTATCCAATAAACATGTTCTTTGAGGCATTTACCTGCCTCAGAGTTCTGCTTTTGGAAGATGCCTTGACAATAATGTCAGTAAGATCCTTATAAGAAACCCAGAAACAAAAGGTGGAAACAAAGATTAATCCAAGGATTTTTGCTTCCTGAGGCTGTGATCAAAATTTTATTAAGGATATTTTAATACTGCCCTGAATAAGAGTCTTTCTTCCCAAGTCCATGTAAAGAAATTAACTTGACAAGTCCCAAATATGCTTTTCAAAAGGCAAATGACTTTCTTGGGTTTTTTTGCTTGAAAACATTTCACTTCTCATCCAAGAAGCTTCTTCAGTTCTGACTTTCGCTTCCTGGATGGAATAATATTACTTTCTCATCTGAAGCCCCCTGCTAATTTAGAGAGACCAAGCCAGAACACCGGTTCTGATCATTCAGCAGAGAGGAACAAGACTTTGAGCTTTGACCATATGAGTCACTTTACCTGCTTGGCCTAATTCTAGATAAAGAGGGAGACTCCATAATTCTAGTGTGATAATGTAATTTCTATGTCACTTTGCTTCTCAAACTAAGGGAAATAATACTGACTCCACCCACAAAGACAGACAAGACACTAGAATATAAACTTACAGCAAATACTAGCTCCCAGGGCAAAATTTTTATTTTTCCATAATAATTCCCACAATTTGACGAGTGTACAATACAATCACTTATCCAACAATCGATCCTATACTCAAGTTATACTCAATCAGGGCTGCTCGACCACCACTCCCTCCCTTAATCCTTTCTACCCTTCTCATCCTTCTTCGACTTTCCCCACCATCCTTCTCCTCACTTTCCTACTTCCCCGCCTCTTTCCCACTTCTCACTACCATCTTTTCTAACCCTCTATCTTCTCCTCCTCCTTCTCCTCCTATCCTTTCTTCTCCCTCCCTTCTTTCCTACCTACCTACCTGCCTACCTACTTTCTTCCTTCTTTACTCCTCTTTCCTTACCCTTTCCCTTTGGGAGTGGTTACCGAGCAGTCCCGACATTACACCATTCCAACTTGTTTAATTCCACCATTATTCCTGTACAATGGCAATCAATCAATTTATAAGCTCCCCCCCCCCCCCGAGACTTCCCAGAACAGAATACAGGGTATTGTAACTAACAAACATAATCTAAAATATAACATAAAACATATTCCATTTTACACCATCACACTATCAATTCCCTTCTTTCTTAAACTCTAATACATAGTAATTCCTAACTTCACTCAAAAACTAATTGATATTTTTTAATCTGATACTTATTTTGAATATAATCAATCCACTTTCTCCATTCCAAAATATATTTTTCTTGTGTACAGTCTTTCAAGTAGGCAGAAATTTTTGCCATTTCTGCTAAATTTGATACTTTACTAATCCATTCTCCAATTGTAGGTAAGTCTTTTTTCTTCCAATATTGTGCAATCAATAGTCTTGCAGCAGTTATTAAATTCAAAATCAGTTTTGTCTCTATAACAGTGCAATCTGGAATTATTCCTAATAAAAAGAACTGTGGAACAAACTTGAGCAAATACTAGCTCCTTACTAGCACTGATGATGTTCCTAGTTAAGGTAATGAAAGATCTGCAAGAAAAAAGCAAGCCTATAGAGCCCAAAGACTCTTGACTCTGTTAAATTATTTGCAAACAGGCATAAATTAGACTGAATATTTTAGTTTGCTTTGACTATGGTTTAGCAAACAAACCACGGCCTGATGCACTTACAGTATAAGCCAAAAGTTTAGAAAAGCAGTGATGATTCTACATACTAAGCCAAACTATAATTGTTGTGTAATACCATGTGTGAATCCAGTAATTGTCTTACATTTGTTCTGTTGTGTTTGAAAGAAAATCTCCAGGAGGGCCTTTTACCAAGTCCGCTTGGTCCGCCAGTTGCGTCCCTTCCTTGACTGGGATGCCTTATGCACAGTCACTCATGCTCTGGTTACGTCTCGGTTGGATTACTGCAATGCTCTCTACATGGGGCTGCCTTTGAGGTGCACTCGGAGGCTGCAGTTAGTCCAGAATGCGGCTGCGCGAGTAGTAATGGGAGCCGCTCGTGGCTTCCTGTGGTCTTTCGGGTGCGCTTCAAGATTTTGGTTACCACCTTTAAAGCGCTCCATGGCTTAGGACCCGGGTACTTACGAGACAGCCTGCTGTTACCCTATGCCTCCCACCGACCCGTACGCTCTCATAGAGAGGGTCTCCTCAGGGTGCCGTCCGCCAAACAGTGTCGGCTGGCGGCCCCCAGGGGTAGGGCCTTCTCTGTGGGAGCATTGACGCTCTGGAATGAACTCCCCCCTGGCCTACGTCAAGTGCCTGATCTTCGGACCTTCCGTCGTGAGCTAAAAACATACTTATTTATTCAAGCGGGACTGGCATAATAGTTTGATTTTAAATTGGGGTTTTATTAATATTCTTAAATATTTTAAATTTAATTTTAATTATTAGCCGTTTTTGTAATTTTGATATGTTTTAATTTGTTTTAATTGTACATATTTTGTATTTTATCTCCAGCTGTGCACCGCCCTGAGTCCTTCGGGAGAAGGGCGGTATAAAAATTCAATAAATAATAATAATAATAATAAATAATAATAAAAAATTAAATGTCTTAGGTATTTTTTAGTTCATCTCCAGTCTTTATCCAATAAAATTGCTAAATCCTGAAGTCATTACTTTGTTGCTTAGGGCTTTTTTCAGTGAGAAAACAGATGCCATGTCAATTTTCATGTAGTTTCCTATGAAGAATTTTTAAATTGTTATCACTGCATGCCAAAGTTTTTTTAAAAAAGCTTTGCAAGCATTGTCCTTGGATAGAAGTAATTAAGTTCAGCATAGGAAAATAGTTTTTAAATGACATTTTTATTGCTTAGGTTTTTTATTCCATTACAGAACCATGCTATTGTCTTAGATTAACATTCTTAAATTGAAATTCAGAGATTGATCTTTCACAAAATTGCTTTGTATACTGTTCGATGCACTTGTCCTCCTTATTAAAATACACTCTTAGAATGTAGAGCTGTTTTTTTTTAATCTTCCATCTTTCCCCCCTTTTAATGCGATATATGAGAATGTAATATTCTTCTTTATCTCCACCTCTTGCAAAAATTTACTCCCCCCCTTCATTTCACTGTAATTTTTTTTGGAATTGATATTTGCTTTTTTCAGTTTGAGATGCCCAAAGAAATGGCATGGGAGTTTTTTCCAGCCAGCAGGCCAAGCTCATGTAAATTAGCTGATATTATATAGCATTTAGCATTTTGTCTGCCTAATTGATTGCAGTTTGTTTACTAAACAGTGATTGAAATAAAAATGTTCTTTTCACTGAATTGAAATTCTTTCATATTGTCAAAATGAAAAAAATGGACTCAAATGGAAACATTCTAGACTGGATCTGGGCAAAGGCAGTTAAATTTAAGCACAAACAAATGGGAAGCTAGCAACTGAAAAACTATTCGCCAATATCCAGCTTACCCTCATTTCGAAGAATACAAAGGCTCCATAGCCATTCTGTACAAAAAAAGGTGGTTAAACCTTGCAGATTCTGTGAATGATAGGCCTTCCTTTCTTGTTTACTTGCACTCTCAGGCTAGAAACCTCTAAGTGTTAATGTGGCCTTTATACTAGAAGGTCTTGAGGCTTCTAGAATGAGGCCCAGACAAATTAACACCAATGGTTCTCTATTCTGAAAGGGCAAGTGGATAAGAAAGGCAGGTCTACCATTAACAGCATGCATAGATTTCCCTTCCTACAAGATGCTGATAACCCAGGTCAAAAGATAGTTTTAACAGCAAAGTGCTCTGCATTATAGTCATGAAAGTGCAAGATCTATGAAATCAAATCCTGGTAAAAGATTGAACCTAGAATACATACTTGATGAGGTCCAATAAGAATGAAAATGGTCATATATTGCCTCTTATGGTAAGCAGTAAACAGGACCATTAATTACAAAGCCTATAGAGCAGGGATGAAATGCTCCCAGTTCGGACCGGATCACCCGATCCGGTAGCGATGGGGGTGGGTAGTTTGGAGAACCGGTAGCAAAAATCCCTGCCCGCCCCCCAGTGCCCATACCTCGCTGTTCCTCTTCTCTGTCCCTGAAGCTCTCGCTGGTGATATAGCTGCAAATGGCCTTAAATGACTGCCGCGGTGCTTCAAAGGGCCACCCTACAGCTGATCAGTGCTGTAGGTGGCTAATAGACCGGTGCCTCTATTTTTAAAGAAGGTAGACCGGTGCACTCCCCCAAAAAGGCAATTAGTAGACTAGTGCCTCTATTTTTAAAGAAGGTAGATCGGTGCACTCCCAAGTTTTGTATACTTTATTATTTTTATTATTTATTATTATTGGCCATGCCCATTCAGTCACCTGACCACCAAGCCACACCTACTGGGTCACCTGACCACCAAGCCATGCCCACCAATTAAGCCACACCCACAGAACCGGTAGGGAAATTTTTTAGATTTCAGTCCTGTTGTAGAGCCTAGTTTCTGGAATTCTTTCCAGGCCCTTCATAATAACTTCCTTCTAGGTCAGATGGGAGGGAGGATTTCAAATGGAAAGAGGAAGACTCTGGTACTCTGCTCTGAGCCATGTGATCAGGAAAACAGAGATTGGTGGCTTTTGTTGTCTTCTGCAACAAAATTTGGTGCCATTATATTCCAGTTTTGGAGAGCTATTCAACTGATGAACAGATAAAAGTCTTACATCATTTCACTTATTTTTTTCAACATTCCTTTGGTTGGAAAAAAAAATACTAATGGTGGAAGCTGCAATTCAGTGCTTCGTTTTGTGATCATCTGACCAGAAAAAAAAGTTTTAAAAATGAGTTTTTTAGAGTGGGGGAAAGAAACTTGCTAGGTTCCTCTGGCTATTTGTCTCATAATATCAATTTGGTTGAAACCTAAAATGTGCCCTCAGGGCTGTTCTTACATTACCATGCATTGTTTAACTGACAAGATTGAAGGGAGGATTGGCTTTGTTTTCTATGATATAGTATTTTAATAAATGCAAGGAATATGTGCTTCTGTCTGGAGACACATTAAAAAATACCAAAAAGTCATTGTGTTGCACAGCACTTTTGTATGATTAAAGAGACATTAAATAGTACCAGTCATTGGCAAATAAGGTTTGCTTGACAGTTGATCCAGAAATATGTGACAAATTAAATCCAAACAACTATATTGCCAGCTAAGCAGCAGAATAGCAAAAGACCAACTGCTCCTACTAGAAGTTGCAGTTGATGGGAAGGGAGAACGACAATAGAAACCTGTTTCCTAGCTACCGAGCAAGCCTTCCAGCACCTGTTCTCTCTTCTCCAATCCCTGCACTGTGGCATATTCACTCATACATTGCATAATGACAGCACATTGGGTATCCATTTCTAAAAAAATATTTACAGAAATGCAATTATGGGTGAACTGCCCCATGAAAGTATTGCAGACTGAAGATAATTTGCTTATCTGTAATCATCATGACTGATACTAACAATGAGCTATGTGGTTGGAATAAGGTTCATTGTGCTCACAGCACATTGTTTGTTTGTGACAGGTTGCAGTGGTGCAGGGAAAGTCACTCCAAGATTTGATAGCTAGATATTTCTCAAGTATACATGACCACTAAATGACAAGGGTAATGGGAACTCTAGTTCCTCTAGAGGTTGCCTAAAATTTTCACATCAGTTATACTGTATGTATGAAAACAATTTGAATTAGCTTTAGTGTATTGACTATAAGGCATAAATAGCCAGATAGATGTTTCATCAGTTCTGAGAATATATTGTACAATGAACCACGGATAGTCTTTGGAAATCCGTTATAGTAAATGTATTATACCTCAGATGTGTGTGTCTTTGTGATTGTGTATGTGTGTGTGTGTGGGGGGGGCCTTCAAGACAGTTTTGAGTCCTAGCAGCTGCCTGGAAAGTCCCTGCGCTTTTCTTGGTAAGCTTTTTTTGGAAATGGTATGTCATTGCCTCCTTCCCAGCGCTGAGAGTGAGTGACTGGCCCAAGATCACCCAACTGGCTTTGTAACCAAGGTATTAATTGTCTCCTAGAACTTAAGGTCTTCCAGTTTCTAGACTGATACTTTAACCAAACTGGTGCTGGGTATGACATATATCATGTTCTAAATGAATCATTGCTGCAAATACGGCAAAAATGTTTTTATTTCCACAATCTTCTATTGAACAGCAAAAATGGAAAGAAATTGCTGTTGATTAACCTGTAGCTGAAGGAGTGAGAGAAGCCTAAATTGGAATTCATGATGATTTTTGCAAATGCCATTAATACCTTTACTTCAAATTAAGATGGCATATTATCTTCCTGCAGCATATACCAACTTCCCTGTCTGGCTTATTTAATTCTTTCTATGACATTGCCCCATAGATGTATAATGCAAAGGTAGGGAACCTGACTCCTGGAAATACAGTGGCCTTGACTTCCACTGGAAATGACTTGCAGCTCCACTGCACAGTGGAATGACTTGCCTGAAGAAGTTGTAGGTAGCAATAGCAATAGCACTTAGATTTATATACCACTTTACAGCCTTCTATAAGTGGTTTATAGAGTCAGCATGTTGCCCTAGCAATCTGGCTCCTCAGTTTACTGACCTCAGAAGGATCTCTTCTTAAACACCTCCAGTGATGAAGAGATTGGACAATCATTTGTCTGAAATGTTATAGGGTTTCCTGCTTGAGCAGAGGGTTGGATGAGAAGCCCTCCGAAGTCCTTTCCAACCCCTATTATTCTGTTATTTCTATTTTTGAAGCTCCTAAAGCCCTGCCTCATTATAATTATAGTATGATTTCATCCTACAAAGAACTGTAGAGAAAACTATAAAATAAGCCTAATAAAAGCATCAAATGTAGACTCCTTCCATCCAATGCCTGCCTTAGGCATAATGCAACCATATCATTTCCTTTTTAGCTACAGACCCGCATTTTTCTGCTCAGTGCATCCCCCTGCCACAAAAAATATTCTATTCCTTTTCTAGGCCATGCTCTCATTTTCTGGAAGCTTCTGCTTCAGAGGTACCAAGGCTGATGAATTCACAAGCAGCTTGTGGTGTGGTGAGAAAAGCAGTCAGAAATTAATTGTAAGAATTGCTATATGGTAGAAAGTGAACCAGCAAAAAATCCAAGTGAATTCTAGAATTGAAAAAATAAAAATAAAATCAAGAGCCAGCACCATAACTAATCCTAATACTGTGCCTGCTTTATTGCTAGAAACGAAAGAGTTAAGATTTATATAAAGGAGTTCCAAAAAAATGGTGAGGGAGTCAAGGAACTTTTTACCTTTGTTCCAAGTTAAGAATAGCTGCATGATATGAAAGTCTGAGATAAGAGATGATTTATGTTTAGAAATAAACCATGAAGTCATCTTAACTTTTCAAAGTACTACTCCCTTTCAGAGAAAATGTCATTTCACTATGCTTGCACCCTACTTTTGACAAGACTTTGTTTTGCAACTATAATTGAAAGAGTCTGAGGGAGGGAGGCAGTAGAGCAGGCCAGGTGCAACAGGCAGATGGAAGTTAAATTTAGGCCTTGAATACTGCATGTCAATGCTCTATATCTTTGGGAGCATAATGCAAATGATACTTATGGCAAATGTTATGTTATATCCTTGAGAATCCACATTGTAGGCTATTTGTGATAAAATGTTTTAACGTCATTAATTTCAAACAACCTACTCTTCAGTGTTTCTCAACCTTGGCAAACGCTGTGGTGGCTGGGGAATACTAGCAGTTGAAATCCATACCTCTTAAACTTAAAGATCATACAACTGTTGGAACAAATGGACATTAATCATAATTCCAGATTAAGATGTCAGTTTTAAATGTTTCTTAAGATTGGAATTTATACATTTCTAAAGATTGAATATAAAGGTATTTTATTTACTTGCAGTCCTTAAAATTGTATTATTTGTTCCACTTCTTCATGGTTCATACTCTTTATTGTAAATTTAATCAACATCTGTAAATTAGAACCATCTCTTGAGCTTCCATTCTTAGTTTGCTATTAGCATTTGGAATTTGAGATCAGGGTTAGGGTGTTTAAGAAGTGGGAAACTTCACTCAGTTATGTATGACATTAGGCCAGTCTAATCCCATATTAAGTAAATCTCAACGGGTTGGATTATAACATGCCAAACCAAAAGCCATGATTTAGAAACTAAGATGGCTGGGTCAATACAATATGTTTAGCCAACATCTAACAACTAATTATAGGTTAGTGTGGGTGAACAGAATAGTTATATTGGATAGGAATATTATGTATACCATCTTTGGTTCCCAAAGAAAAAAATGACATATAAATCTATTGAAAAAGAAGATTATTATATGTTCTATTTTAATATTGTTCCCTCAAACCATGAGATGGGCAGAATATAAATGTAATAATAAATAATTTTAAAATAAAATATTTCAGACCAGGGGTCTCCAACCTTGTCAACTTTAAGACTTGTGGGCTTCAACTCCCAGAATTCCTCAGCCAGCTTTGCTGAGGAATTAAAAATCTTAAAATTGACAAGGTTGGAGACCCCTGTTTTAGACTACTGAGATATTTGAAACAGAGAACATAGGGGTGACTGTCTCTTTCAGAAGCAAGAAGTCCATGGACCACAGAGATTTGTTGATATTTCTCAAGTTTCATATGGCTAATTTTGTTTGCGCTGAGAGATTAAGTATTATCAGATCTGGTTATTACTTTGATGGGAAACCACAATGGGATATCAGGATTGTTAGCTAGACAAAGACAGAGAAACTTCACCAGAATAAGGCAAACGCAACCCAATTCCATACTGATGTCAAGAAAGCTACATAGATGTAACTCAGTCTCAACTCAACAGTGTCTACGCACATTATAATTGTTAGGACCACTTATAGCAGCAAACCCTATGCTTCACTTTTCCTTTCACAGGCTTTTCTATTTTATTAATAGGATATGACACAGATGATCTAATTTTATAACATTGTCTCCAGCATAGTGTGATGAAGAATGTTATGTACTGTATATTGTTAAGAATCATTCGTGTATAGAGAAAGTCATCCTTTTACTGATTACTGATGCTTTTCCAAACGGAATATTGTTCTGATGATGCATTAATAACAAAAATAGGCTAATGGGAGGGTATTTAATTAATACAAGCAAATAAATGAGCAGAATATTGTCAGGTTTTATTGCTTGCCAGCAATCAATTTTCTTACTCAGAGTTAACTGCAAAATTATACGTATGCCAGAGTTTAGGAAGCTGAATGAACAAAATACAAGACAATTCTTCCTGCCAAAGGGTTGTGCAAAGTGTGTTCAAAATAATTAGACCTAAACAATACTCTTCTTGGCATGGTTTCTTTGACAGCTACTGCCGATACCTAAAAACAAAAGAATGAAATATGAATTAAATGAATCAATGAAAAAAAAGGATTCTCATTGCTGGTAATACTGCATATCCAAGCTTCCTATTTTTATAAGTTGCACTCCCACCAGAGTTAAACTGGTTGCTTTTTTAAACTACAGTTGTCTAACTGAGAAAGGAAGGAAGGAAGGAAGGAAGGAAGGAAGGAAGGAAGGAAGGAAGGAAGGAAGGAAGGAAGGAAGGAAAGAAATATTTTTAAACATGCAAGCCTTAGAATCCAGGTGCAAACAGAGTAAGAAGAAAGTCCCCTGTGAAAGAACATTTATAACCATAATAAATCTATATGCAAACTGCATTTTCAGATTTTTCCAAATTAGATTAGCTTTATGAACTGTTGTGTCTCTGATTGTTGTTGGATTACAGCTGCTATTGTCTTGTGCTATTGAGTTTGATGGTTGGGAATAATGGATGTATACCAGGGGTAAAATGCTACCGGTTGGGGCGTGGCCATGACCGTGGTGGGGTAAGGACCTTTCCTTCACTTCACAGGGCTTATTAATGAAGATTTATGAGAATTTATGCCGTTTGGAATGCACTGTTATGGATGAAAGTTAATAAATCATGAACTGAAAGTGTTAACAGCCCAGCAGATTGAATTTAAAACTGGTAGGTCATCTGAAACGGCTTGAATTAAGGAGTTTCTACAGTGTGGGTTGACCGAGCCGGCAGACAAGATAAGTTGGAATAAATTGCTGTGTTTTGTTTTTCCAAAATTAACTATCTTGTTCTGTGTTAAAAAAAAAATTTCTATTGCTGAGGCTAAGGATATTAAGGACTGAATTTGATAATGAGAAGAATTTTTTTTTTTTGAGCCTTCCGGAAGTTCAGCCAAGAAGAATTTAATTGAAGAGAAGAGAAACTGACTTTTTATTGGATTGTTTGGCAGTAAGAGGATTTTACTGAGCTAATTTTTTCTTTATTTTTTTTTTCTCTTGAGAGCAAAATAATAGCTTGTTTATATTACAGGAAAAAAAAGAAAAGGATTTTGCTTCGTTTAAGTTGGTTTGTCTTCCTTTCTGCTTTGCTGATGTGGAGGAAAAATGGCGCTGATTAATGTTTGCTGTGAAGTTTTGTGTTTCTTTGTGGAGTATCCTTGAGCTTGAGAGATAACAGTGCAAATAAGCCGCTTCACTTCAATTAAAAGACAGTCGTCCTTTGATCTTCACTAAGACCCTCTGTAAAATTGGTTTGGAATTCTAGTTGGGAAATTTTTTGGTTTTTTTTCAAAATGACTCAACAACTTTCAGAAACGCAGCAACTTGCTGCAGCTTTAAATAAAATTGGGGAAAAAATAGCAGGACTATCAGAGCGTATAGATAATTTGACATTGAAACTGACATCTGAAATGCAGAATTTAAAGCAAGAGATGAATGAAAACTTTGCAAAACAAAAAGAGGAAATGATAATGATTAAAGATGAAATGGAGCAGATGCATGTGCATGAGGTAAAAGTAGATCGGCAAATTGGTAAAATATTTTATAAAAATGAGCAGCAAGATAAGAGAATTTGTCTTTTGGAAGAAGAGATGAGGAAATATAATTTTGTTATCAGAGGAATCTCGGAAGAAAAGGAGGATAAATTGAAACAGCGGGTTCTGAAATGGATTAATGATTTGGATACGCAACTTACGTTCACAATAGCAGACCTGGCAAGTGTTTTTAGAATTGGATATAGAAGGCAAAATGGTTCTAACAGGAATGTGCTTGTCAGGTTCGCAAATCTTGGTGATAAGTTGGAAGTTATGGCCAAGGTGAGAGAGTTGGGAGATGCTTTGAGTTTGAAGGAAGACTATTCAAGTCTTCCCGGATATATCAAGAGAAGAAAGGGCATGGAGATTTTTTAAAACCAATTACAAAAGTTTTGAGAGATAATGGAATTAAATACAATTGAGGCCACCACAACAATTGAAATTTTTTATAAAGGAAGGATGCGTACAATCACCCCAGATATAGATGCATTATTATATTTACGGAGCTTGGACTGATTGAGATGGAGGATTTAATGGAGATAAAAGATCAAATGCTTCAGATGGGTGGAACATACGGAAACATCAATCCCAGAAGAAGAAAAAGGGGCTATTGGAGGCAAGACTCAAAGGGTTAAAGAGGAAAGAAATATCACCTGTGTTGGTTGAACAGAAGAAGAGTCGTGAGGATACAGCAGGAGAAGAAGCAGATAAGAGTCTTGGAAAATACGAAGCTGAATGCGGGTCATCGCTATCTTTTTTTTTGAGTGATGAATTTAAATAGACAGCCCGAAAGAAGTGGCCCGGGCATTGGCACGACCCCTCTCCCCCATTCTCTTTATAGAGGCGAAACCGATGAGGATGTGGGGGAAGAAGATTGTTTGTACTTTATTGTTTGTTTTGTTTTTTGTTTTTTTTCTGTTTTCTTATTGTTGTTTATATGTTAAATATGGTAGTTTAATGTCGGGTGGTGGGCACAGAAAGGAAGATGCGGGGATAGGATTAAAAAATTTATATTTTAAATGGGAGTTATAAAAATAATGTCATGGAATGTGAAGGGTACAGGGAATCAGATTAAAAGAAGAAGATTGGAGCTTAAGATTAAAAGGGATTTGCCAGACATTTTATTTTCACAAGAAACCCATCAGAAATCTGAAGATTCAAATAGAATGTATATAAAAGGTATGCAAATATATGAAAAAGCATTTGGAACTTCAAAAGCTAGAGGAGTTGCAACACTAATATCAGATAGGGTGTACTTTGAAAAACATAAGGTAATTTTGGATGAAGATGGAAGATATGTAATAATTGTTGGAAATTTTAATGAGGAAAAAGTGACACTTGTTAATTTATATTTACCGAATGAAAAACAAAGAGAATTTCTTGAAAAAATAACAAAAATTTTGGAGAATGAAAGTGTAGGGAAAGTAATTGTGGCTGGGGATTTTAATTTAATCAGAGATAAAATAGACAGTACTAATCCCACCCGCTGTGGAGGAGCAAATAAAATGGGGATTTTAAATATGTGGATGCTTCGAAACGGCGTGGTCGATGTGTGGAGAGAGGTTAAAGGAATTGAGAGAGTATACACTTTTATCTAAGATATATAATACATATTCTAGAATTGATTATATTTTTCTTTCTAAAGATTTGTTGAATAATGTGGATAAGGTAGATGTGGAATTTTAAAGATTCTGATCATGCAGAAGTTATGGTGGACTTAGATTTTAATTTTGAGAAAAAGAAGCTATTGGAGATATGACGAGAAATTGTATAAAATGAAAAGGATAAAAATGGATACTTAAAAATTGGAGGAAAGTTGGAGATTAAATGATAACGGGAGGTTAAATTTGAAATTGTTTGGGATGCGATGAAAGCGGTGTTTAGAGGAGAGTATTAAATTATCAAGTAGGAAATATAAAAATTATAAAAATTAAAATGGAAAGAGATAAAATCAGATTAAAGAATTGGAAAATCAATTTTGCTTACTAAAGAAAAAAATTCTTCAGGAGCTTAATATGTTAAGAAATAAAATGATAGAAGAAGATACAGAGTTAGTAAAAGAAATTTGAGATTTTTAAATAGGAATTTTTTTGAATTTAGTAATAGAAATTCTAAATTATTGGCAAAGATGGCGAAAGATAAAAGAGAGAAGAGAGAAATTGGAGTTTTGATAGATGATAGAGGTATAAGATGTTATAAAAAATTAGAGAAATGTGAAGTGGTTAGAAATTTTTTTCAGAATCTATATTCAAAGAAACCAATTAATCGGGGAAAATTGCAAAGCTATTTAGAAAAGTATGTGGTGAAAATTGATCAAACATATAAGGAATTGATGGAAGAAGATATAACACAAGATGAGATTAATGGAATAATACAAAAATTAAAATTAGGGAAAGCTCCAGGTGAGGATGGATTACCTGTTGAGTTTTATAAAGAATTTAAAGAATTAATAATACCAAGATTGCAAAAATTATTCAATGGAATATTACATGGTGGGAAGTACCTTCGTCATGGAATAGAACGGTGATATCCCTAATTCCTAAACCAGATAAAGATTTAGAAAGGATTGAGTCCTATCGGCCCATTTCTTTAATTAATCAGGATGCAAAGATATTTACTGCTATTATAAGTAATAGATTAAATAGATTTATAGATAGATATATAAGTTATAATCAAGTAGGTTTTGTGAAGGGTAGATACATGAGTGATATTGTTAGAAGAGTATTAAATATTATAGATGTAGCTGAATATAATGGTGATAAAATTGGTATAGTATCATTGGATATTTTTAAAGCTTTTGATTCTGTACAATGGGAAACAATTAAAGTAATTGTGGAGGCTTTAGGCTTTGGTAATAAGTTTATACATGTTATTTCAAAATTGTACCAAAAGAGCAGTGCAAGAGTGAAGGTGAATGGAATATTAACTGAAGAGATAAAATTAGAAGCTGGTACGAGACAAGGATGTCCCTGTCCCCAACATTATTTTTATTGGCTATGGAAATATTGACAAAATGATAGAAAAGATGAAGAATTAGAAGGATATAAGGGTATAAGATAAATTTGTATGGATGATACTTTAATTATTTTGAAAATGTAGAGAAAGATCTGAAAAGATATATAAGCATTTGATAGAATTTGAGGAAATGACAGGATTGAAAGTAAATTGGTCAAAGTCAGAATTATTGATGGATAGTAATGGTAATGAGTCTGAGAATATGCAAGAGCAATTTGGGATAAGGATTAAAACACATTGAAATATTTGGGTATAGTGCTTTCACTTAAGGTTAAAGAATTGAAAAAACTTAATTATGATGTGGTGATTAACGAAATTGAGAAGAAGATAGATAAATATAAAATTTTAAAGTTGTCTTGGTTTGGTAGAATTGCAATGTGTAAGATGATGTTGCTGCCCAAGTTCAACTTTTTATTCGAGATGCTACCACTAAATTTGACAGAGAAAGATATTGAAGGATATCAGAAAAAACTGGATAAATTTTGCAATGGTGGCAAAAGACCTAGATTAGTGAAGAAAATGTGGTATCAAAATCAAAAGGAAGGTGGATTAGGAATCCCCAAATTATTTAATTATTACTGTGCGTATGGTATCCGGATAGTGGTAAAAATACTTAAAGGTGAAGATAACTATTGGAGAGACTTAGAGTTAAGGGATATAGAGAAATTTGGATCAAGGTGGTTTTTAGATAAAGCAAATTTAAAATGTGTAAGTAGAAGTTATTGGTTAAAGGGATTAAGTAAAATGTGGAACAAATTTGTTAAAATTTTAATTCCGGATATAATCTTTTTGGGGGAGACAATTGGAATTTGGCGATTAAAATAATATAAAAGCGTAATGAAGTGATTAAAGAGGAAAATATAGAAATTATTAGAGATTGGATAAAAGTTATGGAAATGAAAGGAGGAATAAAGAAATTATTGAAAAATTAGGGTTAAGTTGGTTTGAAAAATACAGATAGAAAATGGACAAAAAACTAAAGGAAAATTATTCGATAAATAGATGTGAAACTGAATTTGAATATTTAGTATCTCGGATTATGAAAGATGAAATTGGGCTAAAGGGACTCGTTAGTAGGGTTTATAAGATTATAAATTCTGATGAAAAATTACAAAGAGTGATGAGGACAAATTGGGAAAAAGATCTTAATATTGAAATACCAGAGTCAGATTGGAATGTGAATTGGAAGAGTAGAATTATGAGAACTTTATCTATAAGGATTAAAGAGCACAATTATAAAGTTGTTTGGAAATGGTATTTGACTCCAGTAAGATTGTCACAAATGGATAAAAAATTAGTAAAAATGTTGGAGATGTGAGATGGAATTGGGGACTTATGAACATATGTGGTATAATTGTGATAAGGTTAAAAGTTTTGGCAACAATTGGAGAAAATGATATTTGAAATGATGGGGAAAGTAATAACATTGAGAGTGGAAACTATATTATTGTTGGTAATTAAGGAAATAGAATTAACAAAATATGAAAAGAATTGATTAGAATTATGATTATAATAGGTAGAATTATAATAGCTAGATATTGGAAACTAGATGTGATTTTTAGAATAGAAGAGTGGAATTCTGAAATGTGGAAATTAGCTTTAAATGATAAAATGACATGTGATATTAAAATTAGAAGTGGTGTGTATAAAGAAGATATTTTCTGGAAGACTTGGAAACCATTTGTGGACTTTGCGCTTGGAACATTGGACGCTTCAGTACCTGTACCTCGAGAACGTGGATTTTGGCAATCATGAGGATATATCCGAAGACCCAAATCTTCCTTTTATGTATAGCACAAGGGTGTAATAATGTATTTTTTTTTGTTTGTTTGTTGTAAAAAAAGTAATAAAAAAAAAAAATTAAAAAAAAAAATGCTACCGGTTCACACTGGTTCAGGTGAACCAATAGCGGCAACGACGCATGGTTCAGTGAACTGGCAGCATGAGACTCTGCCCACCCGCTTGGACGTTAAAACCAGAAAGTAACTTGTTTTTGAAAATTGTACGTGACGCGCGAGTGGAATGAGCATGAGCACGCGGCATGCACACTTGCAAACCGGTAGGGAAGGTAAGTAGATTTCACCCCTGGTGTATACATCTTGAAAGCCAGAAGTTGGGTTTGCAAAATGGTAACTAGCAATTTCACTTGGACCTGGAAATCGGTTGTTAGCATTGACCGTTGAAAGAATGAAGTCATATGTCCCCATAATTGACAAACTGTAAGAGATTTCTTGAGTTTTTGACTTGGTATCACAATAGGAGCTTTTTGCCCTTACCTGACTTAATTATCAGTCTTGTCTGTCTATCATGTTTGTAATTTCATTGCAACTGTGTCAACAGGGTTCTTTCATAGAAGACAATGAGGTTTAAATGCAAATAGAACTACCCAGAGGTCTGTGATAAATATTTGGAGATGCCTCTGAATAAAACCTGGGAAGAAGCCTTTTGACCCTCCTGAATTAGAGATGTATGACTAAGAATTAATTTGACCCATGTTAACATCACGTATTTTCAGATGAATACCCAGCAGAAAAATCTTCATTTATGGTTTGTGTTTTTTCCCTACCTGCATAGCTTTTAGATTTATATATATATATAAGAACCTTTCTCCCTGTAATATTATAGTGTATTATATGTTCTAATTATTTTTGTTTACAACTTTTCTCTATTACATGATTTTAGATGCATCTGTTACAAAGACATAACATAACATAACAACAGAGTTGGAAGGGACCTTGGAGGCCTTCTAGTCCAACCCCCTGCCTAGGCAGGAACCCTACACCATCTCAGTCAGATGGTTATCCAACATTTTCTTAAAAATTTCCAGTGTTGGAGCATTCACAACTTCGACGTCCGTATGTTTCTTATTGGGGTTGATTTGGTGGATCATGTCATGTGTCTCCCATTAAAGTCCATGGCAGATTTTCCCCCATCTCTAGATTGAGTAATATTTTTAGCCTATTGTACTTTGGGCTTTTGCTGTTGGAGCTCTATCACCTTCTAGCAGAAATTCTGCTCATTTGCTGGCTGAGTTTAAGTCCAACAAAAAAAATAATCCCACTATAGTCTCAGCTTGACTTTGATAGTAGTGTAAGAATGATTTTAACTTTTTAAATTTATTTTAGAAGTTGCCCAACTCCAATTGATTCTGGAAGTCTCACGGTATGAACAAAATGTATTATGTTTCTGCTAATGTGCTTAGATGTTATTGTCTGCATTTGATCAATTAACTATTCTAGCTTATATATTCACACTCTTTTCTGAATTATAAAAACATAACTCTTTCCCTATATTGGAAGTGTATTTTCTGTTTTAGAGCACATGATGGACTGCGCTTATTTCTTAAAATCTGCCAGTACAAACTATTCTTCTATATGCTTCTCATTTAAAATGTAACTTGTCTGCACTTGTGCTTGAAAATGTTGGAAGATACGGTGTCCTAAATCTTCAGGGGGGAAAAGGAGTTTAGCCTGTACTTCTTCACAGTATAATGCAAAACACAGCCTTCATAGAGATTAGATTAGATAAATGTGCATTGCACATTTAAAATGATGAAAGAAAGAATGGAAAATAAAAAACAAAGATTCTGAGTTAGTTTTTTTTTTGCAAAGAGTTGTTAGTGCAAACAAGTTATCTCATTTTAGATTGGTTTTGTGAATCCTGGCAATGTCTTAATTTTGAGGTTTTAAAAATATTAATATAAAATGTGTGAATTGTTTCAGTGCCATACAGTAATCATGGATGTATTTTTTTCAGTGTCTTGCTGTAATTGTCTTGCTGTCTTGCTGTAAAAACTGGCATTCTTTGGTGACTCATAAAAGATTAGGGAAACATAATAGAGATAGTTTGGTGTAGAGATTGAGGGCTAGAAATCAGAAGTTCGTGAGTTTTAATTTTACTTTGGACACAAAGCCATCTGGGTAACTTTGGGCCAGTTACTCTCTCAGCCCAAGGAAGAAAGCAGTGGCAAAGCACTTCTAAAAAACTTGCCAAGAAAATTGCAGGGACTTATCCAGGTAGACTCCATAAATCAAAAACTGACTTGTGTGGGCCTGTGCTGCAAAATATAGATCAATATAGTATTTCTCCTGAACAATATAGGTGTGCCATATGTATTGACAATATATAAATGAGCTCTTATGTGCTATGTGCTATGTTTTTCATTCTACATTCTTTAAAAAAAATCTATACTAGTCTTTTGTGACTTTGCTCTTCTTTTTCTTATTCTTGTTTTGAGCATGTTATTGGAGTCAGTACAACCTTGAGACAGGATTCTGAGAATGAAAAACAGAATTAGGAATGACAATTTTTAAGAAGGCCAAAATATAAATTATAGTTAAGACAGTATTACAGTGGAGAAAGATGAAATATGCCAACTCTTGGACCAGGACCCAGTCTATAGTTACCTGGGATTTATTGCAGTAAAATTGTGCTTTCTATTAAAAACGCTTGCTGAAAATGTCATTGGAGGATTGTTCTTTTTCAAGTTGATTTCCCAAAGCAGTAACTAAAAGTTATGAATGCCGTGCAACCAGTTCTTTCTATCATCAGGTAACATGCAGAAGCACTCACAGTTGATTTTCTATTTTCAAAACCACCAGTCATGGACCAAAAAATATATATATCAGTGGATAGCAGTTCATGTCATATAGTGTTTGGGTCCTACAGGCAGTGGCAAAGAGGAGAATTTGATCTGAGCTGCTGTTTCATATGCAGAATGTGTAGGAGAAAGTTCTAATCTCATAAAGAACTGTCCGTTGTGCTGAACTTTGCTTGCTACATTTACAATGCATTTTTTAAATTGTTATGGTTTGCTATCACATAAAAGTCTGCTGGCTCTAATCATCCATCCATAATGGAAGCAAAGCAGAATTCTGATATATTTGCCTTGAGAATGGGAACTGCTATATATATACAGTATATATTTATTTCTGAAACATTCATTGTTAATTAAAGTACAAATACTAACAAAACCAAATCTGAGACAACAGATTTAGAAAAGCTAAATTAGAAAATCTCTGTTTGAATAAACCAAGGATGAAGACCCCTATTTCACTATTAATGTAGTAGAACACTGAGATTTTCTGATAGTAAATATCTATAGGATTTGAAAGTGATAGTAATGAAACCTCTTCTCTGTGTGCCACAGAATTGTTGAGGCTGTTTAGTAAGGACATTACTTGGTTTCTTTGGGTTAGCTGTGATGATTTTCAGTTTAGATCTAATGTGTTCTGTTTTCTTCCTGGGCTTAGTTAGTTGATTTAGTCTATCTAGAGTGATATAATTTGTCAATCCCTGCTCTTGGACTTGGCAAGCCCTGAAAAGACAGTTACAGAAAAACTGAGGAGGCAATGTGTAAAAGCCGAAGATATAAATGCTAGAAAGAGCAACCATTAAATAAAAGTGATTGTATTAATTTGAAGCAATCATCTAATTACCTCGATATGATTCAATTCACAGATAAATCACTTAGCTCAATGGTCTCATTTCCTCCCACCTTTTAAAGCAATGTCTTATTCTGCTTCTCAAAACAGCACAGCTAAATACAGCGTGGTGACATTTCTACCTCGATTCCTGTATGAACAGATTAGAAAAGCTGCAAATGCTTTCTTCCTCTTCATTGCCTTACTGCAGGTATGTCTATATTGAAGTAAAACAACTGTATGCATAGCTTAATTTAATACAGTGGCAGGTGAACAGTCTATGACTACCAAGTCTTGTAGCAGTAATGAAGTTTCACAATGCGTATGCATATACTTTAACCATGCAGGATGAACTCAGTATAGTCCAATAAATGTATGTAGATCATTTGTCCATTTTATGCTGGATCATAATGGTATTGGTAAATTGAATGTTAGCCTAGAAAATATAACGATAATGCTTTTTTGCCTATTGTTATACACAACGGGACGGCACGAGGGCTCAGCAGTTAAGACACAATGGCTTGACAACTGAAAAGCCCGGGTTTGAGACCTGAGTGCCATGCAATGGGATGAGCTCCCGTTCTTCACCCCAGCTCCTGCCAACCTAGCAGTTTGAAAGTATGCAAATGTGAGTAGATAAATAGGTAGTCCTTTGGCGGGAAGGTTGCTGCATTCTGTATTTTCATGCTGGCCACATGATGACAGAAGCATCTTTCAGACAACACAGTCTGCCTCAGCTGAGAATCAAGGTGAGCACTATCCCCTTCAGTCAGTTATACCTGGACAGGGGAAACCTTAAACTTTTTATGCTTGACAGTATCAAAGCAGGAAATAGCAATCTTAACTAAAACCAATCTTCACGAAAACCAGAAATATTGGAAATAGCAATCTTATTCAAAAGCAGACTTGGAATTTGGATTTTCCAATATAGGGAAATCTGAAGCTCAGAATTATATGGGGTCAGAGAAGATAAAAAGGCAGCAGTCATTTAATAGTAAACCCAGCCAATCAGGAATCACTTATTAATTAACAAAATAACAGGAATCAATCTTGTACATTCTGATACTTTTTTGGTGCGTGTATTTCCTGATTTTGGGACCTTGTTTGTTACTGAGTAGAATTTTTATCACTTCTGATTGCTAACTGGGCTGGGATGATGTGTGCTGCAGTTTAACAACATCAAGAAATCTAACTGTAGAAAAAATTTGGTCTGAGTAGAGCTTTGAACCTTGATCACGCATAATCCAACGTAGTTGCTTTAGTTAGGCCCCAGTATTATAGACTCACATGGGCATGCATGGGGGTCATGGTCACACATGCAGAGGCGAGGAGGAGCACGGGGGGGGGTGCGGTGCACCCTCACATAGCCTGTTTTTGGGCCCAGGAGGCCACAGGGTGGCCTACTAGGCCCAAAATGGGGGGCATGGGGGACACATGCACGTGCATGTGGGGCTGGGGGAGCATGGGGGGGTCATGCGCGCATGCGCGGGAGGCATGGGGGACATACGTGCATGGGCAGGAGGCGTGCATTGAATTATGGGTGCCAGCATGCGCGTGCGCTGTTGCGCACACGCACATGCACTTTTGGCATACGAAGATAAAAAGGTTAGCCATCACTGTTATAGGCTAATGTCACTTCTTAGCATGGACAGGGTCACTTAGAGAAGCTGCAGGTAGAGGATGTTTATATCCTAAATATTTTATAAATTTCTGCCCAAATGATTCTGTCAAGTCATATTTTTCTGACTTTGGATCCCTGGCAAGGTAAATCAGCACAGAAGGGGGACTGAAATGCTGAAGCAACATAAAAAAAAGAAGAAGACAAGAATACATTTCTCAGTCATCTGCCCACTCTAAATTCTCCCATCTGAAATTAAGAGATGACACTACTTTTATTTTGTAATATATATTTTTACTTCAGCATTGCCACCCTCTTTCTTTGAATACTTTCCTAAATACATACATTTCTTTTTCAGCAAATTCCAGAGGTCTCTCCAACTGGAAGATATACTACCTTGGTGCCATTACTATTTATTCTAACGGTTGCTGGCATCAAAGAAATCATAGAAGATTATGTGAGTATAAATTTAGATTTTGGAAGAAATGTCTGTCCCTTTGCAATATAGCAAGAAACATTCAGGTGTATAAAACTACTTAATTTCCATGATTACTCAAGTCACTTTAATAGTAGCTCCACTTTGAGACAATGCGATAGTGAAGATTAAAATTAAAAATAATATTTTTAATTTAAAAAATAATAACAATATAGTAAGATAAACTAGGAGTGTACTACCTTGAAGATAGTACACTATCTTCAAGGTAGTACATAGTAATTATGAAGAAAATAATTACAGGTAGTCCTCAACTTAGGACTGGTCGCTTAGGGACTGTTCAAAATTATGACGAACCTCCCTGGGGATAATATTGCAACATATGGAAAGGTTTACATGCTATAAAGAAAAGTTTCCTAGAATTTTATGTATGAAATTCTGCTATGCTATGCAGAAATGGAACAAAAGGTCAGTTCTTCATTGTTTGTACTAATTGCTTTAATGCTAGGTTAGCCAAAAAGCTGTGAAGATATTACTGAAGATATTCAGTATATTGGACATTCAGTATATCAGAATATCAAATATTACTGAAATAGAATTCCCATCAACCAGGGTTGATTATATTGGCTTGGGTTGATGGGAATTGGGATTGTATCTAAACCATCTGGAAGGTTATAGATTACCATTTCCTGCCCTATTGTGTGACCCAGAAAATGATTCAACAGAGAAGATGATCCAAGCATTTTTCATGGAAAAACCCCTCAGGGCGATCCTCAACATTATCTGGTAGCTAGAACAACAAATAGTAGTTTATATGAAAAACTTCATTATAAGAGATACTACAGAAATGATACCAGTCAGAGCAGACAGTATGGGAAGGGAAAGTGAAGGAAGGAAAGGGAAGGGAAGGGAAGAGGGAGCAAAGAGAAGTAAGCAAAAATCTCCTCAGTATTATTGAAGATTGCTTCTTCATAATACATGTGTTTGCTAATCATTGCATACATGAATTAAAAAGTGTTCCATCTTGAACTGTAAGTAATCCTCGAATTATGACTGCAGTTGAGGGCAACATTTCTGTTGCCAAGTGAGATAGTTATTTTGTGAGTTTTGTCCTACTTTATGATCTTTCTTGGCACAGTTATTAAGTGAATCACCACAGTTGTTAAGTTAATACTGGCTTCCCCATTGATTTTGCTTGTCAGAAGGTCACAAAAGGTGATCACATGATCTCGGAACAGTGTAACTGTCATAAATATGAATCAGTTACCAAGCACCTGAATATGGATCATGTGACCATGGGGCTGCTGCAACGGTTATAAGTGTGAAAAATAGTCATAAATCGCTTTCTTCAGTGCTGTTGTAACTTTGAATGGTCACTAAATGAACTGTTGTAAGTCAAGGACTACCAGTAGAAGGATTCATACTAATGCATACGAGAGAAAAGCTTATTTATTTGTTTATATCTACCTTTATTATTTTTATAAATAACTGCACGAGTCAAAAAGAGGACTGTGAAAATATCTACAGACCCCTCATATCCTGGACATCACTTGTTTCAACTTCTACTTCAAAAAGACGCTTTAGGGCACTACATACCAAAACAACTAGACACAAGGACAGTTTTTCCCCGAATGCCATCAATCTGCTTAACAACTAATTCCCACAACACTGTCAAATAATTTACTAAGACTGTATTACTATTAGTCTTCTCTTCCTTACTAGTATCTATCTCTTCCCACTTATTACTATAACCATGTTGCTTGTATCTTTCAATTTATATTGTTTTTATTTGTTTCCTAGTACGATTTGATAGTTTATTAGTAACCTTGACTATCACTAAGAGTTGTATCTTTTTATTCTTGATCAATGTATTTTATTCCCCTTATATACACTGCAAGCATATACACCTAAGACAAATTCCTTGGTGTGTCCAATCACACTTGGCTGATAAAGAATTCTATTCTGTCCTGTCCTGTCCTGTCCTGTCCTGTCCTGTCCTGTCCTGTCCTGTCCTATCCTATCCTATCCTATCCTATCCTATCCTATCCTATCCTATCCTATCCTATCCTATCCTATCCTATCCTATCCTATAACAGTTAACACACACAATACTCCTTCTTCTTATTTTCCTCACAACAACAACCTTATGAGGTGTTTAGGCTGAATGAGATTGACTGATCGTAGCTGGCTTTCATTTTTTATGAATTTTATTTTTTATCAATTTTTAAACGGGGTTTTTAGTATGGGAATTTTTTAATTTTAGGCTAATTTAAATAAGTTTTTTAAATGGTATTTTAATCTGTATATTGTATTGTTTTATCTTGCCTGTACACCACCCTGAGTCCTTCGGGAGAAGGGCGGTATAAAAATCAAATAAATAAATAAATAAATAAATAAATAAATAAATAAATAAATAAATAAATACCCTAAAATGGTATGAAAAGCTGGGGTGTCTCCTGGCTTTTAGCCTGGTGTCTTAAGTACTAACCAAACTGGCTTCCTTTTGCTATTAACACATACTGGAAACACTAATGAAGCTTTTATGTTTTGTCTTAATCTTTCTGTCTGTCATTCAGTTTACCTTGGACTATACCTAAATGTATGTTTGCTTGTTTTATTTCTCAACAGAAAAGACACAAAGCTGACAGTACAGTGAACAAAAAGAAAACAATAGGTAAGGCCTTTTCAGTTTCTCTCATACAAATTATACGGTAGGAAGAGTTATAGCCTCCTTAGAGGAATAATTATATTTGGTTTTATTAATGTTTTGTTTACAGCTAACTGCGAATAATGTGATGCCCAAGTTTAATAATCGGGAGAAAGCTCCCAATTCTATAGTTTGCACTGAGAGTTGTATCTCTTGCCTTCTTACTGTGAACATTAAAGGCTGCTAATTTTCATTAAGTGACTTTTATTATAAATTACATAAGTATTTGTCATATCATGCTTTGATTTGTTTTAATAATGTTTTACCTTTGCCCTGTAGTTATGTTCTTCTGAATTGTTTGCTGTACCTTTTAGAGTAATAGCTACAGTAATTCAGTTCTAAATAGATGAATGTGAGAAACAATTTATCGCTAGTCAGCGATTAATATCACTAGTTTTGTAATTTAATATTGTACTCTTCTGTCTAATCCATGTGGGTAGAAATAACATCAATTGGGCTGAAGCATTTAATGACAACAGGGCACTATGCTTATCTGGAAATTATCGCTGAATTTAATGACAGACTGGCTTTATTAAGTTTCAAAGAAAGATAAAATACAAAGTAATGAAAACAGAAAAGATTAAAAAAGGAGGGGGAGGAGATTAAAAGAGGAAAAAGTTAAAAAGTAACAAAAATAAAAGAGGGAATACAAAGAAAAATTGACTTCTGACTTTTTTCAGTACACATACAAATAATCTTAAATTAAAACAAAACGTATAAACAATATACAAACTTAATAAAAAAAAACCTAAAACTATATAGCAATATAATCACCTATCCTAAGATTAAACATAATCCTTAACAATACACGTATTTGTACAATCATAACAAATCTAATGATCAAACTGTAAACCCAAAACTTCATTTTTATCTTTCTCATGCAAGAAGTCCAAAAGTGGTCCCCATATAGTAAAAAAGCAGAGAAAACGTCTTTCTTTTACCAAAGTAGTCAATTTTGCCATCGGTGCTAGTTCTATTAATTTCACTAACCACTCTTCATTTGTGGGACTCTGCGTACTGAATTTAATGACATAGAATGCCACTTTCTAAGTAATTTCAGTATATTCAGATCAATTCTCTTAAATGGTTTTTAATATGGCAATCCATGTCTAAGAGAGCAGTAATAATTACAATATTGTTGCAGGCTGCAATTTTTTATTTAAGATACACAACGTTAACAATGAAAGTTTGAGAATACAAAAATTGCTCCACTCACAAACTAGACTCTCAATTTGTAGGGAGAAACTGAGGAGCATTTTTTAAAGTTCAAATTAACTTCAGAAAAGGGCACAATACATTAGCTACTTCACCAATAATGGAATAACAAAGACTGTTTTCTGACTCAGAGGCGGCTCTTGATTCTGCCAGTCAGAAATCAATATGCAGCAATGCCATTTTCTTGCCTTAATGCATGTTTTGTGGAAAGAAAGAATACAAGAGGAAAACAGTTATGGTAAAGCACAAGAGGAAAATCCTTCATAAAATTTTGCAAAGGAGCTTTGATTGCCAATGAAAGATTTATCCAGAAGTACTCTTAAGAATGCTGCCTTGTCCTTCCCTGCCAGTTCAATGAAGAAAAGACAGCCCTGGAAATTGGTCTGTTGGTAGCATATGGTGAAGTTCCTGAGTTCACATTGGGTAAGCTGGAGTTCTGATTATAAGCAACTCACATAAACTTATCTAAACTATCTCAAACATCAGGAAGGCATCACTGAATTGTCCATAAAGTAGAAAATACTAAGATAGATGGACAAAAATAGTTTTCAGGTCCACTGAGCATTTTGAAGAGAATCAAGTTAGGGCTCAGTTAACCTTCTCCCTCTAACCCGGTCCTTCTGAGTTCTTGTCATATGTTAACTTTTGGTTTTAAAGGGGAAAAAATTACATTTTTCTTTCCCTTCCCCAGTTTTAAGAAATGGAACATGGGAGGATATCATGTGGAAGGAGGTAAGAACTATTTTTAAGATGTTCTGGGAATTTGCAAATCTTTAATGGGATGATAAGTGATGTTGATCTTCTTGGATATTTAGAGCTGGGCACTGTGAATCATATTTGAATATTTTTCCCATTGTGTATTCATTACCATTGTCAGTCTTAAGAAAAGCTTATTTGTATAAATGTATATCCCTTTGAATAATGTAGATGTACAAAACATAGCTCCTTGTGTGTGGCAGTATAGAGAAGATGATGTCAAACTTCTAAATGGCTTCTATTATTTCTTTCTGACTATCTCAGAATCTCATGTACAATTAGTGATTTTATTCTCTGAGCAGGGAAGATAATACTATCCATAAACAAAAGGAGATTTTAGAAACTCATACAATTTTAGAACAACACCATGTCCCTTTGCCCAAAATCTGTATTCACTTAGCTGGAATTAAATTAATAGAACTGGGATAAAGGAAGGGAAGGGAAGGGAAAGGAGGGGAGGGGAGGGAAGGGAAGGGAAGGGAAGGGAAAGAAAGGAAAGGAAGGGAAAGAGGAAGAGAAAGGGAAAGGAAAGGAAAGGAAAGGAAGGAAAGGAAGGGAAAGGGAAAGGAAAAAGGAAAGGGAAAGGAGATGGGAGAGGAGAGGAGAAGAAAGGAAAGGAGAGAGGAGAGGAGAGGAGAGGAGAGGAGAGGAGAGGAGAGGAGAGGAGAAGAAAGGAAAGGGAAAGGGAAAGGGACTCTAAAACAGGTCACATAGGGCTGGGTTACATATACTGGACATAAAATGTTGGCACAGGGAGGGAGAAAACAAAATGAGGAATGGAATTACAGATCCTGGAATAGGCCATGATTGTCTGGCTATAATTGTGCATATGAGTGCATCATAGTACATTTTGATGCAGATCAGATTTATAGGCTTTAAATCTTCATTCTGGTAAGCAATTAATAATGCATGTCTTAAATCTTTTGAGGAAGAGAGCCAGTAAACCAATTCATGAAATTAACTGTATAAGGTAACACCAAGAAAGTATGTCTCCTGAAAGGGAGGGAAGGGTGATATGAGACGATCTTTCCTTTCAGCCCTTGGACCATTCTAATTTTTGAATCCGGAAAGGAAGGGAATTTAAAACAGGCCACTTAGAAAAGGCAATTTTTTTTTCAGTTGGGAAAATCCTGCCATCGTGGCTGCCATTGTAGAAAGAGATTGGTAAAGACCACTATAAATAAAATTCAACAAGAAGCAATGCTTGATGTACCTTAGATAACTAAGGAAAAAATATCAACACTTCAGAGAAAATTGAATTTTGAAGGTGTAAAATTATCTTCTATAGTATTATAATAAAAATAAATAAATGCAATGAGATTATTGTTTCCAAATGAAATCCATATATGGCTATGCTGTTCAAATTAGTATAATGTATAAACCTAGGTTTATGCTAATTAAACCTATTCAGGATTGCAGCTTGATGGACTGAGGTTTGTTGTAACTGGGAAGTGTGGAACACAGTTATGCCCTTCTGACCATGCAACCATGGAGGTGCAAGGAGTCAGATCGCCAAGAAAGGGTAGATAGAGGTAACCCAGAATTCAGGAGATGCTGCCAGAAAAACTAATGCTCAAAATATTTAGCAAAAGATGCCAAGAACAATAAAAAGTGCTTCTTCATATATCTTCTAATAAAAGGAGAGGGGGAGAAACAATATACCATATAAACCAGGGGTTCCCCAACCCCTGATCCACAGACTGGTAGTGGTCTGCAGCCTGCCAGGAATCAGGTCATATAAGGGAGTGAACCCCCATTCATGCATGCATGGTATCCAGGCACCATGCAAAACTAGGTGGCCCCTGGTCTGAGGGGGCACTTCATAGAACTTGTCCCTGGTATAAACAATTATGGAAGAAACAATACTCAAGGAGTCCTCATGGAGAGTGCCACACCACCACCAGGACTGGCAGGCCACTATATAATAAATAGCCAACAAATCCCATTTGCCATTGCACTGATGACGTTACCTAGCTTGGTAATGAAACATCTGTGAGAAAACAACCAAGCTTAGATGGCTCAAGAACCCAACGGGACACCCCTGAGCGGCATACATTTTTCTACTGATACAAGAAAAAAATGGTGACTATTAACAATGAAAAGGTAGAACTACTCAACTCTTAACCTGGCAATTTTCTCTATGAAGAGGGTAAGTGTTCGTCAGTCTCACCCTGACAGGAAACACTACTGGATGAGCTAATTCTAATTTATTGTAAAGCTACATTAACAGAATCTTGCTAGGCTAAGAGTACAAATCCTCCACTTTTAGGGGGATTTGGGAGGATTTAGGGAGGATCCTTCCTGAGTTTTTTTTTTAATCTGCTTATTATGCAGCTGTGGGCTCCCCATCCCAAATATCTGATTGGCTCTCAAGGCAGCATCTCTTCCCCAGCAAGTTTCATTCAAGTTCAGTTCTTTATTTCTTATACCTACTGGATAGAATATCACCAAATTAAGGCTAGAACTTTCTAAGCTACTAGATATATGAAGAGATTCTAGGGTATGGTGACTTTGAACTTCTTCCTCCCTCCAACTCGGGACTGTGCAGTCTCTTAAGCTGGGCCTCTCTCTTGGAAAACTCCATGTTGCCAAAGCCCTTCCCTATTGCTTCTGCAGCTGTCTATTACATCACCTGGGGTGACAAGTACATAAGCCATCATTCTTCTTTAAGGGGTTCTACTTGATTCACATTAATGGGAGTCTACGCTTGCACACTGTACCTCTGTTGGTTCATTCTTGAGTTAAACGTTTGGCAGGAACCATTGCCTGTGTCTTTTCCAATGTTTTGCTTTCCTGGCAGTTCCTCACAATAGTTTCCTTGAATTTATTATTTATTGGATTTCTTACCTGCTCTAGTCTTGAAACACTTGGCAGTTTGGAGTAATGAAGATATAAAAATAAAATGTCCATGGTGAAAATAAAAACTCATTAAATCATAAATCCATAATTACAACCCCCTTGGGTGACATGCACCACTTTAGGATCTCCAGATCTACTCCTGTTTTAATAGTTTCTGGAAGACCATACCAAGGACAGATACCTCACTTTAAGCAGGAAGCTGTTCAAATGTGTAGGAACTATACTATCTAATTACAACTTAATGGTAGTGTTAAAGGTCATTAAAAAGCAAAACCTTCTATGGAATGTACTTAGGGGAAATGAGGAACTGTCTATGTTTTTTCCGGGACAAATAAACCAGACAGATTGATTTTAGTTGAAGAAGATTTTGGTGATATTTTGGCATCAAGTCATAAAAGGCTTTATAGATAATGACAAGGTCCTTATACACAAAAGTGGGGACAGGCATTGGTGTGATATTTTTATGGTCGCCCATGCAGCCAATAAAGGAGCTGCTGCACTCTGAACTAATTGAAACTTCCTGGTAATTTTCAAGAGTTTCCATTTGGACAATGACCCTAGTTCCATTCAAGAACTGAATAATGTTTGATACTTAACAGACTTGATGATCCTCAAAGATAAGAACCTAGCTTATTGCAGACAAAATGTAAGGTATAAATGCACAGAATATCTGCTTGGTATAGATTGCATAAATAAACCTCTATCTATCAGCCCCAGGATTTGAATCTTTTCTCTTGCTTTTTCTGATCAGTGGACTCCTGGCTATTGTTTTTTTCCAGGCTTGAGAATGGAGTGCACCTGCTCTATATTTACACAGCAGTTCCGTGTGATTGAACAGTACTGTTTCCTGCCTCACTACTTTAATTCTTTCCTACTTTCTGTCATTCTTTCCTACTTTCTGTGGAAATGCAATTTGCTGGCCTCACTAATGGCTTATGAGGATTTATGACATAAGCCCTCTACACCACATACATCGAAACATATAGATAACCTTTATCAGGCTCAAGAGAAGACTGCTTTCTTTATAAATGCTTCCAAATTAAAGTATATTAAAGCAGAACTTGGCTTAGTAGATGAAATATATCAACACATATTGATGGCTTATAATCTAGTGTTGGCTGCCTCTGCTTTATATATTATATATGATTAAGTTCCTAAGCTTTTTCTCAGAATTTAGAGCTAGGACCGAACATTTGTTATTTAGAGGGCAATCTTTCAGTTTACAAATTGACAGAGCACCAACAGTTTACAATGCATCTTTCCATATTGCATTGAATACTTCACAGTGTATATACCGCAGTAGAGAGGATTTCATATCAAACTTCTTCAGTTGTTTTGGAAGAATAAGACTACTATGCCTATTCATTGACAGATCATTATTTTATAAAGAAAAAGACCAGTTCAGCATGGTGAAGGCAGCTACAGCCTTTATTCATAGTCAAAGGATTACCCTTTCATTCTTACGGAAGAAAGTTTTATTGGCAGTTGTTGGACATCACTAATGTCTATTACTCATATTTCAGTTGCACAAGAAAATTGTTGGTTTCCTTTAGTCCTTTAATTGGTTCCTCAAGGGAACCATGTTTCCAGCTTTGAGGCATTCTGATTTAGCTACAGTACTCCATGATTTTGGCAGACTGTATAGCTCCAGTGGTCATGCAGTTGTATCTTCAAGGGATCATTATGGTCCTTTATTCAAACATAGTACCTTGTTGCACCTTGAACTCTGAATTCACTTGGTTATTTCTTTTTGCTTTCTGACATAAGATCAGAAAAGTCAGAAAAACTGGGCTAGTGATCCAATTTATTCAAGTAATTTCTGACAGAAAAGCGTAGTCTTCCTTGTTTGAACTGGGACACATTAACTACTGATGGTGAATGTGGCAAACGTCACATCATATACATCTTCAAATTGCCCATATCAGCAATTAACACGATGATTCTTATACTCATGTGGGCATGTGTTGACTTCACTTGTGATATCTTCATTACATTCACTGACGAGTATCTTTTCTGTAGTCCTTTCCAAAATGCTTTACCACTCTCCAAGGGTGATAAATATTTTTGTGGGTGTGCCTTTTGCTATGCTGGAACTGAGTTCTTAGGTTACATAGATAGTTCTTTAAAAGATATTGAGATTATTTCCAGTATAGCTGTAATTGGGAATTCTGACTGGAGAAAACCCACAGATAAATGTTCTAGAACTTCTCACATTTCTAAAAGTGCTCCAAGTTTTCAAGACATTCCTTAAGCCTTCAATGGATATTACTAGCTACGGCATATCAGCAGAAGGGAAGACCAGAGTCATACCTCTTCTTTTTCATAATGCAGAGTTTTGGGGACTGATTCTGTCTGTTCCAAGAGCAGGAAAATGTTTTGATCTGTCAGTTGATGTCTCCACCCAATGTTGAATGTACACTGTTTTTCATTAAAACTTATTTTAGCCATGAATCTTTGCAAGGTATCTTTCAGTTATCATGGAAGGGATTATTGCTTAGTTTATTCCCACGCTGTTTACATTAAACTCACATCCTCACTATTCCATAGTGGTTAAACAAAGTATTGTTTATCCCTCCTTTCTATCTAACAAGGAAAGTTTACCCATATTTGCAACTTAACCTTCTCCTTTTGACACTTGGAGGGTATGACTTCCAAATACCAGAAGACATAAAAGGCATTTTAGATACATCCCAAAAGTATTCTGTGTTCAAATGCTATGCATCAAAATGTAAACATTTTAAAGTTTGCTGAACATTGGAAATTTGATCTTCTCTTACTGATGGGTCATCTTTTTTTTAACTGAGTTAAAATCTGTTTGCATTACACTCCTGTGGACTTGTTATGGATTTGTCAGTTATCTCCACGTCTCAAGATCTTATCCAGGTTTCTCTTTCTCTCTTTCTCTCTGCACATGAAGATTAAATGTTTTCTCAAAGGCATGCATAACTTGCATACCCTGAAAATGATACCAGTCTCTGCCTGGAGTTTTTCCTTTGTTTTGTCTATGTTAATGAGTAGACCTCTTCAGTCACTGGAAACTTGAGCTTTTATGTAATACCATGGGAAACTGCCTCTTTAATTCTACTCAAAGTTTTAGCAATCTATATGCTTTATTTATTTTTATTGCATTTCAATTAATAACAAAAAAGAAAAATGAGTGAAACACAAAAATAACAGTGATAGTAATGTGTGTGTATGTATGTGTGCATACACACGCAAATACATATATGATGATGATAACATAACTTCATATCCAGGCCATTTATTGTTTTTTCTAAAAAAAACCTAGTCTTCATATTCTAATTTCATTTAGAAAAAATTACATTATGTTGAAGCTTAGAAATAACACCCATCTCTTGTCACTGGTCCATCTCCAGGTATCAATCTTCTAATTCTCCCATCAATGTTTATCCCAGAAATCATAACAAAGATGAACTTGATTACTTACCAGGTTGTGTTTTTTTTTAAAGTCTCCTGTGAATGTGACCCATCCTTTATCATTGTCCATTGTCTTTTGTCTCCTATTATTGGGTTGGCCTTCAGAAAAAGGAGCAGCAGCCAGAAACCCTTCTAAGACATGGTTTGGCAATGGGGCTTCCACATAATGTTCATCTCTAGAAGTTTCTGGTAGAGTGTAGAGAGACTGGGAAAGGATATAATTTAAATCTCTCTGATGGAGGTCCTTGAAATTCTGTTCAGTAAAAGATAATGACAGTTTGCATAGCTAGTCAAGCTAAGCTTCTAATATGGCTTAATCATAAAATGGGGTATCCATATCCAAAGCACAAAAACACACCAAATCTTACAAACATCCTGAAAACACAATAGTAACTGGAGAAAGATGTGGTCTTTACAAATAGGAAAGGTTTTAATGAGAAATCCCTTTTAGGACCTATGAAACTAAAACTGTAGCTATGAGAATGAAGGTATTGGAAAACTTGAAAACTCGAGCTAGATATTACTTGCTTGAATAAGCCCTTGCGTTTTTAAACTTGGTTAGCAGTTGTGATAAAGGTGGTAGCTTGAAGGACATCATTTGGACATTGTGTTTGGGTCTTGTTATACAAGCTTCCTCCCACCCTTTTATTGAGTGCTCAGTTTTGTAGTATTTGGAAAACTGACTGTTGTCCACTTAGTCAAGCAAAGTGCTCCATCTATGATATAATGAATATTCATACTGAATATACAGTCAGCAAGTGAGAAAATTACCTGCTGACCAAATTGTTTTCAAAACAAACGTGACTGAGCAAGGCTTTGGTTTTTGCCAGTTTATCCTGTTCCTTAGGCTGCAAACATACAGATAAAGGATAATTTGCAAGTTTCTAAGCTTTAATGGTTGTCATAAATCACTCCATTATAGAAGCAGAGTACAAGATAACACTTAAACCGAGAAACTATAAATTAGATAGAAGTCTGTATTCAACAAAAGATTCTGTTCTTGTCTGTGGCTTATAATAGCAGCTCTCTTCAAAGGTTTTGATGTGCTTCAAGATTCTGTAATAATAATATTTTAACTGCATAAAAGTACATTCTAAAAAGAATGGTAGTCCCTGTTTCTTGACCTCATGTACCTTGAAGGGCTGATATCATTCTTAAAAACCTATGAAAGCTCTTCTTTACTTCAACTTATATTTAACCCAATCAAGGCAAAGTTGTTAACCCTCACACTATTTTCTGAGCTTATTTTTTTCTGTAATGGCTAAATCGCCCCTGCTCTGAACAAAACCCTCATTCTACCACAATAGGCAAGAAACAGGGAAATGAGGAGTGTGTAGTGAGGAACAGAGGTCAAAAAAGTAGAGATGTTCATGAATTTGTCTCGCTTTTCAAAGAATCATGCAGTTCTCTGCTATTCAGTCCTCTTTACCTGTGGGTATATTTTAGGGCACTCTCCTAGGTGAGCACCTGACTCCCTGGTATCTAAGTTAGCAATTACCTGCACTGACTCTGCATCATTTTTGTTCCAAGTGACACAGGCTGAAATTTCACCAGAGCAACTTCCGAATTAAAACTCTATAATGCAGTTATGCCATTTCATCAGATGAATAACATGGGGAAGTTTTGGGTGCAAAAGTGATTTTTGTCTCAATGGGGGTGGTGGTGTCAATTGGCAGATGCATTAAGTATTGTGCCATATGAAAAAAACCCCAATAGGATTTTTCACACACAAGTTCTGCGCAGGCTCAGACCTTCATCAGTTTGAATTCACCCTCTGAATTCTACTCAGGGAACCTCAGTTTTCAGGTAAGCAACCTGTTCTTTTCTTCCTTCGTTGGTAATTAGCTAACTAATTGTAGGTTGGGCTTTCTCTGTCTCTCTTTTTTCTATTTCTGCTGCACTCTTGCCGCTGCTCACCAGGTGGCAGTGGGAGACTTTGCGAAGGTCACCAATGGGCAGCATTTCCCAGCAGACATGATCATTTTATCTACCAGGTCAGCTATCCCTGAATGTATGTGAACTTGGACTTCTGTTGAACTGAGGTTTTAAAGCGCATTATTTGCAATTTTAAAAATCAGTAAGCCACAGGATGAGACTGTACTTCCTCCTCCCTCGCTTCATTTTATATTATTTACAACATGGGGTCCAAAAGGTTGGTGCACACTACGCTAATCTTAATAAATTACCCAAATGAGAAGGAAGATTAGCATTAGCATTGCAATTGTTTTCCCCCCCATTTTTAGGGTGAAATACTGCAGATTTCTGAACAATTTCTCATTCAGGCATTGACAAAACCTAATTCTATGTTCACTTACTTTATATCATTCAGTAATAATGATAATGTTTATTATTTTGATTTTAGCCCCTTGCTAACCAGCCTGTTGAATATAAACGTACCTAAAATTAATAGTAGAAAATTAAAACATTGACATATTCCAACAAATATTACAATGATGAAATCACAGATTTTCAAATTTTCCACATTATCTTCTTCTGTTAAATGAGATACAGCACATATGAATGTTTACAAAGCTAACATTTCCAACAAAAGATAATTTCTACATTATTTTTTGCCCAAATGGATAGGTTCTTTCAGAAATGGGCAGCATGCAAAGAAAACAAATACTTCCCAACCTTACTAGCTAATGCCACACTTCTGAATAGTATCAAAATTTAAAACTGTCCATGATTGAAAGAAAAACTAGCTTTAAAACTGTCTTCCTGTTCGCTTTATGGTCACTTTAAAACTTCTCTTTCTCTGAGGAGAAAGTTTGCTTCTCTACCATTTTCTCTGAATTTTCTTTCTCTTGGTGAGTGCATTTTACTGGAGAATGTTATTGTTCTGTGACCTTTTTAGGTCTTTCCTTAATCAGAAAATACAGCTGTTTACCTCCTCCAGATAGTCCAACTGTGAGGTATGCAAGGGATTGTGCCCACAGATTTCTTCTTGGGAATAAACTGTTCTACTTTAAATTTGAAATGCTTGCTCTTTTTGAGATTCAAAAGTTTCTAAACTAGGTACACATACACACACACACACATAAAATATCTGCACATTTAATATCAAGTCAAAAAAGCTTTTGACTGTCAATATACATTTACTTAAACATTTCATGATGACAAATAAATAGCAATAATTAAATTAATGGGATATGCATAAATAAGGTTTTAAAAAATATAAAAGGCATTGCTGCCTTCCTACGGTTGAGAGACAGTGATTGGCTCAAAGTTACCTGGCTGACTTTGTCAAACTAGATGCCAAACTAGAGCTCACAGTCTCCTGGTTTCTAGCTGGTGCCTTAACTGCTATACCAGACTGGGTCTCCAACAATTCTCATCATCTATTATTCATTCAGTAATATAGGATTTGTTATAGTTCAGTGTTCCTCCCTAAAAAAACTTGACCTTTCTTTGCACAGAAAGAATGATTGACACTTTCTTACCTATCAAGTATATTTTCTGATGGTAAAATAATATGAGGAAGTTGTGAAAATTTCCTCAGGAAATTTATACCACAAATGTCTGGTCATAATTAGTGCTGGATGTGAGATGTAGAAGTTTGAAAGAGGCAAGATGTTCGTATTGATCTACCTAATAAATTAAAACTTGAAATACACATTTTTGCATTTTGAACTGATAATCAAGTGTCTCCTTCTTTTAAGACAATGCAATTATTCTGCAATTTTACCGGAACTTTATAAAAGCTAGCTAGGGCTGAGTTGCTGGAATGATCAAATAACCAAACAACAACAACAACAACAACAAAAGGATGGCAAAATCTGAGTAGAATTTCAACTAAGCATCATCATCCTGATTAAAAATAATCTGTTAAATTTGATACAAGTGTTTTTTAAAATAAGGGGCGAGCGTAGACTCCTCCTCTAGCCCCCACCACACAGCCTCATGTTAAAAATGTCAGGTATATTTTACTTACTGTGTTTCTTAATAAAGGCCTCAGTTCATCAGAGTTTGCATGCTGTTGAGGTAGTGCTTTTTCTGACATTATATATATTTTTAATGTGTGCCTACTAAAAAAAAAGTCTGATTATTTAAATTCTTTGGGTAATAATAATAATAATTTGGGGGGGGGAAATCAGTAGTTGAATAAAATAAGGATTCTGGAAATCCATTCCCCTTTCTTTTTCAGGGTTATCTTTAAAGATGATTGTTTTGTTACTTTTTTTTATAGTGAACCTCAGGCAATGTGTTATATTGAAACAGCTAATCTTGATGGAGAGACAAACCTTAAAATACGACAGGTAAAATTAAATTTTGTTTTGGTGTTTGAAAGTGATGAAGTGATAACTTGGAAAATAGCTTGGGCTCTCTTGCAATATTAGTTGTGTGATGTGATTGAAGATGGAGATCTGAATATTGGTTTTTTCCCCCCATAAAAGGGCATCTAGACCAGTGCTTCTTACTCTTGGCAACTTGAAGTCTTGTGGACTTCAACTCCCAGAATTCCCCAGACAGCAAGGGGAATTCTGGGAGTTGCAGTCCATATGTCTTCAAATTGCCAAGATTGAGATATTCTGATTTAAAGGTTGCTTGTTAATTTTAAAACAACACGGCATGAGGCATATTGGGAAATCATTCTTGAAGATCATTGCCAGGGTTGTAATTACAAAGCTGTTTTTGTTTTAGGTCCACATTATTCAGAATTATGTATCTTGTCTGGACTTTTGGATTTTCTATATTAAAGTCTGGTTCATTGAGCATTGGCTTTTTATTAAACCATAGCTTAGACTGAGAATTTTTCTTGGCAATGAAGGAAATTAGAATTAGTCTACATATCCTGCCTATTTTCATAGGAACATTTGTGGCTTGGGACAGTGTATGTAGAGGCATTTTTAGGAGCTTTCAGAGAGTTTACCTGCTAGCTGTCACTGAAAAGCAAAAATAATCTTATACTTTACAGGAGGAACGTTCATCTGTTTCTTTCCAAAGTAAAGAAACAGCTGGGAGGTCCAGCATGGGCAAAAGTACCATTCCATTAGCCAGAATAAAATCAGGGCATAATGACTTAACAGCAGCCAGAGTGGGAGGTCTCTGTACTGGTGAGGTTTCTGAAGTTCTGAGGGAATTGAAAAGCTTCCTCTTGTGGTGGTCCATGTTGAGAGAAGCTGGAAATTGTAGGCTAGAGGTTCCACTAGGAAGATAAGTTTCTAATTTGTGAAAGAGAATAGATATTTTGTCAAATATATCTATGGCTTGGTTCTATACAGGGATTGATTCAGACTGCTAACCTCCAATCAAAAGAAGACTTGATGAAAATGTCTGGGAAGATAGAGTGTGAAGGGCCTAATCGTCATCTCTATGATTTCACTGGAAATCTCCGCCCTGAAAATCAAAGGTATTCAATTGATATGAAAGCAACTGGTATTTCCTCCCTCCCCCCATCAAACTTTTGCATGACTAGAATTCTCTCAAAATATTCCTCTGTGCATGAAATCTGGTGATGGGGTGTAGCAAACAGCATGAACCATAAAACAGTTAATTGAATTCTTTGTTAAATGGGAGTTATTTTCTATTAGAAAAACGTAAGGTAAAACCCAGAGAAAGTTAGGTGTTTGAATCCTAAGTGCTACCACGTATCCTTAGTGTTTGACAGAATGATGCCAAATGAATTGATTGAGTCAATAAGAAATATTGACAAAAACACTTGAAGACTGTCTGGAAACTTCAAGTAGCACAAAATGTGATGGGTAAAATATGATAGATCCTGGAGTGGTGCGATGTCCTACAGGTGGAGCTGTCACCTCACAATCAGGAGGCTGGGAGTTCGAGCCTAGGTAAAGGCAGATATTTCTCTCTCTGGGCACAATGAGAATATATCTGCTGAACAAAACTCCATATTGGTGACAGGAAGGGCATCCGGCCAGTAAACACTCTATTAGCTCGATTCAGTTGCCCAGACTCTACCCCGCAAAAGATTATGGGGTTGTTAAAAGGAGATGATGATGATGAAAATATGATAGATCCTCTTAAGCCTTTGTCTTGTAGTTTAGCTGCTTTCTACTGCATTTATGGCATTTTATTCCTATGGCGTTTGTAGTATACTGCTTTTAATTTTTGATTTTGATTTAGGTTATTGCGTATTAGATTTTTAAATTGATTTTATTTGCATTTTAACTGCATGTCACCATGAGATATTTTTTAAAATAGGTCATAAGGAAATTTTTGAAATGATAGTATTTTATCAGTAATGATAGCAGTAGCTGATTTGATTGTGTTGTTGCTGCCATTGGGGTGGGTTTTTAAATGGATTTTTATTATATGATGGATTTTTTAAATTTTGCAAGCTGCCTGGCTTCACCTATATAGAGTCAGCTTTATCTGTATAGCCACTTGGGTGGTTATATAAATTTGTATAATAAATAAAATAAATAGCTACAACTACTTTTACTGCTCTAATGAGTATATTTACAAAAACCTATATATATATATATATATTTATTAAATTATAAACTTCTACCTTCCTTTTTTTCTCATCAGTCCACTTCCAATTGGACCTGATCAGATTTTACTAAGAGGTGCACAATTAAGGAACACTCAGTGGGTTTTAGGAATAGTTGTCTACACAGGACATGACACAAAACTTATGCAGGTAAGTTCTGTTGATCTGTTTGTAAGTCTTAACATGTTTCTGTTAGAAAGTCCAGCAATGATTTCAAGTATATCTTTATTGTTTAATTATTTGGGTATTTTAACACTTAGATCAACTTTTTTTTTTGCCTATGTAGCATTTTAGGCTAATGAGATTAAAAAATAAAACATACCATAAACAATAAAAATGTCATGGAAACAGTAAATATCAGTGTTAAAACCAGCTCAGATTGATCAGGTCTGGTTTAGGGAAGAATAGCTTGAATTCTTTTTCTAAAGCAGAAAACATGGGAATAAGTCTTGAGGGAATGCACTCCATAGTTCTGAAGGAACATTGATGTCATAATGTAATATCTTTTTAATAGGACGTTGCCTATTTATGCTAATATATGCACAAGTTTATACTAAGTCAGCGAGATAATGAAGTTCTCAATCATGTAGGATTTTACAAGTTAAAAACAACATTTGAAATTATGCCTTGAAAAATGGTAACGTTAGGCATAATAACTTTCCTGCATCAGTTGGCAAATTTATTATACATCTTACATGTTTGTTTGTCTCTTAGTCTGAGCTGTAGTAGTTGTGATTATAATAGTGCAGAAGTTTGTAGAAATTAGAAGACGGCGGTGTTTAACTTTTTGGAGAAAATGCAACTAGATTTGCAGAGTATATGTATGTATGTGCACACAGAGCTATAGATAGGTAATCTTTATAGACTGGCTAGCAAATGGCAAGTTATAGTTAAAATGTTAAAATAATTAGGGATTGTGTTTCCAATTACAGCAAGGTCTTTAGTTATCTCCTTTAATTAAAGGAGATCACGCTCATTCTGCTACTACTTACAGACTGCAGGGATGCATAATCACTTATCTCATGAACTGCATTCCAGAAGATACTTCATTGATTAATGAATTAATCTACTGTCAACATAAGCAATAAAAAAAACCCAAAAGATTGACCGTTGTGGAAATGCAACCAAAGGTCTGCAACTGATCTGGTTAAGTGTGTTGTGTGAACACAGCTAGTCTTCTCTCCCTTAGTATGTCTATTTCAGCTTTCCCCAGTTTGATGCTATCCAGATGTGTTGAACTATCTGGTACAACACACCTGGAAGTCACTGGATTGGAGAAGACTGGCTACTAGCGCAAAGCAGGTGGCATTCTGTGTTTTAAATTGATAGCTGTTTTGGAAGGAAAGGATAAAGAGAAACACAGCTTCTGTTTTTAATAATGGATGTGAGTCTTTCATAATGTCTGGCTGTAATTTCATCTTGTTTTTATTATTCTTTTTTGTGAGCACAATTAATCATTTGCAATTCTGTGGCTGATCCTTTCCAGAATTCAACCAAAGCTCCACTGAAGAGATCAAATGTAGAAAAAGTTACCAATATGCAGATTCTCATTTTGTTTTGCATCCTTCTCGTCATGGCTTTAGTGAGTTCTGTGGGTGCCTTACTATGGAACAGAACACATGGAGAAGTCATTTGGTACTTTGATTCCAATGGTGAGCAAAAACTGGATGTGCATAAATATGCTCTTATCTTGAAACCAAAAACATCACTTCCAATTTAAGACAGTGAAGGTTTTTCAAATCAATGTACCCACCAAAAAGCACCTGAAGTTCAGTGCAAACCAGCTGCCTTTCCCCCCCCATCATGTAAATGATAAACATGATCTGGATCTCCAAAACCCTATTCATTTACAATTTGGTGTATTGCATCCCTTTTTTGTTCTGTGTTTTTAGTCCAAAAGAACTAGCTATGGATTTGTGCCAAAGAAAAACACCTGCACTCATTGTGTTGGTTGTCTAATTTGATCAGAGTGTAAAGTTACATGTGCAGTCAGAGCAGAGTTGAGTTTGATTTCCTTTTGGCATAGTACTGGTTTATCTTCTCATATTAAATGTAGTAGGGATATTGCATAGGAGAGGACTGAAATGTGATAGCCATTACTTGATTTAAGAAAAAACTAGAAAAGAATGAGTGTTTCAGAGCAAACATAGCTTCAGCCAGCGTAGAGGCCGTTTTCAATTAGTTGGAAAGAATAAGAAGAAGGGATCTCACTTACAAAATAAAGCAGAGGTCCCAGTTGGTATTTTTAATCCTTTAAGAAAATGTCTACTATGGGGTGGGGGGGGAGCAACTATCCTGTTCTCAAAATGGCTGTCAGAAGGGTGTGGCGTTTGTGAAGATGGGTATATGTGTTGTCGCAGAGAACTTATAAACTGTCCCAATCGGGTGTGTGTGTGTGTGTGTGTGTGTGTGTGTAAGTCAGTGTTGATTCCTAACAATTGCCTCCACCCTATAGTTTTCTTGGAAAGATTTCAGAAGTAGTTTACTATTGCCTCTTTCTTAGGGCTAATAGAGAACAACTGGCCCCAAATACCCAGTTGCCTTTGTGTTAAGGTAAGACTAGAAATCGCGGCCTCCCAGTTTCTTAATCACTTACACCAAGCTGTCTCTCAGTGGATATGAACTTGTCATAAAACAGTTTCCAAAACAGGCAGACTATGAAGTTGTACCCCGCCACATTTTAAATAAGATATTCATAGTCATCTGTGGACTTTCACCCTTGTCTACCTCTCGCTATATTGACAAAGGGGGCAGTGTGTCTGCTCTCCTTTCCCTCAGTGATTCCTTGGATTTCTATCCTGGTCCTTGGCCAGCTTCCCTCAGATTTAAACACAAAGCAGTTAGCAGAGTCTTAAATGCCACTATGTGGACACAAAGCCCACACAAAATGATTTGCAGCTCTTCCCCGATTATATTTCATGGGGTGGCTGAAGAGCGTATGGTAAGCTTTTGTGATGCAGACAATGGCAATAAATGAATACCTTTTCTGCAACGAGACAAAACGTCTTACTGGTTGTGATAGGCACTGTTCATTGTATGCTCTGCTCTCTCATCTGCTGTTTCAGGTCAGTCACTCTTTGTCTGGATACAATCACTTTGGGAAAGACAGCAGTAGGCCTCATCTGCTATAGAGCTGCTGCTAGCTGGGCTTGCTTCAAATAGGTGTAATGTTTATAACATAACATCATAACAGAGCCTAGCTGCTCTTTTTTCCCCTCTTCTGGGTAACAATACATCCTGCCAAAATTAGACCGAAGAAAAAGAAAAGGAGAGGGGAGATAAGGACAGTACATTTCTTAACTATAGAAGGCAGATATATTTAAAGGGGGCAATGAAGCAATGAAGCATGAAAAGAGAGCCAAAGGAAAACAAACTGCTTTGTAACAATACATGCATGATCAAAATGATAGATCTGGTAACATCTGCAGTTCCTACCTGCAACTGATCAAACCAAAATCCAGATAGTCTATTGCAGGGGTCTCCAACCTCGGCAACTTTAAGACTTGTGGACTTCAACTCCCAGAATTCCTCAGCCAGCAAAGCAAAGAAGAACTCTGGGAGTTGAAGTCCACAAGTCTTAAGTTGCCAAGGTTGGAGACCCCTGGTTTAATGTTGTGCTTAATGGAAGAACCTATAGAACACAGGTGTCAAACTCGATTGCATCACGTATCATAATATATCATGACATTTTTTTGACCTTGCGGAGCTGGGGTGGGTGTGGCCTGCATGTGACACATCCGGCCCGCAGGCCGCCAGTTTGACAGGCCTGCTATAGAATGTCTTTTAACTGAAATTCTCTCTTCTATCTCTGCTTCTTAGCATCTGACATTTGTTACTTCTGATTGTGAAGGAAATTTAGGGCCATCATGGCTAATAGTGATCTGAGCTTCAGCATATTGGTTTAAACATCCCATTGTGAATTCTACAATGTAATTCTGTGAAAAAGTTATTTCATTTGCCTTAACTCTCTACATCTTCTAGGATATGGTTTATGGAATAGGAGGTAAAACTCTGCCTATTAGTGGTATACATCACTACCTCCTGTGTTAAATGCATTGGGCTAGAACCATGCTGCATAGTTCTCAGTCTGCAGCTACTTCTTCCACATCCTTCCATAAACCTCTTTTTTATTCTGAATTAGATAAACTCTTCTCCCCAGCTGCTCTCCCTGTTCCATAGCCTAAATTTTCCCACCCAGTTTGGATAGTAAAATTAAGCCACTTCATAAAGACATTTTGTGAGTTGGAAAAGATCAAACAACCCATGAAATTCCTCAAGTTGCATCATCCTCTGCAGATAACCAGATGTAGTTTTCTCCTCTGCAGGAGAAAAGCTTCATAAAGCAGAGTGGTGGCCTACGTGTAAGTTTGAAACTTTTTGCATGATGTAGAACACGGGTATCAAACTCGCGGTGTCACGTCGCCGTCATGTGACGTTTTGCGATGTTTTTCTCCTTTGCAGAATTGGGGTGGGCGTGGCCCGTGCGTGACGCATCTGCCTCTGGGCCGCCAGTTTGATACCCCTGAAGTAGAATAACAGAGTTGGAAGGGACCTTGGAGGTCTTCTAGACCAACCCCCTGCTCAATACCATTTTGACCGGATACCATTTCAGACAAATGTTTTCTGAATCTTTTGAAGTTGCAGGCATCTGTGCTGAATATTGAAATATCTGTAGAAACAGGCATCATTTGAGTATCATTAGTAGTGGTGAAGGATCTTCTCTGATATATCATATATAATATGATATAATGTGATATATAATGGAGTGATATTGGTTTATCTTTTGAGTGAAAAATGGTTGTAAGGGTGGGAGGTACTAGGTACCTTTTTTAAAAAAAACCAAAGAGTAGAACTTGTTTCAAGACATCCTTTAAGTGAAGGCCTCTGTTTGGTTCAAAATGAGAAAATAACACAAGCTTTATAATACTCCATCAGTGGATTATACCTGGGCAGCTGACTGAGAAGACCCTTTCCTTACTATTCAGATTACAGTAATTCTTTCCAAATACAGTATGCATTGATAATATTTTATTTCAGTTTTCTACTTAAAAGCACCCAAAGCATCAATTTACGTATAAAAGTACCCAAGCATATTATATCTCTTTGGGTGTGTAATTGGCCACCTTAAAAGAATGGATTAGCATTTCAGAATGCTCTCACCATTCTTCCCCTTTCAAATCTCTACATACAATGGTGTTTGTTGGTTAATACAACTCCCTAATGTTGGTACAAACTGTAATTTTTTACGGTGCCACTGTTCTCTCTGAGCTTAATTTTGATTTTCTCTGATTTTTTCCCCCCCCAAATATTTTTGGACCGGTTTTCAAAGTATTTTAGAAGTCCACTCCCATATATTGTATCAACATGAACACAACTGAATCTCAGGATGAACTGAATCAGAAATGAGATATACACTCCATATTCTCCCCTGTTTTAGTTGTCTTCATGGTTGATCTGCTAATTCAAGTAACTAACAGATGGTTCAGCCCTGACTGCAATATACCAATATTAGATATAAGTATATTAGTATAAGTATTTATAAGTATTATATAATATCTAATTATATTAGATATAAGTATACCAATATTAGATATAAGTATTTTACATCTTAATAGCAATGTATTAAAAAGCTTCACATGGAATTGTTCATTCCATGCAGGGTCAATAGTGAAAGCTTTGTAATTTCAGAAATCTTGTTTCTTAATATTCCTTTTTGTTACCTGAATTGATAGCACAGTTTCCCAGTTGGTGTGTTTCACTTCTTTGGGATTGCACATATCAATATATCTTCTCTTTCTCTAACTTGTTCCTCTGCCTGTGTCTGTTTTGGCCCACAGAAGTCCGATCTACTAATTTTGGATATAATCTGCTCACCTTTATAATCTTGTACAACAACCTCATTCCCATCAGTCTACTGGTGACTCTGGAAGTTGTGAAGTTTACTCAGGCTCTTTTTATAAATTGGGTATGTACAATTAAACTTAATTTAACAGCACAACAATGAGAGACAAATGAATATTAAGTTATTAGACTTCTAATAGTAGTAAAATACGTAAAAAATGTGGCACTTATATCTCCCTATCCAATGTGATTCTTAAATTGGAAGGAGAGTCTGAAGTAGGATTTTTAATAAGTAAAAATAAATATAGGTTTTTTGGGTTAACAACAAAGCCCTTCATTTGCAAAATAAATACAGATTTCTTGAATTTAAGAGCCTGGGGCAGGCAGCTTTCTGTCTCTCCTGCTAATTATAGTTCACTGGACCAGGTTGAAACTGGTTAAAATACGCAGAAATTGCACTAAAATGATTCCAATCTTGATTGAAATAACCAAACAATCATAGTCATTCAAATGTTGTGAAAGAAACAAATGTGTAATTTGACCCATCACAATCTATGGTACAGTTTGGTGTCAGGAAGTATGTCTTTGTTTCAGGGATTTTGATTAAAAGAGATTTCAATGTTTTCTACTTTTTAATCAAAGATACACTGAGTACCATCTTGGTATCCCCTTTGTTCACTTACTGTATTCTTGTACCAATTATTTTTGCCTTTTTGCTTCTTCGTTTGCTTTTTTTTCTTTTATAAATGACTAAGTTTAAAAAAATAATTATAATGTAGTACATATTATAAACAGAAAAATATAAAATTAGCATACAATGATTGTGGTTTTTTTGCTTGTTTTCAGGACATAGATATGTATTATACTGAAACCGATACACCTGCAATGGCCAGAACTTCAAATCTTAATGAGGAGCTTGGCCAGGTAAGGATATGGGATGTAACACCGTAACAAAAAGGGTCTGTTCATTTCATATATTTAGTCCATGAATCAGTTTGAGATGAATCTATAGTCATCTAATTTTTAATGGCAATCTGTAAGATGATCCAGTCAGAGCTTGTAATAAGAGTGGAGAAATCTGTTACTTTCCAGTTCTTATTGGACTAAACTTTTCATCAATCCATATTATTGCCCCATGCCCAGTGGTGGGTTTCAATTTTTTTTAAATTTGGGCGTGGCAGGGGAAGGATACTATAAAATCTCCATTCCCTTCCCAATCCAGGGTAAGGTTACTGCAAAATCTCCATTTCCTCCCGATCAGCTGGGATTTAGGAGGCAGAGAATAGATGGGGTGGGGCCAGTCAGAATTTTTACTACAGGTTCTCCAAACTACTCAAAATTTCCGCTACCGGTTCTCCAGAACTGGTCAGAACCTGCTGAAACCCACCTCTGCCCATGCCAGTTATGTGATTGAACCATACCTAGTCCCTTTCTACATCACATATTCCAGTAGGCATTTATCTAATGAGAATTGGGTTTGTTTTCATGTAGTTTGGTAAACTAATGACACTACTAAGCGTGCCTACTGTCCCTGTCCTAATGTTCCCTTTAATTGTATTCATTTTATGTATTCAATTCATACTTATACTTATATATATCTAACATGTACTTGACAAAATAAATAAATAAATAAAAATACTGATTATAAAACAGTAGTTGAACTTAAGCCTACTTAAGATTCTTTGTCCAAAGCTTAGTCTTTATCAGAACAAGACCTCATTCTATCAGTGCCTTTTAATTTTTCCTGTGGCGTTTTTCAGGGAAACTATATGATTTCTCACACCAGTTATTCATTTCACAAAAGTAATGCATTTACATTATTTTATTTTTATCTTCTTTGATAAATTTGAAGCAAAATTCAAGGTTGCGAACATAGACAAAAACTGTTTGAATAATTGATTTTGCTGTAATTCACACATAATTCCTGTGAGAAAAAGACTGCTGGGGGTTAATTTTAAACCTGGGTTTTTCCTGACTCTCATTCAGCAACCTAACAAGGGAGGCTTGTTCTTATTCATTAGACTGTATATTTAGTTAAAAATCTATGTATCATCCTGCCTCTGGTGCTACAAGTCAAGTTTCTGACTCACTTCTGTACAGTTGTATACTGAGCTCTTGTATACTGAGATAAGTTGCTGTACATTTTGTAATAGGTAACTTAGGTGCACATTTAGCTGAAAAACTAGTCTTTCCCAACATGTATCTGGAATATATTGATATGTGTTGATGGCATTTCCCAGAATCGGCCAATCTGGTCAGGGAACTATGAGATTTGGATACTTGACAAACCTGAAAGACCTGTTTGGAAAAGTGTGTTAAAGAGCAATTAAATCAATCAAGGCCTCATTGTATGTTTGTCCACGTATCTCAGATAGGGCTCCAATGAACATTTGATGATACAGCTTTAATTTCCAGTTTTCTCAAAGATTCTCTATTTTGTTTTGTTCATAATAGTATATATCATTTGTCTCCTAGGTTAAGTATCTATTCTCTGATAAAACAGGCACCTTAACATGCAATATTATGAATTTTAAGAAATGTAGTATTGCTGGAGTAACATATGGGTATGTACCATGTTTCTATTTGCTGTATAAGCTTAAGGATAGTTTTTATTAGATTGATATTGTCTTACATTGTGTGTGTGGGATTGTAACTATACTTTTCTAGTAGTTTTCATTTTACTTACAACATTGTTAATTTTGGAGGTAGATCAACAATTTAATACTTTAAAGTAGCAAAATCTACCTACCCCCAGCAAAGAACAATACCATTTCACCATTTGCTGAAATTAAGATATCTAATGGCCTCAGAGGTTCCAAAATTATTAACCTGAGTGTATTGTTAGGTGGAAGTACAAATAAAGAATACAGTTTGAAGCAATATAATGCATATAAAATATGATTGCATAGGAATGCTTTTCCTTTGTTAGTTATGCAAAAATAGACAGCAGAGACTACTTTGGTCACATAAATACAATAGCTTAACACTTGCCTTCATTGTTTTCTAAATTAATCAATTTGAGTTGACATGACACACAAAAGTGAAATGTACCACTAGGTTTGTTCGCATACTATGACACTGTGTAGTAATAGGGTCATGTTTTTAGCTAATGTATTGTGCAACACCAGGTAGAGAGTCGATGTTACTCCTGCATTTTCAGAATCTTAACTCCCCTCTATTCTCCTGGATGTATTATAGGTAGTTCTCAATTTACACTTGTTTTTTTAAGCAAACATTCAAAATTACAAAATGGTGTTGAAAAAAAGTGACTTAAAAATGGTACACTCACTTTTGACCATCACAGCATTCAGGGGGACACATGATTGTGATTTGGGCACTCATTACTCATGTATGATAGTTGCAGCATCCCATGATCACCATTTGCAACACCCCCAGCCAGTTTACAACAAGCACAGCCAAAGGAATCCAGCAGGGAGAATATCAAATTGTGGTTACATGGTGTCTTAATGACCACTGTAGTTCAATTAACAATCCTGGCAAAAATGTTTGTAAAATCAGGTACGACTTCATGATGCCTCGCCTCTGCACAGGTATAGTATATGTGGCACTTTGCTCAATAGTGGTGACTGTGAGAGGGATCTTGGAGTCCTAGTGAACAATCACTTAAACATGAGCCAGCAGTGTGCTGAAGCTGCCAACATAGCCAACACAGTTCTAGGCTGCATAAAGAGAGGGATAGATTCAGCTTTGGTTGCCACAATGTAAAAAAGATGTTGAGACTTAGAAAGATTGCACAGAACAGCAACAAAGATGATTACGGGATAGAAGCTAAAACATATAAAGACCAGTTGCTGGAATTGGGTATGGGTAGTTTAATGAAAAGAAGGACTAGGGTGACAAAGTAGTGTTCTGATATCTAAGGGACAAAGAAGAGGGATTCAACTTATTTTCCAAAGCACCTGAAGGCAGGCAAGATACAATGGATGGAAACTAAGGAGAGAAGGAACCTGGAACTAAGGAGAAATTTCCTGACAGTTAGAACAATTAATCAGTGGAACAACTTGCCTCCAGAAGTTGTGAATGCTCCAATACTGGAAGTTTTAAAGAAGAGATTGGACAACCATTTATCTAAAATGGTATAGGGCTTCCTGCCTGAGCAGAGGGTTGGACTAGAAGACCTCCAAGGTCCCTTCCAACACTGTTATTCTGCTACTTATTGACTGCATTGATTAATGATAAATTTTCTAGTCTTTATTGTGATAGTAAGTCGAGAACTACCTACTGTATGTTGTAGCTGAAATTCTGAGCAATTTTCAAGAAGGAAGTCGCATTAATTGTAGCCAGTAGGCACAGAATTGTAACGTTAGTCCAATTTCTAGGCAGCAGCAAAGGTTTGATTCTATAGGATGTTGTATGCATGCCCAAAATTGATTCCCTTGTATTTGCATGGAAGAAACATCTTTGGAGAGTAAAATATCATTTATTAAGCAGTAGCTTCCTTCTAATCGGGATAGGCATACCATCAGTTGTATTTCATTTTTCCCCCCTCTTTAGTCACTTCCCAGAACTGGCAAGAGAATGTTCATCAGAAGATTTCAGGTAAATAAATATTGGGTACTGGTAATGTGTAATTGTTGTAATTGTAGGCCTGTAAGATGGCTCAAGTTTAAGCACTTTTGGGAAAGGTACTCTTGGGGTTTTTGGGAAGTTGAACAATAGGAAAACATACAGTATATACAAGAGGGACCCTGGAGAAGAAAAAGAAATTGTATTCTTTTATGATAACCTCCCCTGGCTTAAGGACTTCTGGTGTGTTACATTTCAATTCTCAGAATCCATGCTGGCTAAGAGTGAGTTGGGTGGCCGTATAAATTTTCTTAATAAAATGAATAAAATAAAAATAGAGGTTTGGGTTCAACCTAACTGGAAAGCAAAGTCGATAAAGAAACAAAATAAACGCAATGAAATATGCTGGGGAATGAAAGAGGAGATAACTCTGAAAACAAAAGACTGTATCATTAGGAAAGTTTGATTATCATTGTAATTACTCTTTTGATTAAAAAAAAACAGATAAATGTATCTGGTACAGGTAGTCCTCGACTTACAACAGTTTATTTACTAATCGTTCGAAGTTTTGCAACTTTCTGACAAGCAAAGTCAATGTGGGAAGCCAGATTCACTTAACAAATCAGAATACTAACTTATCAACTGCAGTGATTCACTTAATAACTGTGGCCAGTAATGTCGTAAAATAAGGCAAAATTCACTTAAGAAATGTTTCACTTAACAATGGACATTTTGGGCTCAATTGTCGTCATATGTAGAGGACTATCTGTATTTGATTGTTGGATTGATAGTTTACAATGCCATACTATATGTATTTAATAGAAATGCACCTGTTCAGGAATCTTATCACCCTTTTTATTATATTCTTAGCCAGCTTCCGCCTCCTATTAGTGAATCTTGTGAATTTGATGATCCAAGACTGCTGCAGAACATCGAGGCTGATCATGTAAGGCCTTTCTTCAGAATTTTCCCATGAATTATTGCTAGAATCTTTATTGTAGTCATTGACCCGTTCATAAAATACTTGGTTATGAATTATTCATTTGTGGCCTCAATAGCCTTCCTCTATGATCTAGATCAGGTGTGTCAAACTCAGTTTCATTGATGTGTCCATTCAGTATTTGACCTTGGGGGGGTGGACGGGGGTGGCCAGGATGGGCGTGGCCAGCTTGACATCACTCGTGTCAGGTGGCCCGAGTGCTCTGCCAGTGAAAACAGACTCTCAATTTCTTTTTTCGGCTCTGCCAGTGAAAACGGAGCTCCGAAGGGCCTCACGCAGCCCTTCCAATCTCTGTTTTCACTGGCAAAGTGTTGCAGGAAGCCATCCCAACCGAAAATGGAAATTGAGAGTCCGTTTTCGCTGGCAGAGGCACCGCAGGCTGGTCCTTCTCTGCTTCCAGAGCTGCTTCTAGATCGAGCCCATGGGCCTTGAGTTTGACCCCCCTGATCTAGATCACATCACACTCTAAACTATGGCATGGTTCTCCCTAGTGCAATATGTACTAATTGGGAATCATAGGTTAACTTGTGGTTAATTGACAATACTTTTACCACAACTACACTCTTAGTTTACAATAGCTCAGTTTACCTTGGCCATGGCATTTGTATCTTCTACCTTGAAGTAAAGCTATTAGCTTCTCCTTCTGGTTTCCAGACTTAGAAACAAGAATCTGAATGGCCATGAATGGTTCTTCTCTGGCCTCAGCAATGGCATTTTTCCATGTTCCTTTGTTTTCACTTTCCTTAGTACAGTATGCAGGGAAATGAAATTTAAAAAATCAAGAGAGTGGGGAAAAGGGGAAAAGATCAGATGCGTATGACAGGGATTTTGGCTGATAGAGATGGTGGCCAGCAAATTGCATTTGGCTGTGATTTGCTATATAACCTAATGCCTTCTCTCGGTGTAAGTACTATAACTGTGATTTGCCTTAAGCCAGGATTAGCGTGTTGCACTAATGTGCTTATTGGATAGCTTAGAGAGAAACCATGTGACCCATCACTTTTTTTGGGGAGGGGATGATTTCCATATGAGTGAATCTTCCATCCATCCCTCTTTCCATGGCTGGTATTTAGAGATAACTCTGAGATAATGGTTTAAACCATTTGGTTTAATATTCAGCAGTAAAATAAATAGGGCATCACTGCTGATTGTCCATCAAAGGGTGAATAGCAGCTTTGTAGAAGAGCTGATGTGATAAAATTGCCCTCATTGTTCTCAGAAAATTGGGTGGATGGAATCTATTGTAAATTACGAACATAGACAAAAGCAAACTAAATAATTGATTTAACTGTAATGTGGGGAAATTATGGGATGTCTCTCCAGGCCTGGCTTTGCTGGGAAAAGTAGATTGCTTTGTGTTAGCAGACCAAGCTTGTTCCGAGGGCATGTATCAGGAGGATAGATGATATTCTTGTCATATGAACAATGACGGCAAGAGAAGGCAAGACACAAAGAGGATGATTGATCTCACCTGGCAAAGCTGTTCTTACCTTATTACCTTAGATAATTATATTATACAGCTTATTGGATTTTACTTGGCTAAAATCCAATAAGCTTGTATAATGTAATTATCGTTTTGAAAAATAACCGAGGTGAAGTAGCATCCATCCATTTTATTTGCTCTCTGCCTTTAACAGAAAATTGAACTTTTTTTTCCCCACAATGTCACAAGTCATATTCATTGGACTAACATGGCCCTTGCATTTCAGCCCACAGCTATGCACATCAAAGAATTCCTCACTCTGCTGGCTGTGTGTCACACTGTTGTTCCAGAAAGACATGAAAACACCATCATCTACCAGGCCTCCTCTCCAGGTTAGTTGCTGACCCTTTCGCTGAAACAAAGAGCCATTGAAAAGGACAAGGGACGGAGGGAATCTTATCTAGGACACAGGACAGATTGTGTTGAATTTATATTTACTGTACCCACATTCATGCATATACGATCTAGAGCAGGGGTCTCCAACCTTGGCAACTTTAAGACTTGTGGACTTCAACAGAATTCTGGGAGTTGAAGTCCACAAGTTTTAAAGTTGCCTGTTGTGACCCAGGCCCAAGTAGGTAGTAGGAAACTCAGTCATTGAAAAAACAAACAAACTTTATTCGAACAGCACAGAATTACTTCATTCTCAGCATATAAAGCAAATTCCTCCCAACACAAATTCCTCAGTCCTATCACCAACCTTGATCCAATTAGGCAAACTGCCCAAGGCCTTTCTTGGCGAACGTTCAGAAGACACCAATACAAAAATAAATGCAAGAAGACGAAGCTATCAACATTGTTTTCTGGCAAAGCCCAAATGCCGTTGCTGGTCTGTTTTAAGCCTTATGGGAGGGGCCAATCATCTCTTGGCCCTACTCCCGAGTCGTCCTCTTTGCTTGAGCTGCTCTTGCCTTCTGGCAGCTCTTCTCATGCGTGCATTAGAAACAGGCTCCTAATGTTCCTCTGCCTCACTACTGTCAGTCTCTGATGGCTCTGGAGTCCGCACCTCACTCCCTGATTGCCCTGGCCCCACGTCAGTCTGACAGATTTCTGTTGAAGAACCTCTGAACGGAGTGGGCTCCTGAGCAGTTTGGAGATCTTCTGCAGCTGTTTGGGGAATTGGGGGATGTTTTCATAAAGGCACATCTGCATTGTCTTTTTATTTTTTTTAAGAATCCAACTCTATTGTAATGGCAAGCACTTTCTCTTCTCAGATGAAGGAGCTTTAGTCAAAGGAGCAAAAAAACTTGGCTATGTTTTCACTGGGAGGACACCACGTTCTGTCATCATTGATGCGGTAAGAGTATGTGGGAAGGAAGTATTGCGAGATCATTCCCAAAGTATTCTATAAGACTGTCCTGGGAATATTGCAGAGAAATTGGGCAAACAGGGCAAGATATCCCCAAGAAGATCCATTTATTTCAGTGTTTCTCAACTGTGGCAACTTCAACTCCCAAAATTCCTCAGCTGGCTGGGGTATTCTGGGGCAATTCTGGGAATTGAAGTCCACACATCCTAACATTGCCACAGTTGAGAAAATACTGATCTAAACTGATTAATTGGCAAAAAAGCCTGATTAGTTGGCTAATCAAAAAAAAATTCTTTGTCAGAATGGAAAACTCTTTTTAACCTTGCTGGTTGTAAGATGAGAAGTTGAAAGAATGAAATCTTACCAAATTGTGCTTCTGGCATGCTCAGAAGACTGCTCTTGAATCATTATTTTATTTTATTTTATTTTATTTTATTTTATTTTTTCATTTTTTCATTTATTATTTATTTATTAAATTTATTTATTTTATTTATTTATTTATTAAATTTATGTTGCCGCATATTCGCCCATGGCGACTTAAGGCGGCTTATAGAATATAAAAACCACATTTAAAAACAGTAAAACTAATTTTTAAAAACCAAATAAATTAATGTAATAAAATCACCCCCCACCTCCTGCCCCAGTGACAGCCGATCACATGAGGCCCGCTGGCAGAACCAGGTCATCAGCGCCTTCTGGAAGAGAATTAGAGTGGGGACCGTTCTAATCTCTGGAGGAATGATCCAGAGAGAGGGAGCCACCATGGAGAAGGCCATTCTTCTGGGTCCCACCAGTGTATCTCCCTCGGGGATGGGACCCGCAGCACTCCCTGCCTTTTTATGTGCATGTTTCTTGAGCATTTCTTCCAAATGTCATATTAATTAATTTTAAAATGGCCAAGTGCATACAGTACATGGATATCCTGCCTTGGATTGTTTGTAGTCTCTCCAATAGTAGCCTCTCAGGTTCTCATAAAATCCAGATGAAAAGTATCTTGGGGGAATTTTATTTTCTCTGGGGCTTTTACTAACTGGGCAGCCAGTGAGGATTAAACAGAAAACAGTGCAAACCCTGAGCCACCATTGACAATAAAAACATCCCAAAAACACAACCCAAGAGAAAAGTGGAAGAAGTTTTTAGATGCACTGAGAAAAAGATAGACAATTATAACCATCTTACTGGAGGAACAAAATGTTTAAGAAATTTTAAGGAATTTTTAATGCAGCATTTTTAATTCTGGCATGGCGATATGTTGAGATACAGAAAATATTCCTTTTGGTATGTTCTTAAGAATATACATGGTTGTGCCCAGCAGAGGGAGCTATTTTCACATATATTTTTTTTAATATGGATATTTGAAAACAATTCTTTCTTTCCAGTTCTTTGTGTATTTTTAGTTTTTCTTTTACTAAAGTGTGTCTTATTCTGTTGTGATCCCAGCTAGGAAAAGAAGAGACATTTGAGATCCTTAACGTATTGGAATTTTCAAGGTAATTGGTTTTTAATGGCAATTGCAAGAAATAAAAGGAGGGAAACACTTAGGAATGTCCTGCAATTAAAAGAAATTTTCTTTGTTTCATTTCATTTATTGAGTTTATATTTCACTGGAATTGTATTTGGTTTGAAATCTTTGAAGGGCTACAATATAAGCTGCATCTGGTTTCAGTGGGTTGGGTCCTACCTGACCTCTATTAATGGATTATTTACCTTTCATAGACAGAACTGAGAACTAATAGGTGATAGTTAATATTAAAGAAGTAATAGAACTGAGAACAAATCTTTGTCTTATCTGCAGATTGACTTATCTGCGAACATATATAGCAATACTTTTAAAAAATATAAGACCCACATTTCATGCATAAATAAACAAATAATACTTGCATATCAGCCCTTCCGTGAATAAGCCAGCCGTCAATTTTTTAACCAAAACTTCATGAAAAATGCAGGTTGTCTTATCCACAGGTGGCTCGTTTTCCACGGTATTTTGGTTAAAAAAACGAGGTTTGGCTTATATGCAAATATATACGGTATTTTCTTACTACAAATAACTGGCCTGTCAGTCTTACTGAACTTCACTTGGAGAATTTCAGAACAAATTAATAGCATAGAAACAATTTTCTCTTTCCCGTCTTCCAATATTACTTACTTTTTTAGAATAGCTATAAATGATGAATACAGTTGCTGGAAATATGGTTCTAGGGTATTCCTGATGTTTCTTAGTAATTCTGATTTTTACAGCAATTAGAGACAGATGTTCCATACACGGCAAAATCTTGTTCTGTTCCTCATGCCAGTTGGGTAAATCTAAATATTGACCTACATTTCATGTTGGAAATCCCATGACAAATCTTTCCCCTTCTTTCTTTCTCAAAAGAGGGGAAAAGAAAAAGGGGGATAGATAAGTGGAAAAAGGGTTGATAATTTGATTGAGGCAGTATCAGAAACCTTTGAAAATATTCCTCTTTCACTTTCCACTGTATCAATCTTGGGAAGCAGGGCAGAAATATCCAATAAATCGTAAACTTCAGCATGTTCTGTCCTCCCTCGCCTCTGTCTGAATGATGGCTTAATTAGCTGTCACTATCAGCTCTGGCAGCAGAATAGCTAGCGTCTGCCAAGAGCCTCCGTTATCTTCCACAACGCTGGTGAGTCACCTAGAAACAAACTTCAGCTCTTAATCAGTGGATTTATTTATTTATTTATTTATTTATTTATTTTATTTGATTTTTATACCGCCCTTCTCCCGAAGGACTCAGGGCTCAGGGCGGTGTACAGGCATAATAAAACCGACAACAGGATTTGCCTGTTACAAAGAGACACAGCAGCTCTGGCTGCCTTTTATATCCTGTGGGGTGTGGCTCCATGACTCAGCACTTCCTAGGCCTGCCCCACCCTTGCTTCTATTGTTCCCTCCTCTCCTACCTACGAAACCAAGCCTGATTGCCGTCAGCTGGGTCTGCAGGCGTGGCCGGCGGGGGGGAGAGTCAGGGGATGGAGGCCTCGTTATCTCTTCCAACTGGCCTGTTTCTGGCTCCTGGAGCTGAGCCAGGCAAGCCAGTGCTCCCGAGGTAAGTCCTGACAGCCCTTCCCCCTTACTGCCCAAGTCACTTTCTGGCAGCAGGCCCGGCTCGTGGGGTGCAGACACAACACAGCATCTCTGATGCTTATAGTTCAATGCTGTCAAATATGACTTAGCTGCATGGCAACTTGAGGTACGTGATTTTGAATGAAATAGTGTTGTCCACAAAAAGAATAACTTGTAAAAAATACAGTGTATAAAAAAATACAGGGCAGGTGCTGAAAATATGGCATATAACTGAGTTGAAATGCCAATACCTTTTGAAGATTATAGGTCACTCCCTTTTTATGTACTAAAGTGTTAATGGTGTGCTAAACATGGTTGACGCATCACATAGTTATACTATAATAATTCTAAAATATGGGTTTTCCTTCTTTCTGAATCTCAACTCATTCTTGATACAGTTTTACCTGTACAAAATTAGAGATATTTTGATTTAGTTTTCAGTTTTAATTTTCTTTCTTCAAGTCCCACTCCAAAAAGTTGCAGTATGCCTGCTGTGGTTTAATTTAAAAAGTACATTCCTAAAACTAGATACAAGAACTGTTTACACTGCAGTTAAGCTACACACACACACACACACACACACACACACACACACACACACTGTGCTGTGGTATACTCTACTATGCTAGATATCTGAAAGCAAGTTGGTGTGGTTGTTAAGGCATCAGGCTAGAAACTAGGAGACCATGAGTTCTAGTCCCACCTTAGGCACAAAGCCAACTGGATGATCTTGGATCAGTCATTCACTTTAAACCCGAGAAAGAAGGCAATGGCAAACCACTTCTGAAAAACCCTACTAAGAAAACTGCCAAGACTTGTCCAAGTTTAAACCAAAGGCCCCAATAAATAAACAAATCTATCTATCTATCTATCTATCTATCTATCTATCTATCTATCTATCTATCTATCATCTACCTACCTACCTACCTACCTACCTACCTACCTACTTATCTTTCATTCAGGCTGACATTACAGATAATATATGGTGTAGATTTTTTTAAAAAATAAATCATAGTTGGCTAGGTACATACATATTAAGTATTTACAAACCATGGTTTATAAATCACATGTAATGGAATGCGTGGATGACTTTGGGGGATGAGGGAAGGAGACGTTGTCTAGGAAATGATCACACAAGATAAGAAGACTGGCTTAATTGCCAGACAGAGAAACTTAGGAAGAATCCACTCTTAACTGATCTGACAGTTAAAAATGGCAGTGGAAAGTTTCTATCTTCAGACTTGCAAGATTCTGTTAATCTAGCCATACAATGGCATAAAATGGGTTTTTAAATTGGATTTTAAATGGGGTTTTAAATTATGTATTTTATAATTAAATTATTGGCCATATTGAATAAGTTTTTTAATTGGTTTTATTGTATCGTATTGTATTGTATTTTATCTGGCTGTTAACCGCCCTGAGTCCTTCAGGAGAAGGGCGGTATAAAAATTAAAATATTATTATTATTATTATTATTATTATTATTATTATTATTATTATTATTATTATTATTATTATTATTATTATTATTATTATTATTATTATTATTAAATATATGTAGCTCATCCGTTGTATTTTCTGCCTGGTTTTCCAGGAGGGCTGACTCAAAGACTGGCTTTACACAACAGGCTAAACCATTATTAAATAAACTAAATCATAGTTTGGTATACTGTGAAGCTGGTCACTAGATCAACCTTCCCCAACATATTTTACAGATACTTTGAGACTATTACAACTTTGGAAATTCCTAAACCTACTTTACTGCTTTTTTGTGACATTATCAACTAAACCTTACTCAAATCTCAGACTAAATTACTGTCACTTTGTGTTTATGAAATACTGGCAAAATGATTCCATAAATATCTTCCACTGCTTAATGGCTACTTTAATAATCATTAGCAACAACAACTTCTAAAAATTACAATGAATGTTCATCTTATTCCCAGTAATCGAAAGAGAATGTCTGTAATTGTTCGGACTCCAGATGGTCAACTACGTTTGTATTGTAAAGGAGCTGTAAGTATCCTACCTATTCACAAAATAATTGTGTGGCAGCCCATATTCTTTGGCATGTGTAAATATTAATGACAATAGTACTTGTACTGCTATGGAAAATTGTGCATTCTTTATGTCTCAAAAAATTTAATAGCCGTATAGTTTAGAACTTTGGGACATTAGGATCAAAATATCTGGAACGAACTAAGTGGGGAAAATGGCTTAAAAGTCAGTGGTTCTCAACCTTTTCTTCACCACGCACCCTCTTTAAATATCTTTTGTGGCCATGGACCACTAAGACTTAATTCAAGATTCAAATTATAATGTTTCTTGAAGGATTTGCAGACCCTCTGTGATGACATCACAGCCCCCAGGGGTCCGTGGATCATAGGTTGAGGACCCCTGGCCTACGCAGTATCAATTAATGATTTGGAAAAACATTGTACAAGTAATCTTCAACTTACAACCATTCATTTAGTGACTGTTTGAAGTTACAATGGCACTGAAAAAAGTGACTTATGACTATTTTTCAGACATACAATCATTGCAGCATCCCCATGGTCAAGTGATCAAAATTCTAAATGCTTGGCAACTGGCTCATATTTATGACAGTTGCAGTGTCCCAGGGTCATATGATCCTCTTTTGTGACTTTCTGACAAGCAAAGTCAACAGGGAAACTTGATTCACTTAACAGTTGTGCTATTAAATTAACACCTGCAGTGATTCACTTAAGAACTGTGGCAAGAAACTGTGGCCTCTTGTGGTTCAACAGGCTAATGCAGTCTGTTATTAACACAGCTGCCTGCAATTACAATTACTGCAGGTTCGAGTCCCACCAGGCCCAAGGTTGACTCAGCCTTCCATCCTTTATAAGGTAGGTAAAATGAGGACCCAGATTGTTGGGGGGGCAATACAAGTTGACTTTGTATATAATATACAAATGGATGAGACTATTGCCTTACACAATGTAAGCCGCCCTGAGTCTTCGGAGAAGGGCGGGATATAAATTCAAATTTAAAAAAAAAAAGGTCATAAAATAGAGCAAAACTCAACAGATGTCTCATTTAACAAGAGAAATTTTGGGCTCAATTGTGGTCATAAGTCATATTATATCTCCATTCCTACAGATTGGACAATGTAGTTTTGTTGATTGCATCCTTACGATTTATATTGATATTGTTTCCTGATTGTTTATTTGTACCCTATGATTATCATTAAGTGTTGTACCTTATGATTCTTGATGAATGTATCTTTTCTTTTATGTACCCTGAGAGCGTATGCACCAAGATCCTTGTGTGTCCAATCATAATTGGCCAATAAAATTCTATTCTATTCTATTCTATTCTATTCTATTCTATTCTATTCTATTCTATTCTATTCTATTCTATTCTATTCTATTCTATTCTATGTATTCATAGTTTATCATTATCCATAAGAGCTACTACTTCCTTACAATGAAGAACAATTTTCACATTGTTTGACATATTAAAAATCTGAACCACCTTCGCTATTGTGGATAATGTCAGACTTTTCTGACATTGGTGGTAAATTGTGACTCTGCAGAAACTCAACTTTGCAGCTAGTTAGTACCCAGAGAACAAACTTCACAGTCACAGCATGGCTAGATAAGTTGTTTTGTTGCATATAAGAAAAAAAAGTTATAGCTACTTCACAACAGAAGACTCTAATCTTATATTAATATGTCAGTTCAAGTTTTAAATCTTAGGCCTTTTTCTTCCTATACTTTGAGTTAATAGATTCCTGGTTGTTCTTTTCCTGATCTTAAGAATTAGAGACATTTAATTCATATTTAGGCAAAGATTGTGTTAGATTGAATAATACTGGTCTGTGCCTTATTAATTTTATCCCTTATAGATGGACAGAATATATCTCTAAAAAAAGGAATGCAGGCATCATTATGGCAATTATGCATATACCTTTTTTGTTGACAGGATAACGTCATTTTTGAGAGATTATCCAAAGACTCAAAGTACATGGAGCAAACTCTATGTCATCTTGAATATTTTGCCACAGAAGGTAAATACTAGTTTATTTAATTATTTGTAGCGCTCTAAATATTTGCTTATTGATTTATTATTGCTCTTCTCAAGTATCAATGTGGGCCGTTCTGTAGCCAAACAAAATCTATTTCAGAATATATGAAATGGGAAAGTTTGGGAAATTTCAGAGTTAAAAATAAGCATATGTTATCCAGTCCTGCTTTTCTGAATAAGATATAACTGAGACTTCCTTGTTAGAAAAATATAAATTTGTCAAACTTAGCTTTCTCCATCATTCATTCATTCATTCATTCATTCATTCATTCATTCAGCTTTTGAAACAGTTTGACATATTAAACACATACCGTAAATTTATACATATTTCTATGCAGGTTTTCCCAATATGCATACTGTGTGCACTTTTCCTAATATTATGCACATTTATTTTAATCTGGTTTATATAAATGTGAAGTTCATTTTATATTCACAAAATACATATATTGATGTGACCCTTTCCCTGAAATGTCCATATTTAACTAGAAAACTACAAAATTCTTCAAATTGCAAATATCAAAATATTTGCGCATCAGTTGGCACATTGATTCAGAAAGTACAAAAGCAAGAAATGCATAAAGACAAAGTGACCAAGTTCACTTTCCATCCTTACAATCATAGCCTTGAATTCATCTATTGTCTTTGCTATTCCAGATTTCATAAAGTTGCAAAATTAGTGTGACAGAAAAATATAATAGGGAGACAAAAGAAACAAAATGTTGAAGAAAGTTATAGTTACTCATTACATTTGCAGCCCTTTAAAACTAGTGTTTGCCTCTGGGCAAAAGATATCTTGAAATGCAGCTTAGCTCATTCCTACATATATTATTCAAGCCAGCGGTGAAATAAACCTTGTTGAAAATGGACTTTGTCTGGACTGAGACTTTATTTAAAATGCGAAACAGAAAAGATTATTGGAGGGAAGCAATGCAATAGACATGATATGTCTCAAGCCATTAGGTCTCCACAGATGTTAACTCTCTTAAACTTTGGGGGCCAGAAAGGCTGAAATTGATAATGAGGCTGATGGATGAAGAAATGGTCCATGTAATACTCATTTTATAAATGTTTAAACACTTTTTAGAGCAAACCACATCAATGCAGCCCATATTTTTCCTGGATTTCTTTAAGAGGCCATCTCTGTAGCTACTGCAATGAGTTTTGTTATGTGGTATCAATCTTTTATATCAATCTCTTATTGATCTGAGTGCTCTCTTATATAGTAAATGTTTAATGGTGCTGCACCGCAGGAAGAGCCTTGTCTCTCCTTGTGCCTGAACATTTTATTTTTCTTTGTTTTAGGAACACTTACACACTCATAATGTAGCTTTTCTATTTAATATGGCAACTTTTCCCCATTTTTTAATACTCAATGGGCAATAGAAGACAAATAAATTACACTAATGTTGGTGAATACAGACAGTGGCCCTGTAAAAATCATGTTGTCCATATTCCAAAAGGAAGGAGCTGTTCTCCAGATTATTGTGGCTAAGTCATTTACTTTAAAATCAAGGCAAATAGCATGGGATGATTAAAAAAGAATTGAGGGTTAATGCTACTAGTTAGCGAAACTGGGAAACTATATATTTATCTCATACCAGGTTTCATTCTACAATATAGGTTGTCCTTGACTTACAACCATTCACTTAGCAATCGTTTGAACTTACAATACATTCCCCAAAAGCTATTTAGAACTCAGTTTTGAAATTTCAAAGGCCACCCTCCCCATGGTCATGTGACCATATATTGCCTGCTTGGCAACCACCCTGCATTTACAGCTGTTTGCAGTGCACCACAGTCACCGGACCACAATTTATAAAGGTCTTGCCAGAAATCAGCATTTATTTCCCGTTTTTTTTAGCATTTATTTCCAAAAACCAGCCCCTAGCGAACAATGGGCTTGCTTAACAACTGTGGCATTCACATTTCAAAAAATAAAACTGCATTGTGCAGTGTCAGATATTATGCTGGGCCCAAATCTGCTTTATATGTTCTTTCCTTAGGAAAATCAGACAGTCTTTATTTAGCAACTGCCTTGTTATTGCCCATTCACAGTTACCCAGGGGATGAAAAAAAGCATCAAGCCCTTGCATTTATAACTTTAGCACAGGGGTGTCAAACTCAAGGCACAGGGTGCTTAGATCTGGTCCACAGGGCTGCCCTGGAAACAGCAAAGTATCAGCCCACAGTGCCTCTGTCAGTGAGCTCCGTTTTCACTGGCAGAGCGTTCGGGCCACCATAGGCACCCCTGACACAAGTGACATAGAGCTGGCCATGCCCACCCATCCCCCCCAAGGTCAAACACAACCCTGATGTGGCCTTCAATGAGTTTGACACCATGCCTTAGCAGGTCGGTAAAGCAAAGGAAAGTCAAATTAAGTTCATAAGCACAGTTGTGGTTTCACTTAGTGAAACTTAACAACTGAGTTGTCAGCCCCAATTGTGATTGCTAAACAAGGACTGCCTATATTCCTTGGGGATTTATTTTTTTTGCACCAAATACATTTGAGTGTACAATTTATAATCTCAAATGTATTACTCTAATAATTTTGAAAATCAGCTTCTGTGTGGGAAGGCAGTTTGAGGTTTTCGGGTACATCAAGTTTGTTCATTTACTTGATAATTGCTTTTCTGTCTCTAGTTTAAGCCAAATTCCTAACCTCTCTAGATGTTTGGGTTGAACTTCTGTATTTCCTTTTCTAGGTTTGAGGACTTTGTGCATCGCATATGCAGACCTATCAGAAAACGCTTATCAGGAATGGCTGGACGTATATAATGAAGCCAGCACAAATTTGAAAGACAGAACTCAAAAGTTGGAAGAGTGTTATGAGATAATTGAGAAGGTTAATAAACATAATTTTGCTCCTTTAAATTTGTACTCCCTCCTTTATTCAGATGTTGTACAATTATGCCTGGGAAAGAAAGAGTTAAAATGGGGTACTATTCCAATCTAGGTTTTACACAGCTAAGGAGAAAAGTATCTTGAGAAATACTTGGAGAAAAGTATCTCCAAAATGCTGTTTATTAGGAGCCAGTTGACTATTATCCATTTATTAAATCAGTTGCTAGTCACTGCATACAGCTGATTGGAGCTTGGACTTTGCTTGTGTCATAGGAGCCATGCCTTAGGTGGCCCCAATCTTCAGTTGCTGCTATTCATAGCGGGGTTAGTCTCAGATCTGCCTCATTAAATCATATATGATTTAATAATATATTACTGGGGCCTGGGGAGGCCAGTAAATAAAATGAGTCCTTCAGGTTTTAGGGGAGTAGCGTTGGTCATTTGGAAGCTCCTCTGCATTTGTAAAATATACAATTGCTTGTGAAGTTAGATTTGGAATCAACTATTGCTACTTTGCCAGCTTTCTGCTGAGCAGCTGTTTCTCTCTACATGAGTTGCTGGATGATGTGGCTGGGTTGATGGTGGTCTTGGGTGACTTTAGTCTGCCATCCCTGGGTGTGAGAAGAGTCATAAATGACTCAAAAGTTCAAGACTATCATGGCAACCATGGACCTGATGCTGGCTGTTGAATGTCTAACTCACAAGGAAGAAGAGCTGGGTTTTTTTTTTTTAAAAAAAATCTCAGACAGTTGTGATGCTATCTGGAATTGGGGATGGGTTCAGGGCTAAAATGCTCCCGGTTCGGACTGGATCGCGCGATCCGGTAGCAATGGGAGCAGGTAGTTTGGAGAACCGGTAGCAAAAATCCCTCCCCCCCACTGCCCATGCCTCGCTGTTCCTCTTCTCTGTCCCTGAAGCGCTCAGGGGTGATATAGCTGCAAATGCCCTTAAATGACTGCCGCGGCACTTCAAAGGGCCGCACTACAACTGATCAGCGCTGTAGGCAGCTAGTAGACCGGTGCCTCTATTTTTTAAGAAGGTAGACCGATGCCACCCAAGTTTTGTATACTTTATTATTTTTATTATTTATTATTATTGACCATGCCCATTCAGTCACCTGACCACCAAGCCACACCCACCAATTAAGCCACGCCCACAGAACCGGTAGGGAAAATTTTTAGATTTCACCCCTGGATGGGTTGTTATTATAATTTCTCTATCACGGACAGCCACTTCTAGTTGGAGTTCTTTAGGGCTGCCTTTCATCACAGGATTTGTTCAGTTGGTTTGCCACAGAGAAGTAATGGACCCAGAAGGAGCTTGGGTTGTTTGGGGATTCTCGTGTATTGATTAAATCATACAGGCATGAAAACTGGAGAATCCCTTGCATTTTGTGCGAGATGAAATGGCAAACATAATACAATTGGCAGAAGATAAACAAAATCTGACCAACAATGAGTAAAAAGTATGTGTGAGTATTGCTGCACTCTTATTGCATCAGCATATGCAATCATCCAGAATGCAACAATATCAGTAGTTAAAGGTACAACACTAATACATAACACTCCTCCCTCCCAGAAAACACTTGCCTCTATTTACATAAATATTTACATGTTATTTTTCGACGTAGTCACGCAAATAACCTGCCTCTCCTAGTCCTTTCTGACCTGCGCGGTTCAGTTCTGGGTGGTGTTTTGAGCTGGTCGGAGGGGCTGTTTTCTCCTCCCAGCACTTTCTCTGGGCCAACGGGCTCGGATTATTGGCCGACTCTTTTCTTGGCCATCCGCCTTGGATTACTTTTTTCAATTTCCTGCCGCTTCCTCGAACCTGATGGCGTCGCTGGAACTCTGGGACCTCAGCTAAGTCTTGCGCCTCCCGGTCATTGTTGGCTGTGGAATTCAAATTGGTATTGGTCATGATATGTTTCTTTGGTTCGGTTTGGTCAGTTATTCGCTTCTTAACTGATCTATGTGGCGCCCACACTCTGTTGTCGGGTAGCTCTACCACGATGATTTTGGGCCAGTTACTTTAATTATTTGTCCTGTGAGCCAACTAGGGCCGTCCCCATAGTTTCGAGCCCACACCGGTCGCCTATGCTCATTTCCTGGTCTTTCTAGTTTTCCTTGTAACCCTCTGGTGTGTAATGGGATTCAAACGGTCCAGTGGGCACCGGAGTTTCCGTCCCATTAGCAATTCGGCTGGGCTTTTCCCGTGGCCGTGCTTGGGGTTCTGTGCTGGATGGCTAGGAAAAGTCTATTTTGTTTGCCAGTCACCTGGCTTGAGCCTGACAATGCCTCCTTAGCGCCCGGACGGAACGCCTGCAAGGCCATTCGACGCAGGGTGGAAAGGCGCAGAGAGGCATGTCGGATGCCTTCCTCTGCCAGGTATTCTTCAAACTGGGCTGCCGTGAATTGAGGCTCATTGTCGGACACCAGAGTGTCCGCAACCCGTGAGTTGCGAATAGGTGGCGCAGGGTTGCGACATTACTGCTTCGGCCGTAGTGGATTTCATGAGTATGATCTCCAACCATTTGGAAAATGCATCCACAACCACTAGGAATGTTTGGCCGTGAAAGGGCCAGCAAAATCAATGTGGATTCTTGACCAGGGCCCTTGGGGCTTTTCCCATTCTCTGACTGGGGCCGTTGGGGGTAGAGGTCTGACTTGGCAAGCCTGGCATTTCCCTACCCTCTCAGCAATCTCTGCGTCCATGAGTGGCCACCATACATAGCTTCTAGCTAACCCTTCATCCTTACGATCCCTGGGTGACCTCGTGGAGGAGGTCCAATACCTTTCCCTTAACTTTTCAGGAATTATTACACGATCACCCCATAACAGGCACCCCTTGAGCCGAGAGCTCATCTCGCTTTTAACAAATTCTTGAACCTTCGCCCGCGCAGCGGCCACCCTCTCTGTACCCAACCGAGTACAGTCCTTAACACAATGTCCCGTATGATGCCCGAGCCACTTCCTTAGATGTGACTGGGCCAGAGTCCAACGAGTCAATAAGTAGGATGGGTGTCCCCGGAGTGGGGTCTTCGGTCGCCCCAGGTAGTGGGCATCGCTTAACGCGCCTGCATGCCCCACTTCTTTTCCTGATCTTAAGAATTAGAGACATTTAATTCCATATTTAGGCAAAGATTGTGTTAGATTGAATAATACTGGTCTGTGCCTTATTAATTTTATCCCTTATAGATGGACAGAATATATCTCTAAAAAAAGGAATGCAGGCATCATTATGGCAATTATGCATATACCTTTTTTGTTGACAGGATAACGTCATTTTTGAGAGATTATCCAAAGACTCAAAGTACATGGAGCAAACTCTATGTCATCTTGAATATTTTGCCACAGAAGGTAAATACTAGTTTATTTAATTATTTGTAGCGCTCTAAATATTTGCTTATTGATTTATTATTGCTCTTCTCAAGTATCAATGTGGGCCGTTCTGTAGCCAAACAAAATCTATTTCAGAATATATGAAATGGGAAAGTTTGGGAAATTTCAGAGTTAAAAATAAGCATATGTTATCCAGTCCTGCTTTTCTGAATAAGATATAACTGAGACTTCCTTGTTAGAAAAATATAAATTTGTCAAACTTAGCTTTCTCCATCATTCATTCATTCATTCAGCTTTTGAAACAGTTTGACATATTAAACACATACCGTAAATTTATACATATTTCTATGCAGGTTTTCCCAATATGCATACTGTGTGCACTTTTTCTAATATTATGCACATTTATTTTAATCTGGTTTATATAAATGTGAAGTTCATTTTATATTCACAAAATACATATATTGATGTGACCCTTTCCCTGAAATGTCCATATTTAACTAGAAAACTACAAAATTCTTCAAATTGCAAATATCAAAATATTTGCGCATCAGTTGGCACATTGATTCAGAAAGTACAAAAGCAAGAAATGCATAAAGACAAAGTGACCAAGTTCGCTTTCCATCCTTACAATCATAGCCTTGAATTCATCTATTGTCTTTGCTGTTCCAGATTTCATAAAGTTGCAAAATTAGTGTGACAGAAAAATATAATAGGGAGACAAAAGAAACAAAATGTTGAAGAAAGTTATAGTTACTCATTACATTTGCAGCCCTTTAAAACTAGTGTTTGCCTCTGGGCAAAAGATATCTTGAAATGCAGCTTAGCTCATTCCTACATATATTATTCAAGCCAGCGGTGAAATAAACCTTGTTGAAAATGGACTTTGTCTGGACTGAGACTTTATTTAAAATGCGAAACAGAAAAGATTATTGGAGGGAAGCAATGCAATAGACATGATATGTCTCAAGCCATTAGGTCTCCACAGATGTTAACTCTCTTAAACTTTGGGGGCCAGAAAGGCTGAAATTGATAATGAGGCTGATGGATGAAGAAATGGTCCATGTAATACTCATTTTATAAATGTTTAAACACTTTTTTTAGAGCAAACCACATCAATGCAGCCCATATTTTTCCTGGATTTCTTTAAGAGGCCATCTCTGTAGCTACTGCAATGAGTTTTGTTATGTGGTATCAATCTTTTATATCAATCTCTTATTGATCTGAGTGCTCTCTTATATAGTAAATGTTTAATGGTGCTGCACCGCAGGAAGAGCCTTGTCTCTCCTTGTGCCTGAACGTTTTATTTTTCTTTGTTTTAGGAATACTTACACACTCATAATGTAGCTTTTCTATTTAATATGGCAACTTTTCCCCATTTTTAAATACTCAATGGGCAATAGAAGACAAATAAATTACACTAATGTTGGTGAATACAGACAGTGGCCCTGTAAAAATCATGTTGTCCATATTCCAAAAGGAAGGAGCTGTTCTCCAGATTATTGTGGCTAAGTCATTTACTTTAAAATCAAGGCAAATAGCATGGGATGATTAAAAAAGAATTGAGGGTTAATGCTACTAGTTAGCGAAACTGGGAAACTATATATTTATCTCATACCAGGTTTCATTCTACAATATAGGTTGTCCTTGACTTACAACCATTCACTTAGCAATCGTTTGAACTTACAATACATTCCCCAAAAGCTATTTAGAACTCAGTTTTGAAATTTCAAAGGCCACCCTCCCCATGGTCATGTGACCATATATTGCCTGCTTGGCAACCACCCTGCATTTACAGCTGTTTGCAGTGCACCACAGTCACGGGACCACAATTTATAATGGTTTTTCCAGAAACCAGCATTTATTTCCAGTTTTTTTTAGCATTTATTTCCAAAAACCAGCCCCTAGCGAACAATGGGCTTGCTTAACAACTGTGGCATTCACATTTCAAAAAATAAAACTGCATTGTGCAGTGTCAGATATTATGCTGGGCCCAAATCTGCTTTATATGTTCTTTCCTTAGGAAAATCAGATAGTCTTTATTTAGCAACTGCCTTGTTATTGCCCATTCCCAGTTACACAGGGGATGAAAAAAAGCATCAAGCCCTTGCATTTATAACTTTAGCACAGGGGTGTCAAACTCAAGGCACAGGGTGCTTAGATCTGGTCCACAGGGCTGCCCTGGAAACAGCAAAGTATCAGCCCACAGTGCCTCTGTCAGTGAGCTCCGTTTTCACTGGCAGAGCATTTGGGCCACCATAGGCACCCCTGACACAAGTGACATAGAGCTGGCCATGCCCACCCATCCCCCCCAAGGTCAAACACAACCCTGATGTGGCCTTCAATGAGTTTGACACCATGCCTTAGCAGGTCGGTAAAGCAAAGGAAAGTCAAATTAAGTTCATAAGCACAGTTGTGGTTTCACTTAGTGAAACTTAACAACTGAGTTGTCAGCCCCAATTGTGATTGATAAATAAGGACTGCCTATATTCCTTGGGGATTTATTTTTTTTGCATCAAATACATTTGAGTGTACAATTTATAATCTCAAATGTATTACTCTAATAATTTTGAAAATCAGCTTCTGTGTGGGAAGGCAGTTTGAGGTTTTCGGGTACATCAAGTTTGTTCATTTACTTGATAATTGCTTTTCTGTCTCTAGTTTAAGCCAAATTCCTAACCTCTCTAGATGTTTGGGTTGAACTTCTGTATTTCCTTTTCTAGGTTTGAGGACTTTGTGCATCGCATATGCAGACCTATCAGAAAACGCTTATCAGGAATGGCTGGACGTATATAATGAAGCCAGCACAAATTTGAAAGACAGAACTCAAAAGTTGGAAGAGTGTTATGAGATAATTGAGAAGGTTAATAAACATAATTTTGCTCCTTTAAATTTGTACTCCCTCCTTTATTCAGATGTTGTACAATTATGCCTGGGAAAGAAAGAGTTAAAATGGGGTACTATTCCAATCTAGGTTTTACACAGCTAAGGAGAAAAAGTATCTTGGAGAAATACTTGGAGAAAAAGTATCTCCAAAATGCTGTTTATTAGGAGCCAGTTGACTATTATCCATTTATTAAATCAGTTGCTAGTCACTGCATACAGCTGATTGGAGCTTGGACTTTGCTTGTGTCATAGGAGCCATGCCTTAGGTGGCCCCAATCTTCAGTTGCTGCTATTCATAGCGGGGTTAGTCTCAGATCTGCCTCATTAAATCATATATGATTTAATAATATATTACTGGGGCCTGGGGAGGCCAGTAAATAAAATGAGTCCTTCAGGTTTTAGGGGAGTAGCGTTGGTCATTTGGAAGCTCCTCTGCATTTGTAAAATATACAATTGCTTGTGAAGTTAGATTTGGAATCAACCATTGCTACTTTGCCAGCTTTCTGCTGAGCAGCTGTTTCTCTCTACATGAGTTGCTGGATGATGTGGCTGGGTTGATGGTGGTCTTGGGTGACTTTAGTCTGCCATCCCTGGGTGTGAGAAGAGTCATAAATGACTCAAAAGTTCAAGACTATCATGGCAACCATGGACCTGATGCTGGCTGTTGAATGTCTAACTCACAAGGAAGAAGAGCTGGGTTTTTTTTTAAAAAAAAAATCTCAGACAGTTGTGATGCTATCTGGAATTGGGGATGGGTTCAGGGCTAAAATGCTCCCGGTTCGGACCGGATCGCGCGATCCGGTAGCAATGGGAGCAGGTAGTTTGGAGAACCGGTAGCAAAAATCCCTCCCCCCCACTGCCCATGCCTCGCTGTTCCTCTTCTCTGTCCCTGAAGCGCTCAGGGGTGATATAGCTGCAAATGCCCTTAAATGACTGCCGCGGCACTTCAAAGGGCCGCACTACAACTGATCAGCGCTGTAGGCAGCTAGTAGACCGGTGCCTCTATTTTTTAAGAAGGTAGACCGATGCCACCCAAGTTTTGTATACTTTATTATTTTTATTATTTATTATTATTGACCATGCCCATTCAGTCACCTGACCACCAAGCCACACCCACCAATTAAGCCACGCCCACAGAACCGGTAGGGAAAATTTTTAGATTTCACCCCTGGATGGGTTGTTATTATAATTTCTCTATCACGGACAGCCACTTCTAGTTGGAGTTCTTTAGGGCTGCCTTTCATCACAGGATTTGTTCAGTTGGTTTGCCACAGAGAAGTAATGGACCCAGAAGGAGCTTGGGTTGTTTGGGGATTCTCGTGTATTGATTAAATCATACAGGCATGAAAACTGGAGAATCCCTTGCATTTTGTGCGAGACGAAATGGCAAACATAATACAATTGGCAGAAGATAAACAAAATCTGACCAACAATGAGTAAAAAGTATGTGTGAGTATTGCTGCACTCTTATTGCATCAGCATATGCAATCATCCAGAATGCAACAATATCAGTAGTTAAAGGGTACACTTTGGTACCCCAATATAACGTAAGCTGTACTGGTTTCTGGTAACCACCTATGTGCAATTCATAGTTTGTGAGACTCTCCTATAGTTATTTCTGTCCACCCTACTGTGTTGTGAAGAATAAGCATGCTCCTGGCCCCCTCTTTGACCCAGTATTTAATTGGATATCGGAGAAAAGCATTTAATTGGATATCACCCTTTGGAAGAAACCGCTCTTCCCCCATTCCCCAAAATTCAGACAGACCTGATCTTATTTGTTTTTTTCAGAGCCTCTTTTGTAGAGCTCTGAAGATCTGTTTTTTTCTCCTATGAGTTGGGCCAGGATGGTAATTGCGCCTGTCCTGCTGGGACTGTGAATGCTACTAAGTTCCCAGTCTTGATTATGCGCTTGTGTTCAAATGCGGTTTTTAAATTGATTTTTCTATCATTTTACTTTGGCTTGGCTCGTTCAGGATTTTTATTGACGCACACCGTCAAGAGTCATAAATTATACATTTCTTAAATAAGTCAGTTCGAATAAGACAATTTGACTAATGGGGAAGTTTTGATGATTTTCAGCTTTCATATAAAATTGCACTGGTTAGGAACCCTCGAAGGAACTTGCTGTGTTTTGGAAAAAGCAGCGTAGCTTGGAGCAGAGGGTCTCCAACCTTGGCAACTTTAAGCCTGGAGGACTTCAACTCTCAGAATTCCCCAGGCAGCAAAGCTGGCTGGGGAATTCTGGGAGTTGAAGTCCTCCAGGCTTAAAGTTGTCAAGGTTGAAGACCCCTGGCTTGGAGGGAAACAATAAGATTAATTTCCGGTTCTTTGCAGTTTCATAATTCAGAACCTTTTCATCTCAGACGTTGTAAACTGGGATGAAAATGACAAGCTGGTCTGCAAGAGTGTGCTGAAAAATGGAACTAAAATATGAGAGTAGCCCATCTCTGTCCTTTCCTATTGTGTTAGAATTTGTCTACTAAAGGGAGGGACCAAAGGGGATGAGTGTATCTTTTCTTAAGATAAACAAATGGATTAAAAAAATTGGATTCCCTTATAATTTTTCCTAATGCCACTTTTTCAAAAATTATTCAATTTTTCTCACACTTAGGTCAACTGCTCAAAACTGCTCAAAAGTTTTCCATTCCTGTGGCTTAACATTTGGTTTAAAAATATTACATCGAAAGATAGTTTTCCTGGAACATATGTTTAAGTGTTGTTGTTTTTTTAATTGTTACAGCATAACTTTCAAAATACACTAATCATCTCTTAAATGAATATTTGGCTTGTACGTTTGGTTTTGTAACCTAAACATTCCTCTTCTAGAATACATCATGTAGTGACTGAATGTATACATTTTTTCTTTATGAAAACATCATGTTCTTTCTCTGTTTTTCAAAATTTCAGTTATTTTTTAACCCATTAAATATATTTGTAGCCACAGCTTTTGGCAAATGATATGTATAGACAGTTATGGTTTCTGCCATTCACATGGAGCAAGGTTCAAATTGGAGCTCATTTGTATGAGTATGTGAACTCATCAATTCACATACTGTATATACAATATACGGTATGTGAATTCAAACTTATGAATTCACATACTGTATATTGTAATAGACATATAAATAATATCATTCATTGTGTGAAAGCTAGCATTACATGAATGATTATATGTGCACAAGAGCATGTTTAACTTAAGGGCAAACTCAGTGAATTAGCACATGCGGTTAACTTCTGCATGGCTGCCTATGTGGTCATATCAACAGTACAGTTTTACTGTGCTGATTTAGAAAGCTATCATCATCATCATCATTTAACAACCCCATAATCCCTTGTGGGGTGGAATCTGTGCAAGTGAAGGGAGCTAGCAGAGTTTAATAGCCGGATGCCCTTCCTGTCGCCAATGCAGATAAGCAGATATATTCTCATTGTGCCTAGAGAGAGAAATATCTGCCTCTACCTAGGATCCAACTCCCAGCCTCCTGATTGTGAGGCAAGAGCTCCACCTTTAAGTCACCGCACCACTCTTATTTAGAAAGCTATAAACCTGCTATAAAAAGAGTATCTTCCTTCTAAGCCCCTTTTAGAAATCAAGCTTTTAGAAAATGGATGGAAACTAGGCATTTCAGGACTCGATTCTGCAGCCCTTGGAACGATGCCAGGAAATATATGCAATCAGATTTTCCTTTCTGAAATGTGTCTGCCGTGGAGGGAGTCTGAGGCTTAGTTCAGTGCCTTGTCCCCGCTTCTTTGCCAGCCTCCAAGAAAATGCCTTCATAGGCTATGAATCCCTGATTTTGGGAGACCCCTCCATGTCAGAATTTTACCCAGAATATGGCAATGAATGTCTTATCAACAACTCAACAGTAAAGGATTACTGTGCAAGAATTAGGCCATGATTGGCTAGATAACTTGCTTTTGTTGCAGATATTAAAAAAACAAACCCTAATGGGGATCAACTACTACAGAATACAGCCTCTGTACAGCATTATATAGGATTTAAATCTAGGGTTTAAATCTGTTGACACTGTGATGCCCATTTTATTATTTGTCCTCCTTAATCCTCCTAAGGATGTTACGATGCCTAATGTAGCCCCTTTATGCCCTTGGCACTCAAAGCATCTCAGGACCATTTTTGAACAGTTTGGAGGAATATAATTAAAGGCAAGATTGGTGGGAAGTGTCAGGTAAGCGTTTCATTTAGTTCACGCTTGACATGGTAATTCTGCAGGCTTCCCTCCACTGCTAACCTCTTAAAGTTGCAATTGCTATTATTTCTTCTAGCCAAAGCAGATGGTATACTAATGATTTCTGAAATGGCTAGGTTTATGGTGGTGAAATCCATTTTTTTGGATCTGTGGGTTCTGTGGCTTGGTGGGCATGGTGTGGCTTGGTGGGTGTGGCAGAGGAAAGATACTGCAAAATCCCCATTCCCTCCCCACTCTTGGGGGAAGGATATTGCAAAATCTCCATTCCCACCCCACTCTGGGGCCAGCCAGAGGTGATATTTGCCGGTTCTCCAAACTGCTCAAAATTTCCGCTACTGGTTCTTCAGAACCTGTCGGAACCTGCTGGATTTCACCTCTGGTTTATGCTTATATGTCCATCAACTACATTGGTTTGTCAGCAACAACCAAAAAAAAAGTAAGACACTATTTGCTTTCATTATTTTTTTACTTTTGAACATCGTCCATTTCTTTCTCCTTCAGGAATTGCTGCTTCTGGGTGCAACAGCCATTGAGGATCGCCTTCAAGCTGGCGTCCCGGAAACAATATCTACTCTAATAAAAGCAGAGATCAAAATTTGGGTACTAACGGGGGACAAACAAGAAACTGCTCTCAATATAGGTAACAACTGTTCAATGTTCCCAGTGTAGTTGTCCCTTGCAAATGCCACCAGATATAAAATGCAGATCTTGAGGTTATGGTGTAAATGAAAGAGTACTCTTTGGCATATAATCTGACTGATTGGAACTCTATAGGAGACAGTCAATCAGTGGAATATTTGGAAAATTCCTTCCTTAAGACAGATATTGTATCCATAATTCCAAGGAATGTCATTAGTGCAGGCAACTTGATTGATTCTAGCTTCTCATTATATATATATATATATATATATATATATATATATATATATATATATATATATATATATATATATATATCTTGTTGGGTTTCTCGTGTAAAATTGGAAGTGTCTTGGCGACGTTTGACGAAGTCTCATTCATCATCTTCAGGCTTCAGCCGTGCTTCTGGGAGCAAGAAGCACCAAGCTGAAGCCTGAAGATGACGAATGAGACTTAAACGTCGCCAAGACACTTCCAATTACACAGGAGAAAACCCGAACAACCAAAGACCTACATACAAACACCCGTGAAAACCTCAGAAAACAAATATATATATATATATATATATATATATATATATATATATATATAAACATATATATATATATATATATATATATATGTATTAATTATGCTACATTATGTTACTTTAATGGATAATAAGGGTATACATGATACGCTGAGAGAAATCTAACCAATCAAATAATTACTGCAATAGCATCAACACCAATTGCCAAATATATTGTATGAATCAAAAGTTTTTCTTTTAACGGAGCTGCAGTAAATGGGGCAGAGAGAATCAGTCAAAATATGATGAAAGGAGCAATTGTGAGCAATTTCAAGTATATAAAAATAATAAATGATCTATGATTCAGTGGTCTATAAATAGGGCATAAACCCAAAAGGATAATATCACAAAATCATTAAAAACCTTAACGTTCCTATGGTTTTCCTCAATAAAACTTAAGTCACTTTCATTCCGACATATAGACTAAATCAGTGGTAGTCAACCTGGTCCTTACTGCCCACTAATGGGCGTTCCAGCTTTCATGGTGGGTGGTAGGGGTTTTATCCAATACTGAAGCACTTTCCTTTTTTTACATTTAATTGACTTTTAAAAATTTATTCATAGCATTATTTAAAAACATTTTCATTAGGTTTTCATAAAATTCCCCGTGACAGTTTAAATTTCTGAAAATATACTATTTGTATTGCTCGCGCATAAGTTTAGTTCATGTTACATAAGTGAAACTAAATGGCGCTATAGTGTGACCGCAAACAAAAGAGCCTCGTCTCAGAATAGCTCGCGCATCTCCCCTCACACCACCCAGCTGTAACAGACAAGCAGAGCTGGTAGCCAGTACCCCCCCACCCAAACCCAATCCACAATGCGCACTTTATAAATCATTACTGTGGAACTGGTGGGTGGTTAGAAAATTTTACTACTAACAGAGATACAAAAGTGGGCAGTAGGTATAAAAAGGTTGACTACCCTGGACTAAATAGTAACTAAAACCCAACAATTATATAGCATCCTGAATTTAATTAAAAAATCAATAATGCCCAATGACAGTTGCAAATGAAATTCAGACAGAATGTTAGCTAGTTTCTGGGTGTTTAAATGGAGCTTACTATCACTTTCCTAATATTTTGATTATAGTATTAATATTTTTTATTCTGGTGTTATATGAATAATCTGTATTTGCCCCCTTGCTTTTCAGTTCCAGCTAATCTGTTTAAGCTTTATTTCTTTATTTGAAGGATTGATTGATTGATTTCTATAGCTGCCCATCTCAATCAATGACTCTGGGCAGCTTACAATTCAAACAATATATTACAATTTAAAAACTAATAACATTTTGAAACAATAAAAACATCCTATAGATAGCTAGATATAGATGATATAGATATAGATATAGATATATCAGGCGAGATACTTGGCCAGTTAGCAATACAAGCAGGAAACGGAGACCTTAAGACATTCAGCACCGAAGGCATGGAAAAAGGCTGGTTTTATAGTTTTATGAAAGGCTAACAGGGTTGACGCCATTCTGATATTCAAAGGGGTCACTGTGGAAAAAGTTTCCTAAAATTCCTCCTTAAGACAGGCACTTTCTCTTGGAGGAACAGGGAAGAACTGAGGAGAAGTCTTCCTTTATCAAAGAATCAGATCATATGATTGAGTCAAGAGTTCCATTTTCAATTATTTTTATCTGAGTCGTTGGGTTAAATAGTAACTATGCAAGTAACACATTGATGCTTAGATTAGTAGTTGCATTTTCTTTGTATTTGCTGTAACCCTTTAACACAAAAGGATCGTGGGAAATAAAAATAAAATGCATCTGGATAATTTAAATTTTTGCGAGACTTATCCAACTAAGAAGGAAATTATTCCGAAAAGGGAAATGAGGTATTACAGGAAATAAGTTCTTAATTTTTTTATTCATGCACAGGTACCAACCCAGGGGTGTAATTCAATTTTTTTCCCTACCAGTTCTGTGGGTGTGGCTTGGTGGGTGTGGCTTGGTGGAGGGTCATGTGACTGGGTGGGCATGGCCAAATCGACATCACTCACATTGAGGGGCACCTCACCCGACCCCTCCCCTCCCAGCCACTCCTTGTCGCAAATGACAGGGAAATGGGAAGGGGAATTTTCCTGCCTACCATCCTTCCCTCAATCTGTGCTGAGCTTGAGGAATGGATGACAGGTAGGAAAATCCCTTTACCCATTTTCCTACCTTTCATGAAAATGGCTCTATTCCGAGCCTTCAGTGTTGCAATCCTGGGATACGCTGAAGGTTCGGAATGGAGCCTTTTTCGCGAAAGGTAGGAAAATGGGGAGGGGGGTTTTCCTGCCTGTCATCCATCCCTCAAGCTCAGCACAGATTGAGGGAAGAATGGTAGGCAGGAAAATCCCCTTCCCCATTTCCCTGCCGTTCATGAAAAAACTCTATTCCGAACCTTCAGCATTGCAATCCTGGCATACGCTGAAGGCTCAGAATGCCTCTGCTTCAGTGCAGCTGCTGCTTTGCTTTTTCCGTCTTTTTCCTCATGGGAGGCTTGCGTGATGACACCAGCAGAAGGTGGAGGCAGAGGCATGGGGGAGACAGAGACGATCCCAATGCACCAGCCCCTTCGTCCCACTGTCTCTGGGCTTGCCTGCAGCTGCACCGAACAAGCACCAGCACAAGGCTCCTGGATTGCCTGCCTCCCCTATGCCAGTGCCAGTGCAGCTGCGCAAGCCTCCTGCGAGCCTCCTGCGAGCCTCCCAAAAAGAGGGAAAAAGCAAAGCAGCTGGCTGCGGAGCTGCTGGCTTCAGGGAAGCAGCCCAACAAGCAGAAGTGCTGTGCCCAGAAAGAGAAGGTCAAAAGCAGTATTTGCATTGCCCCAGGGGGCCAGCAGGCTGCAGAGGCAAAGGCAAGCTCCAGGGCAGCAGCAGCGCTCCAGGAGGGAGGGCAGATGTCCTGGGGCTGCATATGCAGTGCCGCCACCCCTCTCAGTCCCAGTGCAACAGCTGCATCTCCCCCAAGGCCCGCCCGCCCACCTGTTGGCCAGGCCAGGCCGGAAGCGGCACGCCTCCTGTCAAAGGCTGGATGTGGGACCGGACCTCAGAAGGCAAGCAAGCATGGGGGATTGCTGAGAAGGCTGTGTGGAAGGCAAGCAAGCATTTATTTTTTTATTTATTTTGTCAAACACAACAGTATATATAAGTATAAGCATGAAATAACCATACGAGTTGGATACAATCAAAGGGAACATTAGGACAGGAATGGTAGGCACGCTGGTGATCTTATGCACGCCTCTTATAGACCTCTTAGGAATGGGGTGAGGTCAATAGTAGATAGTCTTTGGTTAAAGCTTTGGGGATTTTGGGAAGAGACCACAAAGTCAGGTAGTGCATTCCAGGCATTAACAACTCTGTGGCTGAAGTCATATTTTTTACAATCAAGATTGGAGCGGTTCACATTAAGCTTAAATCTATTGTGTGCTCGTGTATTGTTGCGATTGACGCTGAAGTAGTCTTGGACAGGAAGGACATTGTAGCAGATGATTTTATGAGTTATACTCAGGTCATGCCAAAGGCGGTGGAAGCAAGGCAGGGCCGTGGGGAAGGGAGTAGGCTGCTAGCTCCCTCGGCCCCAACATGCTTGCTAACCTGCCTTCCACTCAGCCTTCCCGGTGGTCGCCATGGCCAGCTTGCAAAGGCAGGCAAGCTAGTGAGCAGGTGGGAGTGGGGCCAACCAGGGATGGTTTTTACCAGTTCGGTGAACAATTTAAAATTGCTGCTACCGGTATGTGCGATCTGGCCTGAACCAGTTGAATTTCACCCCTGGACCAACCCTCAAGGGAAAGTGCTTGAACCCCTTGCTTCACAGTGTACTTATTCAGTTTTCAAGATTTTACAGATTTTTTTAAAGAAAAAAATAGAAAAATATTTACAAGATTTTTTAAGGATTACTTCCAATAGATGCTATTGTCATATTGCCAGGCTGTGCTATTTATGCACCAGTGATGTATCCAAAGTATTCAAAGTAAGTTTTGTTAAAAAGTTGGGACGTCTCCGGACCAGTTTATTTAAGTCCATTCTTTCACAGAATCCCTCTGATATGTATTCCTAATGGATTTTATTATTTAAGGGTGCTGGTAGTCTTAACTTCTTGCAAAAGCTTGAGGGGGAGCTTGTTGCAAAGTTAATTTAAGCTGTAATTCTATAACTCCAACTGTCCATTTCCTAACCTTTTCTCTATTTTCCATGCATTTAGTAACACCCCTCCTTATTAACAATATTACCATGTACTCTTCCTGGAGTTTAATTTTTCACTGTTCTGTTCAATTCCAGGTGCTTTTGCACCAAATGCGTTTGACTTTTCTGATTCCAAAGACAATACACTCTAAGACCAGGTGCTCAAGTATAATTTAACAAAGCTTTTAATGACAAAATCCTGACTTCACTTGCATTAAATAGCTAGTAGGTCCTATTATTTACACTTAAAATTGGAATAGCCTCCTTAGAAGTAACATTTGAAACGAAGTGTCAGTAAATCATATGGCTTTTCTTGCTTCCCACAGTAGTGAAAAATGTAAAAATACATTCAGTAGCTAAAACAAATCAAGGAGGATGTTCAGTATGGATCTTGATGGCAAAGCCTGAGGATTTATTCCTAGGCTTGTGGCCCAATCATGCCATGGGAAGAAGGAGAGATATCACATTTTGACTGCTTGAGATAGGTTTTTGTTTGACTGTGAATGTATCTTCCTCTCATATAACCTGGCCAATGCCATTAGATTCATAGATAAAAGATAGATGATAGATAGATAGATGTTAGATAGATAGATAGATAGATAGATAGATAGATAGATAGATGTTAGATAGATAGATAGATAGATAGATAGATAGATAGATGTTAGATAGATGATAGATAGATAGATGTTAGATAGATAGATAGATAGATAGATAGATATAGATAGATAGATAGATAGATAGATAGATAGATAGATAGATGTTAGATAGATAGATGTTAGATAGATAGATAGATAGATAGATAGATAGACGTTAGAATGATGATAGATAGATAGATAGATAGATAGATAGATAGATAGATAGATAGATAGATAGATAAATAGATAAATAGATGTTAGATAGATGATACATAGATAGATGATATATAGAAGACAGACGGACAGATATTTCTGCCTTCTCCTGTAAACAGTTTAATATTATCACAGGCCCTTTTCTCTTTACATCTCCAAGGAAAGTGTATGTATGTATTTGAGAAATCAATCCCGATGCAAATCTCCTTGCATAATTTAATGTGAGCTCTTGCTGATTACTGAGGAATTCAGTAGAATGTGCCTTGCTAGTCTCCAGTTCCACTTGTCAAGTGGCGTCTTGCATGATATGAAATATGTAAAATAAAACAGCAAGAAGAAGCTTAGAAATTACTGTTCGCTGCTGCAGCTGTTGTTCCAATCAAAAACTACCAGAAAATCCCTTTCAATTAGTTATACCAAATTTGTAACAGTTTAGGTCCACAGTCATTCTCAGGGGAAAAACCAGGTCTCACTTGATGAATAATCCTTAAAGCTGTTATTTCTCAAAGAATTTTTAAAAACATAATTTGGCATGTCAGGCCTGATTCCAGCATTATGAAATTGTTCAGCATACAGGCCTTTAAAGAGACCTTATAGAAACTCACTGCATTTGTCTATAGTTGGTTTTTATTCTTGATAATAAACTTTAATCCTCCCCCCTCCAAATTTTATTCAGTTTTATTCAGATGTAATCTAATAATTTATGTTCATTTACGTTACTATTCTTCATTGTGAGTATTGTATAATTTTGTAAATAATAATAATACAAATACTTTTCAATAAGACCATTTATCTCAGGGGTGTCAAACTCAAGGCCCGGGGGCCTGATCCGGCCTGCGGGGTGCTTAGATCTGGCCCACAGGACCACTCTGGAAACAGTGAAGGACCAGCCACCAATGTCTCTGCCAGCGAAAACGGAGCTCAGGAGACTGCGGGCAGCCCTCCTGAGCTCTGTTTTTTCTGGCAGAGGGTTGCAGGAGGCCATCGCAGGTGAAAACAGAACTCGGGAGCCCGTTTTCGCTGGCAGACTGCTCGGGCCACCACAGGCATCCCCAACACAAGTGATGTTGAGCTGGCCATGCCCACCCTGGTCCCCTGAGATCAAACACAAACCTGACGCCGCCCTCAATGAAATTTATCTGATTTATCTGATAGTTGCTGGACTCATACATTGTACATATTACATCAAATCATGATACGTTTTAGCCTAGGTTTGTTGGAAGAAATCAACAAACAAATACATTTAATAAACAAATAAATCACAGGGTTCACCCGGTTCACCAAAAGCATAAGCAGTTAAACATGTTTTTTACAAACTGTAGTGGCTGAGTTTACAAATGACCCTAAGCCAAAGCCAGCAAGCCACATTAGACTAATGTGAAGATGGGCTTTCTTTGACTTCAATATGCACATAGAACAAAGAGCCCCCTCCATTCCAAAAGACTATCTATCTACTACAAAAACTCTCATGGACCCTGCATTCCATGGGATTGAAATTTGAAAAGTTGATAGTTGCTTCACTGCTGCCATGCTTCCCAGAGATTCTGTAGACTGGTTCTGTCCCAGCCCTTTGGTGGCCAAGTAGACCAGTCCACAATTGGATGCTGGAGGGTGGTCAGACTCAAGACAGGCTAGCAGGAAGTCACTTTCACTCCCACTCCATTTTTGCCTTGGCCATTCTGTTTCTCTGTTTAGGTAAGGAAATATCTCTGGGACGATGAGCCAATGGGTCACAGGTTGTCTAGTTCTCCCATAAAGAGTTGAATCAATTGCTTCTTAGTATCCTGACTTCATTGCTATATTCTCTTTATGCTGGGCTCATACTATGGCTTTGGAACTAAAGTCTTTCTCCATTTGTCTCTATCCAACTACTGTAATTAGACAAAGTGGGTGCACTTCAAATCCCTGATTAAGCAATGTCATCTAACAGGACAAGTAAGAATGCCTTCTCTGTCATGGTACCTGCCCTCTGGAATTAGATCTCCAAACTATCCGGATGGGTCTCACCATGATGGCATGCTGGGAGCTATTAAAGACCTGGTTATTGAACTTAGTAGCAGGATGGTGGTTGAGCCCCCATTAGATTTGTTGTTGTTGTTGGTGGTGGTTTGTTTGTTCCAATATTTATCTTCAAGTCACTCATGGTTTCTTTTCTTTTCTTTCTTCCTTTCATTATATGAGTGAGATGGACAATGATTAAATTTTATGTATAAATACAGTGCAATACAATACACAATAGGAGATGGGCAGCTTCTAGATGGCCTGAGTAAATAAAGCCATGATTTATTTAATAAAACATAGCTGGCTGAGTTTGCATAACAGGGTAAGCCATAAACTGTAGCTTACCAATCAAAGTGCCTTGGTTTACATAACACTTTAAGCCAAACACAAATACAGTAAGCAAATAACCTGCAACCAGTATCAGTTTGATGGGCAAAGCAGGCCCTGTTATTTTTCTTAGATTCAGTGAGACTGGGGAAATGATGAAAAATGGTTTGTTGTTTTTTATTTTGCCATTCTTATACTTTATTGCAGAGGCACCATCATAGGAGTGTCTAACCAGCCACTGTGGGAATCAAGTGGATGTATTACATAGTCCAGGCTTCCTCAATCCAGCATTCTTCAGCTGCTTTGAGACCGAACAATTTCGAGAGTGCACAACCTTTTAAGTTGGCTGGTGGATGCTAATTTAGGGGAGGCTGTTACCTGATTCAGCACAGCTCTTTTTTTAAAAAATATATTTTGATTTCCTACTACACTGGGCATGTGTTTCTTGCACACAATTAAAAATGACATAAGGGTCATGGTGGGAATCTCTTGTACATCCTGTTAAATTCTCAGATTCTCTGCGAATACTTACACAATTTAGAAATGTCCGCGAGGATTCCTAGTTATATATTAAACTTGCACAAAGGAAGGCTCAGCGGCTGGTCTGCAAACTCAGGCAAATGTGCCAATGAAGGAAGGGAGGTTGATTGAGAATTTGGGCTTTCTAGCCCTGTACTTTCACTTATGATGATAGGATGACTGAAGAAGATGCTTTGCTCTTTTTAGCATGAAGAAAACAAGATGGTGTTTTTTTTTAATGAGCCCTTTGATTTTATTTTCTGATACCATCCATTGTATGTTGATTATTTCTCTAGGGTACTCCTGCAGGCTTGTTTCCCAGAGTATGACTCTCATCCTCGTGAATGAAGATTCTTTGGATGTAAGTGGAATTCTACTGTTCTGTTTGATTTAAATACAATTCTACTGTTCTGTTTGATTTAAATGTTGCCATTATTCCTTTCAATCTAAGCTTACCAATACATAACCAGAACACAACCAGACAAATGTGTACAGAAGGACCCCGAAACACATGGGCCTTCAAATTACATCTCACTCTTATTGAAGCATACCAGTTCCCAGGGGTGGGCTTCAAAAATTTTAGCAAGGGATTCTCTGCCTGGTTGCTGGGTGGGCGTGGCCATGGTGGGCGTGGCTTAATCAGCCTCCTGCACCACAGCAGGAGGGTGTTTTTGCCCTCCCCAGGCTCCGGAGGCTTTCCTTGAGCCTCTGGGAGGGTGAAAACAGGCCTATTTTTCAACCTCCCCGAGCCTCCGCATACACCCTGCACTTACTTGCATCCAAAACGGGCTGCATGGGGACTCGTGGGAAGGCCGGGAAGGGGTGGGCAGGGAGGGACCGGGCCAGCCAGGATTGGGATTTGGGGGGTTCTCTGAACTATACAGAATCTTAGCTAGAGGTTCTCCCAAACGTCTGTGAGACCCCAGCAGCCCACCCCGTCCATTCCATCAAATGACTTCTTAAGATGAGAATGGTTAAGATGGTTAAGATGGTTGGGATATAGGGCTGAAATTGCCTTAAAATGTTGCTTCTAGCCCTTTACTAAATTTGGGGAGAATCCTCTCTTTCAACTTCAGTCTACTATGCCACAAGCTACCCCTTTTACTATGAACCATAAAAATGCTTTGGGTGGGAAGTAAACTTGAGTAATGGGTAAAAGATCTTAAAGGTCCAGGGAAAATAATATTATTCTGCTTATATTTTTATCTGGATAATTTGATTGTAGAAAGCTTCTGCCTTCTTTCCATTTAAACCTTCAGAATAGAGTATATATAAATAAATAAAGACTAATGCACAAACATTGTAATAAATGTGGTTGGGCCAGAAAAATTGGCATTCTTTAATATACTGAAAATGATAGACTTTGAGATTTAGATCTGAGAATCCAATATCTAATCCTATAATACCGCATAAAAAGGGGGATTAATCAATCATCACACAACCATGATCAATGACAATTTTATTTATTTATTTTGTCAAACATGTACAAGATAACAGGTGTAAGTATAAACATGGACATGAACATAGGAAATGAGTACAAATAAATGGGGACAGTAGGACAGAGATGGTAGGCACACTGGTGCGCTTATGCATGCCCCCTTACAGACCTCTTAGGAATGGGTTGAGGTCCACAGTAGACAGATTAAGGTTGAAGCTTTGAGGGTTTGAGGATGTAACAACGGAGTCAGGTAGAGCATTCCAGGCATTGACACTCTGTTGCTGAAGTTGTATTTTCTGCAATTGAATTTGGAGCGGTTTATCTTGAGTTTGTATTTATTGTTTGCCCGAGTATTATTGAGGTTGAAGCTGAAGTAGTCATTGACAGGTAGGACGTTGTAGCAGACAATTTTGTTTGTTGACAAATTTGTTGGAAAAAATTATTTTTATTTATCCTGATTTATTTGTCAAATTTAGGTACCATTCATCCCACTCTCATATTTTAGATTATATCAAGAATGCAAGTATAGAAATGACTCATCTTTAATAAATGAAACAGGCTACTTTGAGGTAATAAATCCTACTCAATTACTAGAAAAATCCCAAGGATCCACTGAATTGCTTTCAAATCCATAAGGTGTCTGAGACGGATCATCAAAACCAACCCAGTCCCCCACCATAGGGTCACAGCGTGTGACGTGTCTCATCTGGATCAGGCAGTGATTTGGCTATGGCAAAGAATCATTAAAGCCATTTCTTCCATCTTCAGATCACAAACCAACTGCTTGGAGATGAAAATTAGGCCAGAAATTATTTGGGACAAGTCCATGGTTATCTTTAAGTGTCTTTATACTATCTACTAAGTGTTGAGGGGGGAAAAAACTCTAATCTCAACAGTTGGGGAAATTCCTAGCAAAAAGGTTGAGGAATTCAAGAAGGCAACCTAAGCAGGCAACACATGACTAGGGTCCTCTTTTCACTATCATATCAAAAATAGGTAGTTGTACTCCCAACACAGACCTAAGAAAATGAATAAGAATGCCAACCTGATTAAGAGATCTGATTAAAAGTGTCTGACCCAAAGTCATTCTTTAAGCTTATTTAATTTTAAACTAGTTCTTCTTAGGCTTAATCTAAATATTAAACACTATACCATTTTGATTCTCCCTCTGTTCTTTGACAGTTTTCCCAAACATTGTTCCTATCAGATATATTGGCCTTTAACTCACATAATAGAATAGAATAGAATAGAATTTTTATTGGCCAAGTGTGATTGGACACACAAGGAATTTGTCTTGGTGCATATGCTCTTAGTGTACATAAAAGAAAAGATACGTTCATCAAGGTACTATAATCATAGTCTGATATTACTGGTTCTAGATTATGGGTATGGAAATCCACCCAATCTGAAAAATACCATGTAGAAGATGGTTTACATTCAACACTTTTCTTTCTGAGTAAATGGTACTTGGCTGGAAGCTTAAAAAGAACTTTTTGACCTGAGGGGAAAATAAGTATCTTGACAATTTCAGCAGTTTTTAAACACACAATTTGCATGCAGCTACAAATGGAAATAAAGGATCACCCTGAGTTTGACAACTGAGAGGAAAAAAGTCTGTGAAAAGGTCATGTTTGAGCACACAGAAAAATGATCCTCTAAAATTAAAATAAAATATCCCCCCCCCGCCAATGTTTCCTGTTTTGAGGTGACATAGACCATATCCAAGGAATCTTCAAGAAGAGCTGCTCATATTACAGGGAACAGGCATTTAAATACATTTTTAGAAAGCTGTAGAGTTTAATTAAACTTCTTAAGGAAAGTAAACTGAAACAGTAAGGAGAAGGCAACAATGATGATTGAGGTGACTAGGTATTTGGTCTTGAGAAATATAATAGGACTCTTCAAGAACCCAAAATAGTATCGTGAAGCAACCTTGATCTCTTTTCAAGTATTGTTGGTATAGGAGGTAAAATAATCAGGATCTTAAGTTATAGAAGATAAATTCTAGTTGGGAAATGTCAGGCCAGTTCTATAGTGGAATTAATTAACGAGGTGGTGAGTTCTCCTCAGTTGGATAAAGTCAAGCAGACAATTGATAGTAAATGGGATTTGGTAAATGCCTTAATTTGGATCCTGCACTAAGCTGGAATTTTCAGTGGCTGAAATAATTTCTTCCAACTGTTACAGTTCTGCTTTTCTCTCCCAGTTCATTGCAGTTGAGGGACTCAGCTTTGTCTGTGGGATAGTTGATCATAACCCCAAATCAAACTAAATCAAAGTCTGTTCTTCCTTCAGCAGAAGCCAGAGTTTCATACAGAGGCCAGCTATCTTAAACAGGAATTCTGATCTGTCCCTTCCTAATGCTGCATTCAATCCAGCCAATAAAGCTATGCCTGAAATTCAAAGGAACCCAGAAGAAAGCAGTGGCACTTGCAAATTAAAACCAGATGCTTTACTAGAGCTAAGAATACATAAACCCATTGATTTCAATGGTTTAAGCATGCATAAGTCTGTTGATTTAGTCCAGGGGAACTAGAAGGTTGCACACATTGTCAAGTACTTATGTGTGCCTAAGCAGCTCATCTGGATTTGAGCCATAATGATTGAACGTAATAATTCACATATGCAATCCAAAGAAATAACGTGCACTTTAATCAGAATAATTTGGTTTTGGGGAGGTTGCCAAATAGCAAAAGCCAGATTATGTGACCCAAAATAAATTACTTCAGGTTTAAAATTGGTCTGTGGGGTTTCTTTTTCCCCACTTAAGTGGTAGAATAACATAGAGTGAGAACAATCTTAAATTCTCAGCTAGTATGCAGTGACATCTTTTAGTCTGCTCGTAAATAATTAAGGAGTTGGTTTTGATAACTTGGTTTGTAGTTGTCTTATTTATTGAGTTGTTAGATGTGATATGAGTTTTAGGCTCCAGTTAAAGAGATGTCAATACCAAATTAGCCTTGCATGTGCACCAGGGGTGGGTTCTACTTACCTTTACTGCTGGTTCCCAACGGGAGCGCGCAAGCGCACTTCTGCGCATGTGCAGCTCACCCATGATGATGTTGTGGTGGGTGGGCGGAGTCTCCCGCCGGTTTTACTACCAGTTCTATAGAACTGGACCGAACCGGGAGCAACCCACCACTGATGTGCACTATAAAGAGTGAATAATCTAAGATTATCTAAGATAATCTTAGATTAAAGATTAATCTAATATGCCTCTGGATACATATTTGAATCACAGGCATTGCCTTGTGAATTACAGCAGCTAGCAGTACCTTGGTAACCTTCATAACCTCAAAAAACTAACCCTGGTCATACCTGAAATACTGGGATGAGAAACCACCAGATTATTCTAAGTCTCTACTCTAGAACAAACCAGAAGTTGTTAATGGCAAATTATTTCCATATGATTGTCAAGAAAACTATTTGGACATGTAGTCTAGGAGTTAGACTTGACCTGAAGGAGACTGCTTTTTTATTGTCTTACTTGTACCGCATCATTTTTTTTAAAAAAATTCTTGTGAGGATGGGATGGGATGGGAAGGGAAGGAAGGGAAGGGAAGGGAACTTTATTTGGCCAAGTGTGATTAGATACACAAGGAATTTGTCTCTGGTACAGAAACTCTCAGTGGTAGTAGTAGAAAAGAGGAGAAGGATAATAGTAATACAGCCATGCTTGTAAAGATACATAAGACAGTGGTAATTAGGTGTTCAGCAGAGTGATGGCATGAGGGGAAAAATGTCTCTGTGTCTATGGAGATTCTCAGCATCCAGTTTATGGTAGTCCCAAAGGTGCTTTTTCAAGAGGCAATTGGACTTTGTGTTTTTTCTTTGAAGACATTTCGCTTCTCATCCAAGAAGCTTCTTTCGCTTCAGCTTCTTCAGAGCTGAAAAAGCTTCTTGAATGAGAAGCAAAATGTCTTCAAAGAAAAACCAGAAAATCCAGTTGCCTCTTGAAAAAGTACCTTTGGGCCTCTGTGTCTGGTTGTTTTGGCATGCAATGCCCTGTAGAGGCATACCAAGGAGAAGATATGAAACAACACTATATACTATAAACCTGGACATCGTGTAGCCACCATTTTGATTTGCCTGCCTATATAGGCCATTCTTGCTTGCCAAGTGAATTTTTCCAGAAAGGGGGAGTTCCAACTGTTTGGTGGTGTTTTTTTTTATTTTTGAAATTTGCAAAATTAGTCTCCTTCTAGGATTCTCTTTCACCAGGCCCCTCTTCCAGTTTTCTCTTGCTGTGAGCTACTTACCAGCTTAATAGCTCCATATGTTGCAAATCATACAGTTAATGTAGATATCGTATGTTTTGAGCAGCAGAGGCAAATAAGGGGATTTCCCCTCCTCCCATCTGTAAGCTAACAATAATTTTAATATGCGAAGACAGTGGATTGAGAAATGGCAGAATAAATACCAAGGGGAAAAATGAGGTTTAAGGCTTGGCATTTTTGAAAACCAAGGGTTGTTATCCTGAGGGAGACACTAGAGGCTCTTCTAACATCTGGGGCACAACATAGTTATCTTAATCACAAGCCAGGCTATTTGGAGATCCATGACTGCAAGCAGAAGTGGGACTTAGCAGAAGGAGCTAATTAGGAAAATTGGGAGAGAGAATTCATTGGGGGGTCAAGTTTGCAGTCAATTTTTTTTTTTGCTTGAAGCTTTTAATTCCCCCCCCCCTTAATCATACAGAGATTCAAAGATGTCAGCTTTAATAAGGAACCGCACAAAGAACTGTATCTAATATACCAAAAAATGTGGTTCAATGGAGGGAAGGCCTTTTTCCTGACTTGGAGGAACAGAGTGTTAATTAGTTTGTCAATAATGTTTGCAATGAGTCAGCAATACAAATGTGAAATCAAATACATAACTACCCATATTTTTAAAAGGAAAAAAACCCACCTCTTTTCCACACTTCCAAGTCATTGTCTACAATTACAAGCAAAAGCTGGGTGATTGAAATTCAGCTTCCAGGTTTAAGTACACAGTGAACTGGGTAATTTGAACCATTATTGAGTTTCAGTTTATTTCACTGTGTAAAATAAGTGGGTGTAAGTTGAGCTATGGAAAGGGTATATTTCGTATACTCCCTTGTTCCATTGCTGCGTTGAGAGATGACAGCATAACCGTCAACATCAGCAGATCGCTGATTCAATTTATGTCAATAAAGGGGATAAGAACTAGGATAAGAGCCAGGTCCTTATTGTTCAAAACTCCCCAAAGAATTGGATGTTTCACAGACATTCCACTTATTGCAAAACAAAGGAGGAAAAACATGCATGAGATAATGGCTTTTTGCTGATATTATATCTTCTGAACCTATATCTTTGCTTTAGCTAAATAAATGAAAGGGACAGTGCATTTGCTTTAGATGGGACTTTAGTGAACAATTTAAGAGAGAAAAAGTGGCTGTGGGAGGGAATGCTTGCCCATCAGTTGTACCCAATGCCATAGATAGGGACCGCCTACTGCTACCGACTGCCTCCCACCGACCCGTGCGCTCTCACAGAGAGGGACTCCTCAGAGTGCCGTCTGCCAAGCAATGTCGACTGGCGACCCCCAGGGGAAGGGCCTTCTCTGTGGGGGCTCCTACCCTCTGGAATGAACTTCCCACAGGACTCCGCCAACTTCCTGACCTTCGAACCTTTCGCCGCGAGCTGAAGACATATTTGTTTATTCGCGCAGGACTGGCATAGGATTTTAGATTTTATATGGTTTTAATTTTTAATGGGTTTATTGTTTTAAATATATTTTAATTTGGGCCAAATTGAATAAGTTTTTTAAATAGTATTTTATCTTGTATTTATATTGCTGTTCTGTTTTATCTGGCTGTAAACCGCCCTGAGTCCTTCGGGAGAAGGGTGGTATAAAAATCTAATTAAATAAATAAATAGATTTTTATCTGGGAATAAAACCAAATAAGGAGAGATCCTTGTTCCAGCATTTACTGGGATCCAAATGGCTAAACCCATCATGAAAATGCTAGCATTCTGTAAATTCCAGTAGACATCTAAAAGCCCAAACTACCGTGGAAAATTTAAAATGCCAGAGAAGGTTATTTATAGTGAGAAAACAAACATTGATCTTTTTTCAGAAGAACTACTTGTGGGCCTGATAGCCATGAAGATCTACCTGAACTAGATTAATTCTATTTTTTGCATGGGCTAATTTCATTAATGCCTGGGAAGCTGGTATTGTTGGCATATCTGTGAAAGATGGAGATCTAACACATTTAACATTATATAGAAATTCTTGGGAGTGGAGTAGCAGGAAGTATAGAACAGATGGAATACTTCATTTTCACAGTTGTGTACTTGAAAAAAGTGTTGAAGCCCATGTGCCACTTGGGAACAGCTGACAGGCATAAAAATTGTCATCTCATTGGAACGGACACCAGCTGAAAGCAACTTATTTAATTTGCAACTAACACTAAATATTTGATGGTCCCATATGATACTTGAATTACTGGTAATAATTTGATTTGGTTGGTTTGTATTTTCCCCCCCCATGTTAACATTATTTTTTCCATGTTGACATTTTATTTTTCAAATAATTGATTATTTGATTAGTTGCTGAAAATATTTCAGCAATATATATTTGGTAAACTAAAAAGAAAAACTTACAGTTGTCATTATTCTTCATTAAATAATTGTGTTATGCTTGTTATTCTGTTCAACTAAAAAAGAAACTTTGGTGAAGCTCCTGTTAATGTTTCTGATAGAATATTAATATATAATGAATAGAATAGAATTTCATTGACCAGAATTTCATGGACACACAAAGAATTTGTCTTGGTGCATATGCTCTCAGGGTACATAAAAGAAATGATACCTCCATCAAGGTATATAGTTATATAATTATGCTTTTATATATAATTATATACTATATATAATTACATAAATAACATAATTTATATAAATTATAAAAAAACAATTTGGTCTAGTAATTAAGACACCAGGCTAGAAAGCGGGAGATCATGGGTCCAAGTTCCACTGTAGACTGAAAGCCAGATGGTGTCTTTGGGCCAACCCCTCTCCCTCAGGCCAACCCACCTCACAGGGTTGTTCTGGGGAAAATAGGAAAGAGACAATGTTCACAGCCTTGAGTTATTTGTAAAAATAATAAAGACGAGATACAAATAAGATAAATAAATACATAATATGCTAATATACTATAATAAAGTTTAGTTATTTAATGTAATATCCGTGTTATAAATAAAATAAATACACAGGCTTATTTGGGTAAGGCAAACTTCTGTATACGCAATATATTATTGAAGATGGATATTGTTATGCCATCACTCAGTGTGATCTCTCCTGTTAGTACTGTCATTACCGATAGTATAATTTCCCTTTGGGTATATTGCAAGTCTCCAACACATTGAGGAAATTACACACACCTGCATTTATTATTTTCTTTCTTTCTTTCTTTCTTTCTTTCTTTCTTTCTTTCTTTCTTTCTTTCTTTCTTTCTTTCTTTCTTTTGTAGTTACTTACTTAGTTACTTACTTACTTACTTATTCAATTTATATAGCTAACCATCCATCTCACATATATGACTCTACGCAATGTACAGTTAAAAAAAAGCAAATAAACAATTTAAAACATAGTAATACAATAAATATTTTAACATATTAAAATTGTTAAAATATAGGCACAAAGGAAACCATTGGAAAATGAACCAACAACCTACATACAGTTTACATTTTTAATTGCGTGTTTTAACAGTTTGCATTTTGAAATAACATATATTTACAAATAAATATTAAACATATTAAATATGTTGAGATTTTTTTAAAAGGAAAAATGCAGATTAATGAAGAGTCTTGAACTGGTTTATGAATACATGCAGAACAGGGATTGGAAACTAATTTGCCCATGCTTGTATCCTAGAGTCCAGCCAATTTCTCCAAAGATCTTAAATGTTACATAGAGCTAAAGAGAATGAAACAGTAACAGAGTTGGTGTAACTTGAGAAGCTGTTCCTACCGAGATACAATCTCCTATGCAAGTGGCTAAATTTAGGAGCATAGATTTCATTTTTGTTTTATTCCATAATAAATGAAATTTCAGACATATGCCCATCCGCTAGATTAGATTTTCTAAGTGTTTCATTGGTGCCCTCACTCTGTCTTCTTTCCCTTTGTGAGTTTGTACATGAGTGCTATTAAGCAATTTTGGAATACAAACTCGCTTTATGAGCAAAGGTTAATTAGGGCCTGAAGAAAGCCTGGGGCAGAAAAATACAGATGCAGGAACTGTAGACATAAGGTCTGCTGGTCAATTTTCTTGAGTGTATAACTTAAATTAAATGTAAGACCAAGAGAACTATTCCTTACCCACACTAGACTCACTGATCTTTCAAATCTCTCTGCAACAGATAAATTTGCATGTACAATGCACAATTGAACCTCTAACTCCCAATTGGGAGCATTTCAGTCTTGTAAGTTAGAGCAGGCAGAGCCTGAATAATTGAAATGTGAACAATTCACTGCCAAATTCACCACAGAGCCGTGTATACCATGAGCCTCCTGCAGAATGCCCAGGCTGTTTTCAGCCATCAGTCAGCTCCTTGTGGATGGATATGGAGGCCCAACAATTTCTCACATAGCTAAAATCAGTTCACTTCTATATAGGAAGCTAAATACTTTTTGCAATGATAAAAAAAAAGTTAAAAAGACAAAACACTGGAATATTGTCTGAAAGCCAATGGCCTTAATGGCAACCCGACTTCTTGTTGGATTGAGTAATGGCAACCGGACTTCTTGTTGGATTGAAACATTTTACTGCTTATCCAAGTAGTTTCTTCAGTCTGAGATTGAGCAAGTTGATTAGGGGCACCAGAGAGTTTTCTGGATAGGCTTGTTAGATGAGTAGGCAGAGAGTCATTGGATGTAAATGTTCCAACTCCTAAATCCTTTGCCCTAGGTGGGTCATTAAATATTTTCTCCTGGTGAACTTGTGAAGTGGTCTTAATCTTCATGGGGACTGTTGAAAGAGCAACATAAAAAATGGGGGATAGGTTGGGTCTGAGGCTTCTGCTGAACAAAGGATTTTTCACTTTGGCATAAATGGATGCCTTCTCTTTCAAGCCATCTGTCTTCCCTGTCTGAAGATCCTGCAGATCTCTACTTCTAGGCTGCTATGGGTCCAAATCAGAATCTCACATTCTAGGAATGCCAGCCTACTGTTCTCAGTGTCTACCTAATGAACTTGATGTTTGAGTCCATGTTTATATCGTCTGTGAAGGCCTGGACTTCTCAGACTTGATTTTTTCTTAGGTATCATCCACATAACTGAAACAGAGGGTTGGGGCCATCTCCTGGAAGTAGCCGAGTGTGTTCTTCTCCACATGGAAGACATGGCTATTTGGAAAACACCACATACCTGTGTTCTTCAAACTCAGCAGCACACTGAGACAGAGGCTTGTCCACCCTAAAGATCGGACACTAAAACATAAGAAGAGCGATGTAATGTATGCCATCCAGTGTAGTGAAGACTGTTCAGAACTCCACAATGGAGAAACCAAAGTAACAGTAACAGAGATGGAAGAGACCTTGGAGGTCATGTAGTCCAACACCCTGCTCACACAGGAGACGGGTACTAGGGATTCGAACCACCGAACTGCCGAGATTCCTGATCGACAAGTTCAGTGTTTTAGCCACTGAGCCAACCAAGCAACCTTTGACATGAGGATGGTCTTGCATAGGAGAAACAACACCACTGGACCTGAATCAGCAGTATACCTTCATTTAGAAGAAAAACAACACTTTTTAAAGGACAATAATGTTCACATTTTGGACAGGGAAGACAGAGGGTTTCAGAGAAGAGTGAGGGAATCCCTTTATGCCAAAGTGGAAAATCCTTCCCTCAACAGATGTGGAGCCTTCAATCACAACCTGTCCTCCTTTTTTTATTCTGCTCTTTCATCAGTCCCCAGGAATATTAAGGCCACTTAACAATCCACCTAGAGCAAAGGATTTAGGAGTAAGAATACTTATATCCCAATGACTCTGTGAGTAGACTTATCCAGAGTAGGTGAGAAATGAAACCTCCCTGGAGGACATGTATGAGGTCGCCCAACCAACTTGCTCAGATTAAGAAGCTACTTGGCTAAGCAATGAAACGCTTCGAATCAACAAGAAAAGAAGTCCAGTTGCCATGACTCAACTTCCAGACAACTCAACCTTGGTGACTGAGAACCTTCATCGACTCACAATGTCGTGAACTTGGATCAGATTTGGGCTATTTTATTTCTGTAATTAAACACATTTTTTTTACATTTTAATTATTTTGGCTCCAGCAATATAACATGAAATTGCATGATGGTGCCCATCAACTGAAGGGATTGTTAACTGTGCTGTAAACTTTAATGCAGCTGGAATCTTCTTTAACTTACAAGTCCAGCTGTTGCCTTCCTGACCTTGGTTTACAGCTTAGTATGATACATTAACCAACAACTCAAGATTTCAACATACTAATTATATTGAGGTTATAAAAACAAATGTTATACTCAAATGCAATTTTCTGACCTACAGTTAAGAAATGCTAATTAATTCCCAGTCTTTTTTACTCACTAATGTGAGGGCACCTCCTCTATGAATTTAATAATATTTACTGTTTTTGACTGTTTATTTACATTATGACTGTTCATATGTAACCTTACACTAACAAGCATTTTATAAGAATAATAATGTAGAATACTTAGCTTATATTTATTTTTATCAAAGCAATTCTTCATATTTTGTGTTTTTAAATGTTAAATAGAGTTCAGATACAATGGGAGAGAGTAAATAGTAGTCCTACTCAAATATTCAGATTCAAATACAGTGTTAGAATAGAATAGAATAGAATTCTTTATTGGCCAAGTGTGATTGGACACACAAAGAATTTGTCTTTGGTGCATATGTGCTCAGTACACATAAAAAGACAAGATACATTCATCAAAAATCATAAAGTACAACACTTAATGATAGTCATAGGGTACAAATAAGCAATCAGGAAACAATATCAATATAAACCGTATGGATACAAGTAACAAAGTTACAATCATGCAGTCATAGTGGGAGGAGATGGGTGATAGGAACAGTGAGAAGACTAATACTAATAGTAATGCAGCCTTAGTGAATAGTTTGACAGTGTTGAGGGAATTATTTGTTTAGCAGAGTGATGGCATTGGGGGAAAAACTGTTCTTGTGTCTAGTTGTATGTCCAGGATTGAGGGGTCTGTAAATATTTTCACAGCCCTCTTTTTGACTCGTGCAGTATACAGGTCCTCAATGGAAGGCAGGTTGCTGGTAATTGTTTTTTCTGTAGTTCTAATTATACTCTGAAATCTTGTTGGGTTGCAGAACTGAACCAGATGGTTATAGAGATGCAGATGACAGGCTCAATAATTCCTCTGTAGAACTGGATCAGCAATTCCCTGGGCAGTTTGAGCTTCCTGAGTTGGCGCAGAAAGAACATTCTTTGTTGTGCTTTTTTGATGCTGTTTTTGATGTTAGGTCTTGAGATATGATGGAACCTAGAAATTTGAAGGTCTCTACTGTTGATACTTTGTTGTCTAGTATTGTAAGAGGGTTATTGTATTGGAAGGGTTTCTCCTAAAGTCTACCACCATTTCTACAGTTTTGAGTGTGTTCAGTTCCAGATTGTTCCGGTTGCATCACGAGGCTAGTTGTTCAAACTCCCATCTGTATGCAGATTAATTGTTGTCTCAAATGAGACCAATCACTGTTGTATCATCTGCAAACTTCAGTAGTTTAACAGATGGATCATTTGAGATGCAGTCATTGGTATACAGAGAGAAGAGAAGTGGGTGGGTGGGGGGTTCCTGTGTTAATTATACAGGTATCTGATGTGATTTTGCCTAGCTTCACCTGCTGCTTCCTGTCTGTTAGAAAGCTTGTGATCCACTTACAAGTCTGTTCAGGTACTGCTAGCTGATTTAGTTTAGTTAGAAGAATGAACTAGAAGAACTAAAAGAATATTCTAGTATAAACATACAAACTATCCCACTCCTAATTGATTTCCTGGGGCAAATTGCTTTTTTAGATACTGTTGATGAGTAAGAGACATTTATGAAACAATCCTTTGCAGTCATAAAAAGTGTTGGAGATGCTCTTTTGAAGGCATTAACAAAAACTTTTGAATAAAATAATAAACTGTAGTTCTGGCTATATCTGTATTTTGTTACAGTCAGATATGAAATATAGGAATAGGCAAGAATGTTTTATTTATATATATGCCATAAAGTGAGGAAAATCATCATAAAGAATTTTTAAAAAGCATCTCCACATCAATAACTATCCCACTGTTTCCCCTCTCAAACCTGAATTGCTTTAGAGTATTATTTTTTTTGTCATTGCATGTTCCTTTCTGCAGAACTAATAGGAGCTTGGTGTGCTTGGGAGAGTAGGTAGTAGGGTTGGACGGAATAATTCAGAAACTCAGAGGGTTAAACACTTTTTTTCTTGGTCAATGTGACCTATTTAATTGGTTAAAATAGCCTGATGGCACATCTAGCATTGTGCTTGATCTCAAAAAGAGCCTTTTTGATGGGCTCCTGTGTTATCCCACAGTTAAATTCTGTGCTTGGAAGAATAATTCTAAAGACATATAGCCAAGGAGAAAATGGCTAGGTACTCTAATTCAGTGGCAGAATACTTACTTTCCAAGCAGAAGTTTAAAAGTTCAATTTGTACTAGTTAAAATGATCACTTAACAAATACTCCAAAGGACCTTCTGCTTGGGATTCGAAAGACCTATTGCCAACCAAGTTGGACAATATGATACTCTGTGTTTTCCCCAAAATAAGACATCCCCTGATAAGCCCAATTGGGCTTTTGAGCGCAGGGCAATAAGGCCAAGCGCTTATTTCAGGGTTCAAAAAAAATATAAGACAGGGTCTTATTTTCGGGAAAACCCGGTACAAACTGACTTCCTTTTTAAAAAAAAATATTAAGTCAACAAAATATAAAAGGCGTATAGAAGGAACGACAAAGAAGAAAAAGAGGGAAAGGGGAAAAAAAGAATTTCTTATTTCTTCAGCACGGATACAAAATATCTTTTATTTCTTCTTATTTACATAGAAAAGACCTCTTATTCTAAAATCAACAATAATGCACAGTATTTTTTATAATCATAAAAATTTCAAATTGTCAAATCCCAAAGTTAAATTTTCATTTCTTTCAGCTTCAAGCAAGAAGTTCAAGTGGTTTCCAAATATAAAAAAGATTAGACAAAGTCTTTTCTTCATTCAAAGCAGTCAACGTTGCCATCTCAGGCAATTACATTAGCTTCACCATCCATTCTTTCAATGTAGGAATTTGTAAGTCCTTCCATTTCTGCGCATACAAGAGTCTTGTTGCCATTGTTATGTATAGAAACAAAGTCCCATATTTACTTTGAATCTGTTTATCAACCTCTGGTTTTAATTGTGTGTTTATCTTTAAAAAAATCTCTGGATTTCATCCCAATACACATCTCAATAGTTCTTAGCTTTGTTACATGTCCATTAAAGATAATAAAAACTACATTCACATGCATTTCTAGTATATATTTGACACTATCTTAAACAACTTTGATAATTTATCAAGTATTTAATACCAGTTATTAATATTAATATTATAAAAATTCCTATTTCAAATTATAATTCAGTGTAAATTTCAATAATTTGGTCCACATATTCTTCTTCCATTAATCCATATTCTTCCATTATTCAAGCATTAAATTATATCCAAAGTTTTTTTGCCCATTTGATCATTCAATCTATAACCTATTCTTTTTCAGTAAAAGTTTATACACCTTAGTCCACTTCAAAACCTGTTTTCTCATTTTGAAAATCATTTCTTCTTATCCAAGTTAACTCTGTCTATTAACTAAATATCTTTCATTTCCGATTCTTCTCTTGATTTCAATTTAGGTTCTTCTACAAAAAAGTCAATAAATCATCATCAAGTTTTTCTTCTTCCTGGGGTGACAAATCATAAAAGAATTTTGGGAGTCAATCTTGCTTTAGTACTATTTCAAACTCTAAATATGGCACACCTAACAATAATTATTATATCTTTGTTAACCTTAATATTATCATACCATAAATAGTCATGCCATCTAAATCTCAAATCATGTCCTTCCAACTCCACCATCCAAAATCTTAATGCAAATTTTAAAACAATTATTGTCAAAGCAAGGATCCTCAGGATAAATTAATAAAAAATTCAAAAGCGCTATTAATTTATCCAATAAATCCTGGGAAATATAATTAATAAATCTTTGAAAGACCAAGGGACAACGTACCATGACAGCATAGCCAAACTTTCCTTAGTGACAATCTTGGATAATTAAATATTTGTGTCTCTCTTTCATGTCTATCACATTATCAGCCCTTCTGAGGTGCAGTTTGCCAAAAAAAAAAAAAAGTCATCTGCATGATTCTAATAGTTCAGAAACGAGAAGAAGGCAGCTGTCCATATGACTGATGAATTCAAAATCTGGTAATCATAGATTACATGTAGGGTCATCTTTTTATGGCAAAAAATTTAAGGGGGCAGATCTTCTGTAAGTTCTTGTTGATATAAGTGGACTTATGACCACAACTGAGCCCAAAATTTATGTTGCTAAGCAAGACATTTGTTTAGTGAGCTTTGCCCCATTTTAGGACAATTTTTCCCACAGCTGTTAAATGAATCAAAATAGTTGTTAAATTAGTTCCCATGGTTGTTAAATGAATCTGGTTTCCACACTGATTTTGCTTGTAAGAAGGTCACAAAAGGTGAGGCATATGTTACAGGATGTAGTGATGAAGTGGTACAAGCTTTATATAATATCACTACACATTTCACATATGTGACTGAAGTACAGCCTTTAAAGGAATATGGGATTTGTTAATCTCTTGGATGCCTAGCTTCGCTTGAAGGACCTGTTTGTTGTTATGTTTGTTATATGATTATTATTATTATCGTTATCATATGTCTTATCTCTTGTATTTGTATGAAATGTGAATAATTCTATTTTCTCTCAGTATTTAATTTGCACAATATGATATACCAAACCCAAATAAACCGTATTATGCGTTTTGTGAATCAGATGAAAACCAATGTTTTTAAGAAGCACGACTAGAAGACATTAAAAGAGTGCTCAATCTCTGAATCCAGATGGAACAACGAGTATAAATTATACCAAGCAATTTTCTTTGGATCATGTACCCCTAAAAGCCCCAGGATAAGATTGAGAGAACCCCAGGTATATAAGGAGGAAATGCTTTTATATATATACAGAATGAAGTTCTTAGCCTTCATGATTCACTCATGAAAAGTAATCTTCATGTATACTAATGAGTTGCTTTGGGAGCTACAATGGGAAGACAAATCTGTTGTGTGTTTAGAGAAGTAAAATTCCAAGGAACATAAGACCTGTACTTTTTCATCTTATTTGATTAAATTGATTACAATGCTCACTCATCAATATGGCTGAAAGCCTTTTGGGGCAATCCTTGTGGATGAGGCTATAGGGATTGTCCAGACTTCTATGCTTAATTTATTGTTGTGACCAATTCTGTAGATCCAAGGGTCATCGTCACTCTTTCACAATCCTAAAAATTGGGTTGTTTCCTCTCTTTTATGCTAAATTCCACATAGTTTGTTTAATGGCTTGAATATGGTCCCATGGAATGTCAACCTGTCAGGATTTTTTGTTTGTTTGTTCACTTGCTGAGTAGTACTGATTAGATGGAATATTTTCTAAAAGGATTTAGAAAGTTAGGAAATTCAAACAAACCATCACAAAGTTTCTTCCCGAACTACAGGATGTGGTCCCAAGCGTGGACCACACATGAGCTCTGCTTTAGGTTATTGTAATTCCCTGCCTGTCAACAAATTATGCTCTGTTTGCCAAGATTTGCAACAGTGCCCTACTGTTCATCAACATGAAATGCTCTGGAGATTGGAATTCAATTTGTACAGGTCAGAAGAGTCAAAGTTTGTTTTTTTGTAAACACCACTGTGTGTGAATTGTACACGAACAAAGGTATACTCACTGCCAGGAGCTTTGCAGTTTGCTTGGTGTTTTTTAAAAAAACGTAGATGAAAAATATTAAAATGTTTTAATTTTTCAAGGCTCTTAGGATGAAGTGATATCTAGCAACAGGACCCAGGCACACTATTAATTATCTGCAATTAAAATGCTGCATTCACTCTTCAGTTTTTTTAGGTACAAGGAGCAGGTTTTTACACTAATGTTTTCCTTCATTTTCTCTCCAAGTCTGTCCTGCAATTTTAGCTGAAGCCATGCTCTGTTTTGTTTTGGGATGAGTTTATTTATTTTATTTATTTAATTTATTTATTTAATTTGATTTTTATACCGCCCTTCTCCCGAAGGACTCAGGGCGGTGTACAGGCAAAATAAAAACAACAATACAAATATACACAATTTAAATACCCTTAAAAAACTTATTCAAAATTAGCCTGATATTAAAAAATCATCATCAATTAAAACCCCATTTAAAATTTGTAAAATTCCCTTTTAAAATCCAATTAAGCCAGCCCCGCGCGAATAAAAAGATGGGTCTTCAGTTCGCGACGAAATGTCCGAAGGTCAGGTATTTGACGTAAACCAGGGGGAAGCTCGTTCCAGAGAGTGGGAGCCCCCACAGAGAAGGCCCTTCCCCTGGGGGCCACCAGCCGACATTGTTTGGCGGACGGCACCCTGAGAAGTCCCTCTCTATGGGAGCGTACGGGTCGGTGGGAGGCATGTGGTAGCAGCAGGCGGTCCCGTAAGTACCCAGGTCCTAAGCCATGGAGCGCTTTAAAGGTCGTAACCAACACCTTAAAGTGCACTCGAAAGGCCACAGGCAGCCAGTGCAGTCTGCGCAGGAGCGGTGTTACATGGGAGCTACGGGTAGCTCCCTCTATCACCCGCGCAGCTGCATTCTGGACTAACTGAAGCCTCCGAGTGCACTTCAAGGGGAGCCCCATGTAGAGAGCATTACAGTAATCCAAGCGAGAGGTAACGAGAGCATGAGTGACTGTGCATAAGGCATCCCGATCAAGGAAGGGGCGCAACTGCCGGACCAGGCGAACCTGGTAGAAGGCCCTCCTGGAGACGGCCGTCAAATGATCTTCAAACGACAGCCGATCATCCAGGAGGCCGCCTAAGTTGCGCACCCTATCCTTTGGGGCCAATAACTCGCCTCCGACAGCCAGCCGCGGCTGCAGCTGACTGAATCGGGATGCCGGCATCCACAGCCACTCCGTCTTGGAGGGATTAAGCTTGAGCCTGTTTCTCCCCATCCAGACCCGTACGGCTTCCAAACACCGGGACAGCACTTCAACAACTTCATTGGGGTGGCCCGGGGTGGAAAAGTACAGCTGAGTATCATCAGCGTACTGCTGGTATCTCACCCCGAAACCACTGATGATCTCACCCAACGGCTTCATGTAGATGTTGAACAACAGGGGCGAGAGAATCGACCCCTGCGGGACCCCACAAGTGAGGCCCCTCGCGGTCGACCTCTGCCCCCCCGTCAACACCGTCTGCGTCCGGTCGGAGAGATAGGAGGAGAACCACCGATATACGGTGCCTCCCACTCCCAATCCCCCCAGCCGGCGCAGCAAGATACCATGGTCGATGGTATCGAACGCCGCCGAGAGGTCTAATAAGACCAGGGCAGAGGAATAACCCCTGTCCCTGGCCCTCCAGAGATCATCCACCAAATCGCACATTACACCTAAATCTAAGCGATTTGCAAGGATGTTGTGTTATGTGAACCCAAGTAATCAACTATGGATAAGCAAACAATCTCATCATGTGCTGTATAAATGTGGTCTAGTTATAGAACAATTTTGCCAAGCATGCGCCTGAATAATTATGATTGTGCCATAGCCAAATATATCATGGGCATGTGATAGGGGAGGTTCAGGATGAGAAGCTAATTATATACACAATATGTCTGTTTATTGGCACCTGATTTCCAGGTTAGAGGAATCATAAGAGAATTCAATGTTTGGATTAGATTTTTAAGAAGGGAAAGAAGATGTTGCTTTTTCTTTCTTTTTCTTTTTCTTTTGGTTATTACATAGTTCCATGTAGCTCTTTTGTCAACAGTGCAAATGTAGATTGCCACTGTCCTTTTCTAGGATATTTATAGATATGCTCACATCCCCACCTAGGCGACTGTACTGGGATTTTTTGGTGCTCTAAACTTCCATCCAGTTCAATTCTACTTTTTTATGATCAGTCCAGGTCAATAGGTGATGCCACCTGCTATGACAAATACTGTATTTTTTGGAGTATAAGACACACCTTAGTTTTTGGGGAGGAAAATAGGAAAAAAAATTCTGCCTACCAGGTATTCATCTGGCTAGTGTCCTTAGCCTGGTCAGCTTCAGCACATTAGTTTGTTGGTTTTGAGCACACACGGTTTTGTTGGGGCTAAAAAACAGCTTCTAAAGCACAGCTGATCATCGCAGGGAGCAGCAATGAGAAAAGCAGGAAAAGCACGGAAAATCGCTTCGCTCGCAAACGCCACGTTGGGGCTGAAAAACAGCTTCAAAGCACAGCTGATCATCGGAAGGAGCTCCAGTGACTAAAGCAGGCAAAGCGCAGAAGGGGTAAGAGAAGGCAGCAGCTGTTCCGGGTAGCCATTTTGGGCACCGTGCATCACATTTTCAGCTTTCAAACATGTTGCGTTTTCGGGTGGCGATTGGCAGCGATGTGCTTTGGTGATCCCCGCAGCCTTGAAGGGCTCTCAAATGTAGCATTTGGAGGCTGAAAACACGAGGTATGGAGCCCAAAAATACAAACCATTGTTAGTGGCAGTCTCTGCAACCAGGAAGAGGACACGCAGAGGCCGAAGGGTTGGGCCGCTGGGTGGGCGGCCTAACATTCGGGGTATAAGACGCACCCAAATTTTCAGCCTCTTTTACGGGGGAAATTGGGAGTTCTTATAATCCTAAAAAATAAGTCAATGCCCACATCCAAGCATGCATATCACATTAATAATCCCATGGACTCTGAGCCACATAATAGGCATGTGTATGTTTATGGTTTAAGGTATGTTGCAAGGCCCTGCAACTGTGTTAATGCCATAAACCAGATATACTAACAATACAGAAGTATGTTGTGTGGACACATTTGTATATTAAACATGCTGGTTGCATTTGTAGCACAAAATGGTGAAATTACATTTCAGTCCTCACATGTTCTGCGAACTTACCCATAATTTACATTTTGGCTGGATTTTTACGTGCCGTTAAGTTGCAATGTGATTTGACTGATTTTAACATAGTTCAATGTATGAATCTTCCTATTTCTGAATTAGTTAACTAATTCTAATTCTTATTGGCACTGCTGTATTTGTATGCCTGTGCAAATCATTTGAAGAAGCAAATTGTCCTTCTGGATCTGCTTTAGGCATGAAATCACTGGATGCTTTGAGGCCATCCTGAAGTTTTCTGGCTACGTCCAGACCTAAATAGTATTTCTTACACACACTCGATTTAGAATGGGAAGGAAAGCAAAAAAGTGTAAACCTTATGGAGTTGCTCTATATTCTTTTGCAATTGCCTGTTTATGATTTGGAAAAAGGAAAAAAACAATTAAGCCTTCCCTGGTTATTCTCATTTTCTTGGGTTAGGATCAGTGTGCTAGTTTCTCTGAGATTTGGCTAGTGATTAGTCAGCAATCTATCTGAAGTGTAGCTAATTCCTTGTTGTTAAATAGGGATTTTCTTTTTTTTTTTGCTGAGCATTAACAGAGAGGAAGATAGTAATGCATATCCTTAAATATTTTCCCACTGTGGGTTAAAAGATAACATGGGATGTTTCCAGTTGATTAAATTAGCCCTTCAGTGGGTTTAATTTCAATCAGTAATTTATGTAGTTCATCAGCTTATTCTGTATTGGAGGTTTGCTGTATCTTAATATGAACATTGGCTTTTTCCTCCTGCTTGTTGTTTAAGCTGGGTTTACTTATCACACTTAAGCCACACCTTGTCAGCATTTGTTGTGTAAGCTATAAATAGCTAGATTTGTATCTTATAATAATAAAATTATAAATTTATATCATCCACAAAGGGATTCTTCATATACCTCATTAATCCAGGGATAGGTAAACTGTGTGATCAGACAGCAAAATACTTGTTGGTCCTCAACTTATGACTGTTTGTGCAGCAACTGTTTGACGTTATGATGGCACTGAAAAGAGTGTCTTGTGATGGTTCTTGCATATACAACTGTCGCAACATCCTTCAATCATGTGATCACAATCTGGGTACTTGGTAACACATTCACAAGGGTTGCAGAATCGGGCCAGGGGGTTTGTCACGTGATTCCCCCACTTGTGAACTTTCCAAGCAAAGTCAAGGGAGAAAGCTGGATTTGCATAATGACTGGTGATTCGCTTAACAATTGGGGCAAATACAGTCATAAAATGGGCATGGCTCATTTAACTGCCTTGATTAGCAGCAGAAGTTCTGGTCCAATTGTAGATCGTAAATCGAGAATTAGCTGTAGTTAAAATTTGGTGTGCATTTTTTGCTTCAAAAATAATAGAAGACAGATGTTCCAGTTCCCACTTTTAGACTCCTTTTCCCCAAACTGAAAAACAAAATAAGCGGATGTTTTTTCCCCCACCCTTATCCTTTCTGCTCTCCTCAGCAGATAGCCACTTATGACCCATTAACAGGTCTGAAAGCTGAGCTGTACTTGCCTACCCACCTGCTATGTCTGCTCAGTATATAATTTAGTGTGTCATGTTAACTCAGAAAATTAGGTTAATTGAGAAAAACAGGTTTAGGTTTTGCTGTGCCTAAAGTAAATGAAAAACATTTTCAACTTTTTTTTTCTTTAAGGAAACATTTTCAAGGGTATCACTGGACAAAATGCTGTGATTAACAGAGCTGAATCCTAGAAGCCTTGTAGAATAATGTTAAACGTGTTGGAAACATATTAAATAGCTTGTATAAATATATTTTAGAAAATATATTTCAGATACTCCCTTGTCAGAAATCCACTGATAATTATGCAGGATATTGTCAGTTAATATTGAAAATAGTTTTTAAATTAAATTTCATAAAGAATAGGAGAAATGCTGATTCATTCGTTGTTTTTCTTGTGCTGTTGAAGCTAAAAATTAGATCTTTTTAATTAGATCATTCTCATTTTTCTCCTCAAAATTTTTTGTATTTATAGAATTATTCAGTCTCATGCTGGATATTATGATTACTAATTCTATAGATGGAATATTCTGTCCATTCTTTAAATGCTTCAAATCCAAGCTTTATTGAACTTTCAGCAGAATGTTTAGTCTGTGTTGAATTTGGATGGGAGTGAAGCAGCCTTTCTTCTTTCGTGGTTTTGAGATGGGGTAACTTTCACAATTTAGGGGAAAGTCACTCACATTTTCCTTGACGCTGGTGGTTTAAATTTCCCATAATTCCTTGGAACAAAATGCTTTCTAAAACAATGTTATTCTGGAGAATTTAATTTTCTATTTAAGTTTCTGTCCTACTTTCCCCCCATTATTTTAAAATGGTGAATATTTTCAACTTTCATTTTTCCCCAGAACACCAGCCATAGAAATAGATTGGTCTGGAAAGCAATGATGCGTTCAATGTTTAAGTTAACCTGAATATGTTCACCAGAGGATGAAATTAAATCAAAAACATTCAAAAGATTACAGTGTTGCATAATATATTATTTTTATTTGGGACAAATATAATCCCACCCACTCTTATTTTCTGTAGCTGTATCTGCAATTTAGAGCATTATAAAAGGAAATAATCTAAACTCTGATATGTTGTTCAGTTACTAAGTTGTGTCCGACTCTTCATGACCACATAGACCAGGGGTCTCCAACATTGGCAACCTTACCCATGGACTGAGAAACTGGAAGCGTTGCAGCAAGACTGACTGGAAAATAACAGGCTCCGACGAGCCTTGTGAAAATCCAGCCAGGCAAACTGCTGTTGGGGGGGTGTTCGGACCGGATCCGTCTTGTCGGGACAGTGAAGGAGAGGCACCTCAGACGACCAAGAGGAACAGGCAAGTTTCTTGGAGGTCAGAGGAAACTCTTCAATCTGGTGGCGGGGGTGGCGGCCATTATGACCATCATGAAGCTGGGGCAACCTGAATAAGATTGGTGCAGGAGCGGTGTTTTGGATGGAGTATTGGTACCGGGTGAGTGATTGGCCAACTCACAGGTAAAAAAAGAAGTATTTTAAAATTTTTTAAAAGAAGTCCCAGTGAGGAAATAGCAGCTAATTGGCGTTGGGGAATGTTAATGGAGGGAGAACAAAACGGAAGTTAAAGCACTAAAGCCCAGGATGGAGCTTGATATTTGGATTGGAAATTGGATTTGGAGATATTAAAATTATTATAAGAAAAATTAAGAAAGAAAATAATTTCTGAACAAGATTGGACATAATTTTAAAAGTTTTGAACTTTGAAGGAAGAATAAAGAAAAATTCAAAATAGAAAAGCCCTGTAAAGGAAATTTTTCAATTGGATTTGAGGTTGGATTTTAAACTGGAATTTGGGATATATAAAATTAAGAAGAGAAAGCAGAAACTTGAAAAGCATTTGATAAGTGGATTTAATACACAAATTGGATATTATGCAATGTTGTTGATTTGACACTTGTGGATTGGAGAGAGACATATGCTGGCCGAAAAAAAGCACTATATAACAAACAATTTGAAATCTGGAAAAAAATTACAGTGACCTTGGGCTACAAGAGCCGTGAGAAGTTTGAAGGAGGATTTTGTTTTCTTTTAAGCGGTTTGATCTTGACAACCAAAGGAGGTGGAAAATAACAAAACTGTAAATTGGAGTTAAAAACAAACCAGAACATCAAAATGTGGCAGGAACTAATTGAGATGGTCAAAATGATGTGTGTATCATTTAATCTTGATAGAAAATGAGAAATTGTGTCAGAACATATTCAGTTGGATGAAGAGGCTAAGAACAAGAAGCAAGAAAACAGCACTGAAGATAAAGACATTGATGATGAAAAATTATATGATTATGTTGGGAGTAAATGAAAAAAAGAGAAAAGATAGGAGGAAACAGCCTACAAAAAAGAATCAAGAAAAAGAAGCAAACTAAGGGAAGAAAAGGAAAGGGGAGAAGGTTAAAGGAAAATGTTTTTAATGATTACACTGGGATTAACAGTGGCAAACATAGAGAGGATAGGATGAAGCAAGAGAGAACAGAAAAGGGGAAAGGATTAGGCACAAAAAAGTTAAATGATTACACTGAGATCAACAGTGGGAAAATAAGAAAAGTGAGAGGAGAAAAGAGGAATAGATCAGATGGAAATTTAGGGCAAACTAGATGAGTAAAGGATTTAAAAGTCAAAGCAAGGATACAGAAGAAAAGACATACTGTAATAATTATAAAAAGAAAAAAAAGAAAATGAGAGAATAGGATAAAGGGAGAAAAATTTTAAGAGGTGGATTAATATTTATATTAATATTTGTGATTGTAATGCGAATTAAATGAATTGTATTACTATTAGTATTGTAAAAATTGAATTATGATATAAATTGTGAAATATAAAAAGAATGGTAGAGGGTTAATATGACATTATGATGTATTTAAAAGGGGTTAAGAAATGGACTTCAAATGAAATTGAAATTGAATAAGATAGAAATTTTAAAAAAGAAGATAATTAAGAGATTAAGATAATGTTTGTATCTGAAAAATGTGGTGTGAAAAACAAATCTGAAGAAATATATTATTTTTGATAAAATGGTAAAATGATTAATAGGGAAATAAGAAATGATAAATTGGTCCACCTTAGAAAATAATTGACGTTAAGAGATAAATGTAAAATGTCAAGCTACAATAAAAAAATTGAAACTAAGGATGGAAAATACTATGTTTAAATTAAAGGGTTTCTGTTCTATCCCCTCTTCGCCTCCGTCCGAGCGATGGCTTAATTAGCCAGCGCTATCAGCTCTGGCAGCAAGCTAGCGAGCGTATGCCAAGTGTCTCTGTTATCTCCCTTGATGCCGATGAGTCAACAAACAGTACTTCAGCTCTAGTCAAGCAGTTGATTTGCCTGCTATGAAGAGGCATAACAGCCCTCGCTGCTTTTATATCCTGTGGGGTGTGGCACCATGACTCAGCACTTCCTAGCCCTGCCCCACCCCTGCTTCTGTTGTTCCCGTCTCTCCTGCCTACGAAACCTAGGGTCCAGCCAGGCCTGATTGCCATCAGCTGGGTCTGGAGGCGTGGCCTGGAGGCGTGGCCTGGGGGGGAAGAGTAAGGGGACGGAGGCCTCGTTATCTTCTCCATCTGGCCTGCCTCTGGCTCCTGGAGCTGAGCTCCCGAGGTAAGCCTGATGGCCCTTCCCTCCTCACTTTCCAAGTCACTTTCTGGCAGGGGGCCCGGCTTGGGGGGCGCAGACACAACACTTTCAATAGAATAAAGGAAATAAGAGAAACAAATTGATGATTTACAAATGTGGTGATTTTGAGAAATTTATGTGATAAATGGAGAAACAAGACAATGAAATGAAATAAGATTAAGATTGGAGGTTAGGGAGGATGGTAATATTTTTTATATATTAAATATTAAATAGAGATAAAAATAAAAAGTATAAAAAATATTATGGCAGAAATTGAAATATATAAGTTATATTTGGGAAATGCTTATGTTATAAGCTGTATAATATAAAAAGGCCTGTGGACTTCAATTCCCAGAATTTGCAGCTTTGCTGGCTGAGGAATTCTGGGAGTTGAAGTCTACAGGTCTTAAAGTTGCCAAGGTTGGAGACCCCTGCCATAGACCATAGTATGCCAGGCCTACCTGTCCTCCACTGTCTTCCAGAGTTTGCTGAAATTCATGTTCATTGCATCAATGACACCATTTGACCATCACATCTCTTCATTCCCCTTCTCCTTTTGCCTTCAATCTTTTCCAATGTCTCCTCTCTTCTTATTTGGTAGCCAAAGTATTTGAGCTTCAGCTTCGGTATCTCTCCTTCTAAAGAAAAGTTAGGGTTGATTTCCTTTATGTATATTAAGCATATAACTAGAGATCTTTAGTTAAAGTTGCATTAATTCAGAGATATTAATTACAGATATTGGATTGGATCCAGGTCAGTTTTGAACAATTTATTATTCTCCAACTGTCAGACCTTCCACAAACTTAAACGTCTAAGTATTTAGGGCCGGGTTATCTACGGGACCGCCTACTGCGACCAGATACCTCTCACCGACCCGTGCGCTCTCACAGAGAGGGACTCCTCAGGGTGCCGTCAGCTAGGCAGTGTCGGTTGGCGACGCCCAGGGGAAGGGCCTTCTCTGTGGGGGCTCCCACCCTCTGGAACGAACTCCCCCCAGGACTCCGTCAACTTCCTGACCTTCGAACCTTCCGTCGCGAGCTCAAGACACATTTATTCATCTGTGCAGGACTGGCTTAGATTTTTAAATTTAGAGGGGTTTTAAATTGATTTTAATATTTATATTTGATACTTATATTTCTATTTTTAATAATTCGGGCGCTAGAATAAGTTTTTTAAGGATTATTTTAATTTGTATATTGATATTGATGTTTTATATGCCTGTAAACCGCCCTGAGTCCTTTGGGAGATAGGGCGGTATATAAATTCGAATAATAAATAAATAAATAAATAAATAAATAAGTAGAAAACAATCTTGGGCTCTGTTTGGATGCTTTCCACAGATTTGATAAGCAGAAATAGAAAAGAACATATTTAGGATGGGGGTACAAATGTTCTGGGTTTCTCTTCTACGGGAAGTATGTATTTCTTTCTTCACTAGAGCCTTATATCCCTCATCTGTAAGATCATAGTCCAATGTCCTTATCTAGTTGCCAACTCTAAACAAAATAAGGTATTATTGCTTATATTATTGCTCAATAGTAGTAACTGTGAGAGGAATCTTGGAGTCCTAGTGGACAACCATTTAGATATGAGCCAGCAGTGTGCAGCAGCTGCCAAAAAAAGCCAACGCAGTTCTGGCCTGCATAAACAGAGGGATAGAATCAAGATCACGTGAAGTGTTAATACCACTTTATAATGCCTTGGTAAGGCCACACTTGGAATATTGTGTTCAGTTTTGGTCACCACAATGTAAAAAAGATGTTGAGACTCTAGAAAGAGTGCAGAGAAGAGCAACAAAGATGATTAGGGGACTGGAGGCTAAAACATATGAAGAAGGGTTGCAGGAACTGGGTATGTCTAGTTTAATGAAAAGAAGGACTAGGGGAGACATGATAGCAGTGTTCCAATATCTCAAGGGTTGCCACAAAGAAGAGGGAGTCAAACTATTCTCCAAAGCACCTGAGGGTAGAACAAAAAGCAATGGGTGGAAACTAATCAAGGAGAGAAGCAACTTAGAACTAAGGAGAAATTTCCTGACAGTTAGAACAATTAACCAGTGAAACAACTTGCCTGCAGAAGTTGTGAATGCTCCAAAACTGGAAATATTTAAGAAAATGTTGGATAACCATTTTTCTGTAGTGGTGGAGGGTTTCCTGCCTGGGCAGGAGGTTGGATTAGAAGACCTCCAAGGTCCCTTCCAACTCTGTTGTTGTTGCTGTTGTTGTTATTATTATTATTAGCAGTAGTAGTAGTAAGAAGTGCTCTGCTAATTGATGGCAAATGTGGAATAGGAAGGTAACATGATGATTCATCCCTCTAAAGCATTTCAGGTTGGAAGATTTTAATTACCGTATATACTCGAGTATAAGCCGAGTTTTTCAGCACGTTTTTTGTGCTGAAAAACGTCCCCTCGGCTTATACTCGGGTCTATACGGCTTATACTCGAGTTTTTGTTTTTTTTCTTTTTTTCACATTTTACCGGACGGCGCGGGGAAGCCCTGCCGGTGCAGTGAGAGGGCGGGGCGGGGGAGCCGCCAGCCTTCTCAGCTGAGGGAGGGAGGGTTTCCCCAACCGGTAGGTGCCTCATTTCCCACCCTCGGCTTATACTCGAGTCCCCAGTTTACCCCAGTTTTTGGGGTAAAATTGGGGACCTCGGCTTATACTCGGATCGGCTTATATTCGAGTATATACGGTAATTAGAATTCTCCAGCGTTCTTTAAATTAGTGGTTGACATAACACAGATAAGTAATTTCATGATTTTAAAAACTGGATACTAGAGGTAATTAAAGATTTTAGAGAGAGAGAAAAAATAGAAGCCTGCAAAACGAAGCAAAGCATTATAGCAATGAAAATACTAAAACAGGCTTTTGAAGAATGGAATCAGAAATTAATAGCAGAATATCAACAATGTTAGTAAAGATATCTGCCTCTATTGATAGACTATGCCCAAAATATGTTACTGAAGAAATAACATGCAGAACACATTTTACTGACAATATAAAGTTAGTATTCAAAAGTGCATTTACAACTAACAAGAGAATGACTTGAAAAAAGATGTTTCACTGGATCTATAAAAGATATAAAAAATTAGCTGATATTTTAAAATTCAAAGGGGAAATGCAAATGATAATTCAAAAGAACAACCTGGACAATTTTTTCCTTTGGAATGATTTAAAGAAGGCTTGTTAAGATCTTGAAGAATTCTGTATGATGGACCAAAGAAGAATGAAGAGAAATCAAATCCTATGACAATATTTGAAAGAACTAAATATTAAGACTGTTAAAACAACTTTATATTTCTTTCTTTTATTTGATCAAGGTTAAAACAAGATATGTTGTTACTTCTGGCAACCCTTTATGGACTTTTTGTGGACACCAGAACTGAAAAGATGATGTTTTATGGATTTGTTTGTAGATAAGAGAAGGGATGTGGGATGGAGAGATAATTATTTGTAGTTTTATAAGGGGTGAATAGTCACCAAATTTTTTATACTCATTGAGTTGAAGGTTGGAAAGGACCCAGTATGCTGGGGTTGGAAATAGAACAGAATAGTCTGGAAATATATGGCTAGTGGGCTAGCATTTTTTATTTCATACTATATCAGCTCAGTTCAGAAACTGGCAGATTTTATGTTTTATAGTTTTCTGGCCAAGAAAAAGCAAGGCAACTTACCAAAAAAAAACCAAAAACCCAAAACACCAAAACCCACCAAATGTAAGGGTAATAAAATACAGCAAGTGTTAAAAACAGAAATTGAAATATTTCAGAAGCCAGTACTATATTTATATTAATTTGAATGGATTAAGGCCAGTAGCAAAATAAAACTTTAAAAATTTTATTTTGTTTGAGCTGCTTCTTAATGAGAAGCAGCTCAAACTAAAGTCTTCTTGAAGAACCTGCAGTGAAGGAAATTAACATAGAATACAGACCCAAATTTAGTTTATGTAATTTAGGGTATAAACTTTCACATTTTACAGCTTTAGGAGAGAGCTGTATGTCCATTCTGTTAGCTCTTTATGTGGACGATTGGTACAAATCCTTAACTGCATATCCAAATCAGTGGTGGCTTTCTATCAGTTCGCCCCGGTTCAGGCAAACCGGTAGCTGCATCGGTAGGAGGCTCTGCCCACCCGCCTGGATGTCATCGCAGACGCTTTGCGCATGTACAGAAGGTTCTGCGCATGCACAGAAGCGCCATGCACGAGCTAAGCAAGCACACACACACGCCACAGTTTCGAACCAGTAGCCAGTAAGTGAAACTCACTACTAATCCAAACTCTCTCCTAATGTGGTCATGAATAACTCACATACTGTGTTCTGGACTGGTGGAAAAGATCACAAGTTATACCAATGCCACCTAGCAGCAGTTAATGACTGATCCAGTAACTGGTGGCATTCAAAAGATTTCTATCAGGATAGATCATGTCTGTAACCTAAAAAAAATCATGTTGCCTTCTTTCTCATGCATTTTCATCTTTTTGTAATATACATGCAATAACAAATGTGTAATCTATCAGAATTCTTCCTTGAATAAATTCTTCAAGCTTCCCAATTTGGGCTGTCCAGCTTAACAAAAATGGTAACAAAATGTTGTTTTCTGCCCTCTTTTTTTCATTTAGGCAACACGAGCTGCATTAACACACCACTGTGAAAATCTGGGAGACTCACTGGGCAAAGAAAATGATATTGCTTTGATTATAGATGGCCAAACTCTGAAGTATGCCCTGTCCTTTGAAGTGAGGCAGTCCTTCCTGGACCTAGCATTGTCCTGCAAGGCTGTCATTTGTTGCAGGTAAGAATCCAACTTCAGCCCGCTGTACTCAATGGGTTTACCTTAGAGTATATACTGTATACTCAGATAAAGGCCAGTATGAAGGCTCAGCAGTTAAGACACTGGAAAACCGGCAGCCCAGGTTCGAGACTTGGGTTCCACGTGACAGGGTGAATTGCCATCCTTGCTCCAGCTCCCATCAACCTAGCAGTTCAAAAACATGCAAGATAAATAGGTACCATTTTGGTGGGAAGGTGCTCTGTCATACTGGCCACATGACTGTGGAAATATTTTCAGACAATGGCCTTGAAATGGGTGATGAATACTGTCCCCTACAGTCAGCAACGATTAGCGGACTAAAATCCGTAGGGTCTCCCTTACTTTTTATATATTGTGTATATATAGGATTATAGTTGTTAGCATAAATGGTACTGTAAGACTCTTATAGGATGGCCAGATTCAATATTTAATTTAAACATGGCAGCTTCCTTCTTTCCGTTCTGTAAAAAGTATATTAAACGTATTCCAAACTTAATGACACTATTAGATAGGTTGTTTAAAAAATATAATAGTCTTGTGTTTGCTATATAACACTTGAATTCAAGTCAACATATCAAGATAGCTTGTCACATATGGGATATATTGGATTTTTGTTTGGTTTTGTGTATCATTTTCTGACTCTTATTGGCCTTTGAACTAATAGTCTTGTTTATTTGCATTCAGTTATTATGTGCTCAGCTAATGTTCCCGACATATGGCTCCTTTATGATTGCAGCGAGAGTTTAGCAAATAGTTGAAAAAGTTATGAATATTGTTTAGCTCCTTAGCGCTGATATAAAATAGTATTCTTGGAGAAAGCGCTTCCATGCTCTATGTTGTTAACCCCAACTACTTGTTTATTTTAACTAACCTTGTTGATACAGATAATGAATAGGACATCAACGTATCTGGTGATGTACCTTCGTTTTTCTGCAAACCAAGCCCAGATTTATTGCATTTTCATTTTTAAAGATTTCTCTTGAGAGCCAGCATCAACAGTACTTTATGCCTAAAGCCAAAGAAAAAAAATACACAATATATCTTAAGTATATTTAAAGTTATGTTGAATGGCAAATGCATCTGAAGTACTGTACCCCTGTGGAAATGAAAAACTAACTCCTAATAAATGCTCCATTAAGTCCTTTGAATGCATGCTATTTTATATTGACAGTTGCGAACCATAGTCTGTCTAGAATTTATAAAATATTGTAGCATCGGGTTAAGAAATAAAGACGGACTCTAATTTTACCCTCTTTCCCCACTATTTAATTTGAATACCTCCACTATTTAATTTGAAATTTCCTCTTCCCTGTGGCAATTCTGTTTCAGCTTTCTTCCTCTGTGGCTTTAAAGAGCAGCGTCTTATTTGACATGCAGGAGTATGATTAAAGCAGCCCAGAATGGGATAAAAAATGTTTTCTTTTCTCCGCAAGCACCTGGCAAGTGAAAGGAATGTTTCTGTAAAGCCATGTAGGCTGTTAAAGGCATTCCTCATTCTCCCTGGAGAAACACCACTCCACTCTCTTTTATTTTCCCCCTCGTCAACCTCTGAAATTACATCATGTCTTTTCTTTCTCCTTTGAATCATTTTACAGAATCAATATTTTATTGCACTTTTAAACATTGTTCAGGGACACGGTGGCTCAGTGGCTAAGATGCTGAGCTTGTCGATGGAAACGTCGGCAGTTCAGCGGTTCGAATCCCTAGTGCTGCCACGTAACGGGGTGAGCTCCCGTTACATGTCCCAGCTTCTGCCAACCTATCAGTTCGAAAGCACGTAAAAAATGCAAGTAGAAAAATAGGGACCACCTTTGGTGGGAAGGTGACAACGTTCTGTGTGCCTTTGGCGTTTAGTCATGCCGGTCACATGACCACGGAGACATCTTCGGACAGCGCTGGCTCTTCGGCTTTCAAACGGAGATGAGCACTGCCCCCTAGAGTCAGGAATGATTAGCACATATGTGCAAGGGGAACCTTTTTAAACATTGTTCTGTGGGGTGTTTGGTGCCTTTGAAGGGTTTTTGCTTGTTTTTACTTTTAAATTTTCATTTTAAGACGCTCTGATAATTAAAACTGGCCACCACCATATGGAAAAGGAATGTCTAATGTTGGCATATTCTTGGCAATAGGAGGAAATTATAAGCTATCAGCCATGCTGTCAGTCAAGGAACTCTCACTAAGACTTTGGAGATGGGAATTAATTTGACTATATAGATTGCTTTTACAAAGACTGACTGACTATATGTAAAGAAAGAAGCCACAATTCAGATTTATAAGATTTCTTACAAGAAATACACTGAACCAATAATTGGGGTGACATGTATATTCAGTATGGGAGAAAGTCAAAGTGTTTTGGGGTATGCTTATTTAAAGTAGCATGCCCACGATTGTGGAAATTGTGACAATTAAGGAACAAAGTTGGAGATAAATGATTTCATGAATTTGTGAGAGTGTTACCAGTTATGTGTCCTTTCAGACATGATGTGAAAAGGACGTTTATATAAACTGCCAATGCCAGTCGAAATGGGGATTGCATCTGTGTTTTCTTAGCCAATCAACTTTTTTGTTGTTTGTTTCTTCTGCTTTCAAATGATCTTAACTTCGTACTTAACTAATCTTGCCAGAGGTGTTTTTTTGTATTCGGGGATTCTGTATGGAATTAAGAGAAAAGCAGTCTTGTGGTGTCGCATTGTAAGCTTCGCTCTTTTTTTGTATGTACATCACATCTGTGAAAAGGTCAGAGCGTGTAGTATGACAGGGCAATGCTGCTCTTGTCATTTTGATAAAAAGGACGAATCCCGCAGATGCCTCTGAACTCCATAGGTTGAATCTGTGATCTCTTGCATACAAAACAGGGGGCTGTTTGAACTTCAGGGCCATTGTAGTATGTGCCACCTAATGTAGTCTCAAGCGTTCCTACAGTGGTTGTGTGGGAAATTGGGGCTGAATGTCTTTATTATTATTATATTGCAACTATGTTATAATTTCAGTTAACAATGCAAAGAAGACAAAAGAAGAACTCTTCCTTCTCTCTTTCTTCCTGCCGCCACATAGAAGAAACCTCTCTAATCTTGCTCGCAAAATAAGTCTCTGAAATCATATGCTAAAATATTTATGCTCAGGCTTTGTTCCCTCAGTGACCAACTCCTGCCTGGTTATTGTAATTTCATTTAGATTGTTTTTTAATTTATAAATTACATCAGAAAATATCGAGAAGCCCACTATTATCAACATGGTGACTTCATTATAAAAGATGCTCCCCTTTGGCCTATGACTTAAATTATAATATATTTCTGATTGAGAATATGCAAACTTGAATAACATTAATTGGTCCCAAAGAAAATTATGTATGTGTTCTATTTTTCCATATATAGTCCTTTGACCATCCCTCCCTGCTCCCATCTATCAGCTATTGAATTATCAATGCTTATTATCTAGTTCTACCTCTGACAATTCATGACAGCCCGATGCTTGTCTCCTGACTTTGAAAACCATAAGGGAAAGATCATTCTGGCAGCTTTCATATGTGCATGTAATTAAAGGTGGAGGAAATATCGGGAAAGCAGTCAGATCTGCTGCATCCCAAAAGTTTTCCTTGCTGACCACTTGGAAATCGCCCCTTTAAACTGAATGTAATTGATTTTTTTTCACAGATTCCTTATACAAGTCCCTCCTTGGGGACACATGTAAAACATGTTGCAACTCTAATTTACTATGCTTGAGGTGGCAAATTTATCTCCCTTCTTTCTTCCTTTCCCCCCTCCCCTCAAATCACACAGGGTTTTTCACTTGGAGGTTTAAAGCTAGTGATTTCTGAGTTTTATTATCCTTGTCATCTGCAACACTTTGCAGAATCAGCAGGAAAGCTGAGTTGGTTACCCACAGGATAGCCTGGTTTCTGTTCATCCTTGTTAATCAGCTCCCTTAGCTATAACAGGGATCTTTAGCATATCAGAACACAATTGTTACTGTGTTTGAAATAGAGATGGACAACTCTTTTCAGATTAAGCACAGCATTTTGTTAGGAGTCACCGTACAAAATGGGTGATGTAGAAGAACAGGCAAAGCAAGGGACCAGAATTAATAGCAATAGTACTTAGCACTTAGACTTATATCTTACATACCATTTCCCGGCAGTGGTGGGATTCAAATAATTTAACAACCAGTTCACCCAGGGTCAGGTTGGCTGTCATGGGAGGCATGGCCCATCCCCATCCTCCAGCTCCGCCGCACATGCGGGACAAGGCTCCCATGATGGCCAATCTGATCCTGGGCGAACCGCTTGTTAAATTTCCACCGTTTGCAAAAAGGATGTTTCTGAGGGTGCTTGTCTGCACATTGGTCTCAAGGCTGTTTCAGACTTCTGGACGCAGCTCCTTTAAAAGGCGAGGTTTTCAAGGAACATGGAGGGGGGATACCATAGAGACAAGGAATTGATGTTCCTGAGAGCTCGCACGTGGGAAGGTGAAGAATTGAGGGAAAGTGGAGGGAGGGATTCCACCCTCCCCATGAAGTTGCGCACAAGGAGTGTTGGTGAGTCTGCAGGCAAAAGTGAGAGGGGTGAGGAATTAAGTTGGCAGCATGATCAAAGCTGGGCCCAATGTAGGAGAGACTGCGGGTTAGTTTGCCCAGGCAAATTATAACACACACACCCTATCAAAGTGGATCCTTGGCGCTGCGCTGCACTGCAATGGAGAAATGGGCAACAGAGCAGCCGGCATGAGGGAAGGTGGAGGAGCAGGGAGAAGAAAGTGCCTTTGGAACATGTGGGTACTCCATCCCTTTATCCCATTCTCTCATTTTCTTTTTTTCTTTGTTTTCTCTTTGCTGACCTTTAATTTAGCATGTTATTTTTAAGCTAGTTTTTAATAACAGCACACTAGAGACTCATATAGTATCACCTGTCCATCTGTAAATAAGACTTTTAGAACCTATTGTGTACAAACTAACATCTTAAATATGTACAGCAATAGAATCAGTAATCCGGTCTCAAATTGCTCTACCCAATTTTAGTTAATCCAAGTTAACGAAGATACCTTTGAAAATCCCGAAAGGAAATGTTTCTTACCAATAATTTCTTTCTTTCTTTTTTTTCAATTAGCTTCCCATGGAATAGGCAATTTAGGTAAAATACATTAACTGAGACAGGCCATATTCAGGATACCTTAAAAAAAAACCCAGTCAATTATTTTGTAATGCAGATTACTAGTAAAACACCCGCTCAGCGTATTAGAGTTTGAGAAAATAGGGTCTTACCTTTCAAGGGAATGTGATTAATTGCTCAATATTTGCATGCCAGTTCAATTTTTAAATAGCTGAATTAAGCTCAACTTCTTCTCTTGGGGGATTGTCTTACAGGGAACTAACCATACTTAAGGGAGTTCCCCCCCAGGATTTTAGACTGCAGATTCCCTTTCATAACTTCATCCTATTATTCTAATTGTAAGATTATTCATGCAGTCATCTTCCACCTCTTTGGTTCAGGCTTAGGATAATAACACACATACCTAAATTGTGGGATGATTTAGCTTCTTATATTAACAAATCTGCTTCCAATTTTCTAGAGCTTATTTTCACCTTTGAATTATTCAACATCTATTTTTAAGAAGCCATTTAGTACATACCTCTGTAACTCCTTTTTCTTGGTAAGAGACAAAATAATAATAATAATTGGACAGAGTGGGTATTTGTTTTCCATCTTTGAATGAGACAACTCCGAAAACTTCGTCAGTTGTACTTTCAGTTCTTTCAGAGATACTCAACTTGAAATCAATCAATGCTTGATTTCCAGTGTTAAAAATGTCCAGGATTGGAGCACCTACAACTTCTGGAACGACTTGCCTCCTCCTAAACTGGAGGGGTTTAGGAAGAGACAATCATTTGTCTGAAATGGTATAGGGCAGGGTATCAGACTTGATGTCATTGAGGGCCGCATCAGAGTTGTGTTTGACCTTGGGGGACCGGAGTGGGCGTGGCCAGGGTGGGTGTGGCCAGCTCAATGTCACTGGTGTCGGGGGTGCCTGTGGCAGCCCCAGCGCTCTGTCAGAGAAAATGGTCTCCCAAGCTCCGTTTTCAGCTGCAACAGCCTCCTTCAACCCTCTGCCTCTGTTTTTGCAGGCAGAGGTACCGTGGCCCAGTCCTTCACTGTTTCCAGGGTGGTCTTGGGGGCCAGATCTAAGTACCCTGTGGGCCGTATTCAGCCCCTGGGCCTTGAGTTTGACACCCCTGGTATAGGGTTTTGTGCCTGAGTAGAGGGTTGGACTAGAAGATGTCCAAGGTCCCTTCCAACTTTGTTATTCTGTTTCATTGCATGAGCTTGCAATGCACATATGTTTGAGGGCTATGACAAGTTATGAATTTTTAGTTCATATCCAGTCCTTGCAACGTTCAGCCATCTAATGCAGCAGCCCCCAACCTTTTGGGCAGCAGGGACCATGGAGAGAGGTTTTTCTGTGGACCAGAGGGGGCATGGTTTTTGCCTGCTGCCTGTATCCTACGGGTGGGGTTTCACTTCTTTGTGCAGACTGATCTTATGTATCTCTTAATCCTAACTCTTAATATCCAGATGTGACTATTGAGTTTCATTTTTTCCTTCTCCAGATGCTACACTTAATGAAATACTTTTCATTTTTTTTGGTAATGCAGAAATATTGTTCCCAGTGGATGGCTTGATGGATGGGTAGATGGTGGGGTGGGCAACTGGATGGATAATGTTTGGACACAAAGTCTTTATTTGAAGGCAAAGTCTTCGAAGAATAGGTTTTATTGAACTTTGTTCTGTCTGAAATTAAATAAACATTATCATTTAAATATGTAAGAAAAAAGAGAAAATTGACATAATTGCTTCTGTAATCTACACAGGGCAGCTGAACATAATTTTGGAGATACTTTTACTTAAAAACATTTATCTCCTGATCTTCAACAAATCATTTCCAGATCAAAACAATAAAAACAAATAAATAAAATCCTAGCGTTTACAAATTAAATTCTATGGATTACAAATTTTGTCTTACATTATTTTTATTTCCTAGGTTGTTAAGTATCTTGCTTTTATATAAACTACATTTCCAATAAGGAAAACACTTGGAAAAAAATGAAATAGCTTAGCAAAAATATTTCACAGCAGAATATCTCCTTATGGCAACATTAAGATTTGCAAGTTTCTGTCCTGGAGTCAGAAGAAAAAGGAAAAAGTTGATATAATTTGTGCTGCCCCATCACTCTGCAAATTTTAGTGCTCCCAAGCACTGAGTCTGGTTTATGTTGCTGCTCCTTATAGATTTATCCTTTTTTCTACTTGTTTGTATATTTTACATTTTTTATAGTCCATCCAACTCAAAAGACTTGAAGGCAAGAAGTTAAAAGACAAGAAGTTAAAAGACAAGAAGTTAAAGTTACAAAGGTAACAATAGAAATAAATTAAAAGTATATGTATTTTAAAACAGTAATATATTAAATCAACCCGCTCTGAAGATGAAAATCAATAAAACCTAGTTTAAGGTTGCAGGTCAGTTTCAGGACAGAGGTAGACCTCCTCTTTCCTCTACCGTCATCTACCAATAAAGTAATACCAATAGAAAAAAACAACTGTCTGTTGCTCTCCAGAATATATATAACTAGCTGAATACCCGTGCTCTGCTACAAAACTATGTGATCGGGCTTGCTAAATCAACACCTACAGCTTGAAAATTAATGAGTAGTTAGATCGGCCTCTCCTCTCCCCTTCTCTCCCTCAGCCTTGCCCCACAGAAGCCTTCCCCATCCTATCCCCCTTCTCTCCCTCAGCCTTGCCCCACAGAAGCCTCCCCTATCCTATCCCCTTCTCTCCCTCAGGTTTGCCCCACAGAAGCCTATCTTATCCTATCCCTTCTCTCCTTTAGGCTTGCCCCACAGAAGCCTGTCCTGTCCTAGCCCCTACTCTCCCTCAGGGTTGCTGCACAGAACCCTCTCCTCTCCTATCCCCTTCTCTCCAGTTATTTTCAGGTTGGGAGGGGGAGTAGAATGTCTAAGTAATTAGTATCAGAGCGTGTTAATAATAATATAAGAAATACTAATGATTTGATGGTCATTTTGAAAAATCCTTTCTTAGCGAGCACCTAGAAGCCAAAAGGAACTTATGTGCCAAATTTCAAGTTTGTAGGCTTTACAGTTCTGGAGATTTTGTGATCGTGGTGTGAGTGGTTTTCGCTTTTATATATATAGATAAGGCAAAATTGAGATACAATGGTTTATTTCTCCCAGATCATTCACTCAAATTTTTGTTTACTTTTTGGCCATAGGATTACTGGGGGTGGGAGGAATAAATCTGAGTGAGCAAATACATTTTGGTTCATATCCCACTTCAGCAGCCTCACCTGAATTCAAACTAATGGCTTGGTCCTTATAATCCAACACACAACATCTGTACATCTCAAAAGAAATTAATCTATTATGTAGGACTAAAATCATCTAAAAGTCTTTTCTTCTTGCAAAGCTTTTTAAATCCTGCATTTATCTGCTGGAATAGCAGTAATTCCATTTCTGTAGCGTTAGTTTAAATCTTACATAAAAAGTAATTGCATCATGGTAATTTTACCTATAATCCCAGAAATATGTATAGTATTTGACCTAAATTATGAGCAAGATGTATGTCTCAAAATGTCACCAAAATTGCAATTAATGCTTCCTCTTGACCATCATTTCTGTTATTGGCATTTCTGTGTTTTCCACATTGGTGAGGATATTTTCATGCGTCTTTTTCTCCTTCTTAAGAAGCATTCTTGTCTGTTTCATGAGCTCTGGCAATCAGACAAATGTTGCCTAAATGCCTTCATGGAAGATGCAGATAAGGATTGGGGTGATGAGTAATATATTCTGCAATGTTGAATTACATTTCAGCTAGAAGCAGCTTAACTTTAAAACCAACTAAAGTAAAACAGTAAAAAAATTATATATTGGCAACAGCTGCACTTAGGAGGCAGAATTGGCTGAGACTTTCCATTTTAACTTGTCTGGAAAGTTACTTCCAGACCTCTTTTTATGTACTTCTGTCAGTATAAAACTTTTGAAATTTTATGCACTTCATCTTTATTTTATTGTTTATTAATGTCTTGACCATTTACAAATAAAAATTACATGCAAGGCAAGGCAAGTTATAAATAAAACCCTACATATTTAAAGATGCACTAAGTAGACTCATACCATTTGCTCAGTGTAGGGTACCCTGACGGGTAGATAGAAAAGCCTTTGCTAGTCATTTGAGCTCTTAAGAGTCCAAAACCAGACATTATCTATACCAAGGTTTCACTTTGTTCTTTGGTTTTGAGACTTCTTTGCTGAAAAACATGCAAGAAATAATGCTTGTGAGTTCTTAAAATATTTTTCTCCCTGAGAAAGGATTCTGCTTGTCTGCCATCTTCTTGGGATGCTTCATTCATTCGTTTGTTCATTCATTCATTTGTTCATGTTTTCATTCATTCTTACTTCCTGTTTACACACTATCTCCTGTATCCATACATATATCTACAAGTCCATGGATACATAATAAATAATAAACAAACAAATTTACAACAACAGCAACCAAAATAAAGATATACTTGCAAATACCAGATCATCATCCTAGTAAGGTCTTTAAAAAAAGATCTTTATCAACTCCTATAAAGTGGTAAAAATTGGTAAGTCTTGTTTCACATGGAAGATGATGCCTTAATGTTACAATACCAGCCTAGCTTTGATCCCTGCATTTCACAAAAATGGGAAGTCACTAAAAATCTGCTTTCCAGAATGAAAGTTACAGACAAGTCAATTTCAGCTGAAGAAGATAATCCTGCAAGGAGCTTTGTTATGATTTTACTGTGAACCATGCCCTGTTATTATGCTAAATAAGCCCCAGGAATCTTATATTCATGTAAATGTGCACAGGAGTCAAGCTGAAACATTGAATTTGGTGAACTTTCTCTTGAACTCTTTAATAGAATAACAAAGTTGGAAGGGACCTCCAATCCCTGTTCAAGCAGGAAACCTTATACCATGTCAGACAAATGCCTGTCCAATCTCTTCTTAAAAACCTCCAGTGATGGAGCACCCACAAGTTTCGAAGGCAAGTTGTTCCACATTGTACTCACTATACAGAAAATTTCTCCTTAATTCTGGGTTGGATCTCTCTTTGATAAGTTTCCATCCTTTGCTTGTTGTCCTGCCTTCTGGTACTTTTGAGAATAGGTTGACCCATTTGTAACTGGCCTTTAGATATTAGACACTGCTATCATAGCACCCCTTGTTCTTCTTTTCATTAGACTAGACATACACAATTCCTGCAACCATTCTTCATATGGTTTAGCCTCCAGCCCCCTAATCATCTTTGTTCCTCTTCTCTGAATTCCTTCTAGAGTCTCAACATCTTTTTTATATCAGGGTCACCAAAATTGGATGCAGTATTCCAAATGTGATCTTGCCAAGGCATTATAAGGTCATACTAAGACTTTAAGTGATGTAGACTGTATTCCTCTGTTAATGTAATTTTTCTTCAACTGCAGCATACTACTGGCTCATATTTACAAGTGATTGTCCACTAGGACTGCTAGATCCCTCTCACAGTTATTGGTATTCAGTTTAATTCTATTTCTATTTATTTACTTCCTATCTGATGAATTATTCAATCTCTTCCATCCTAACCAACCCTTTTGTGGCCGATGTATCATTTATATAGCTGCCCATCTCACAAATGCAAAGTGCCATAATATCCTGGACCATTTTATACACATATTCTTTGCAGAACTTGCTTATTAGAAATTCCTGCTAAAGGGAGAAAGTAGCCAGTTTTCCAGTGCTTAATAAAGGTATTAAGTGTTTAATAAAGGTATAGGGAACTTCCTGGTTGGCTCCGTTGGCAATGGAGGTGATCTTTCTGGTCACCAACCTCTGGATCGTGTTGGACTGCTAGGACAGCGACAATCAGCTGTCCAGCAGTTCGGAAATCCCCCTCTTCGGGAGAAGAAGCGGAGGTGAGCAAAAAGAAGCAGAGGTAGAGCTTCCCTAGAGCTCCTGGAAGATACCAGGGGGCTCGAAGGGTTAAGCCCCCTCAGAACTTCAAAGTGCTCCAGATCTGAGGCTTTTTTCCTGCTCCGGCAGACCTAATTGCCGCGACCAACTTCCGGGACCAATTTTAACTTAAAGAAGATAATACCGGACTGAACAGAAACAGGAGAGCTCTAATTATAAAAGCAAGTAATCAATCAATTCCCTGTTATTTTTTTTTTTTTTAAGTTTTGGATTTGACTTCAAAGTGAAAATGGCGATCGTTCTTTAATGAGCTACGCAGTTGAAAACGAAAGTGTTACAATTCTCTGTCTGCTGTTTATTGCTGACGGCCAGCTGGAAATTTTTTTTAAACATTGTAATGAGAAGGGAGAAGAGCTCGAGATATTGAGACTGATTTTAAAATTAAAAAAAAAAGACTTAAAAGGTTTATACGTAATATTAGCCGGGACCAATTTTAACTTAAAGAAGATAATACCGGACTGAACAGAAACAGGAGAGCTCTAATTATAAAAGCAAGTAATCAATCAATTCCCTGTTATTTTTTTTTTTAAGTTTTGGATTTGACTTCAAAGTGAAAATGGCGATCGTTCTTTAATGAGCTACGCACTTGAAAACGAAAGTGTTACAGCTCTCACTGCCTGGTGTTTATTGCTGAAGGCCACCTGGAACTTTTTTAAACATTGTAATGAGAAGGAGAAGAGATACTGAGGCTGAAAAAAAAGACTTAAAAGGTTTATCGTAATATTAAGTTAAAGAGAAATTTTAAGAGATGGCAGCAAAACAATTAAAGTTAACTGTTACAAAACCCCAGGAACATTAACACGAGTCTCTCCAGCACATACAGCAGATACAAAATCACTAAATTTGGAAGCACTTCAGGATAACCTGAAAGAATTTATGAAAGAATCTCTTAACGATGCTATGAATTGGCAAACTTCCCAGATAGAGGATAAGTTTAAATTAATTACAGAAGAAATGTCAGAGATGAAAAAACAGATGTTAGAAATTCAAACTGGAAATAAAGAAGTTAAAGAAGGTTTGGTGTCAGCAGTACAGGGTCTGGCATCAAATGTGATTTTATTGGAGCAGGAAGTAGAAGAAATAAAGAAAGTTAATTTAAAATTGGAAAATGAGATTGAGGCAGTTCAATGTAAAATGGATAAAGTTGATGATGAAATTGTTTTGGTACAATATAGAGCTATGGAACTTGCTTTACGAATCCGTGGACTTAAAGAATGTAAAAATGAGAATTTGAAGCAAATTTTTTTGGAGGCCTTTGCAGAGATTTTGGCAGTTCGGCCAGTAGATGTGGCCTTTTATATTGATAAAAATTATCGTGTGAATTCCTGGATAGCAAGACAAAGAAATCTTCCCAGAGACATTGTTATTTATTTTACTACTAGAACAGTGAGAAATGAGATTCTACAAGCTTCTTTTAAAGGAGACAAGATTCAAGCGGCCAAGATATTTTAATACTAAAGGAAATTCCCCAAAATGTTGAGAGGTAGGAAGGAGTTTGCTTTTTGGTGAACGAACTTAAAAAACGTCAGATTGAGTATAGATGGGACATCCCAATTGGTATAATAGTTTACTATGAAGGGAAAGCACATCGTCTTAATACAGTCAGTAAAGCACAAGTTTTTTATGCTTATGTGCTTAAAGTTGAAAGTCCACCATCTCCGGATGGTAGGAGAAAGGAAGGTGAAATTAAAGAAAAAGAAGTGATAGTAATGGAAGAAGACCTTTTACAAGCGTTGGATGTGTCTAAGATGGGATCAGAGATTCCAAAAGAGCCAAGGATGACAAGAGCAGCTGTCAAACGCAAGGAACAAGAAGAAAAGGCTCAACAGGCTCAATCTGCTATTACCAAGATGGAAACAGTGGGAGGAGCAAGGCCCAAAGAAAGATATGATTTGCGGCTGGTGCTTCAAAAGTTTCGATTGCTGATAATGGCAATTAGACTTTTATCTTGGAATGTCAATGGATTAAACTCACCACAAAAGAGAAGAAAGATATTTCATTATTTGAAGCAATTTAAAATGACATTGTATGTTTACAAGAAACACATATTAGAACATTAGACCAGAAATATTTGATAAATTCAAATTGGGAATACATTTTGTTGCATCTGCTACAGAAAAGAAGAATGGACTAGTTGTTTATATAAAGAGTAATTTATCTGCAACATTAATTGAAGCGGATAATCAAGGAAGATATATTGCTATTGAACTTTTATTGGAAGGAGAAAATACTTTTAATAGGAGTTTATGCACCAAATCAACAACAAGAAAAATTTTATAAGTTTTACATAAAAGAATAACATCTTGGGATTATAAAACTTATATATTAATGGGTGATTGGAATGGAGTGATGGATACCCAGAAAGATAAAAGAAGTCTTAGAAATATTTCCAATCGTGTAAAACTGCCAAAGGCATTCTTTGATTTGATGGAAGATTTAGAATTGAGAGATGTATGGCGAGAACGCAATGAAAAAGAGAGAGATTTTACATTTTTTTCTGACAGACATCAATCTTTTTCTAGGATTGATTTCATTTTAATTACTAATGATTTGTTTTTCAGAGTGAAGAAGACAAAAATTTGTTCTAGAACCTTGTCTGATCATAGCCGGTATGGATTGAGTTAGATCGGGAAAAAGAGGCCAGGAGGTCGTGGAGGATGAATGAGAACTTGTTTAAATATGAACAAAATGTAAATGAATGTAAAACTCTAATGAAGGAATTTTTTTCTTTGAACATGGATAAAGGGACACCTATAGAGATAGTTTGGGACACCAGCAAAGCTTATATGAGGGGAATTTTATTAGAGATGAATAATAAATATAGAAATAGACTGCACAAAAGGCGAAAAGAACTAGAAGAGGAAATTAAAAGGAAGGAGCAGTTATTGGTAGGCAATCCAGGAGATAGTAAAACAAAAGAGTCAATAAATATATTAAGAGGTCAATTTAATATGTTAATGGCAGATCAGGTGGCAACTAATTTACAATATGTAAGACATAATTTGTTTAATAATTCTAATAAACCTGGAAGGTGGTTAGCATATTTATTAAGAAAGAAACAGAAACGACGTATAATTGATAAAATAGAATATAGAGGTAAGGAAGTATATCAGCAAAATTTGATTAAAAAAGCTTTTTTAGAATATTATACTAAGTTATATTCTAGAGATGTGATTAGTGATAAAGATATAGATAGATATTTACAGGACCACGGTATTTTAGAAATTACAGTAGATCAAAGGAAGAGTTGAATCAATTAATTTCTTCAGAGGAAATAGTGTTTGCAATTAAGCAGCTTAAAGCGAATAAAGCACCAGGTACAGATGGCTTGACAACTACTTATTATAAAAATTTACAAAATGAGATGATTGTACCACTTAAGGAGTTATTTAACAGAATACAAAGGAGGAGAAGCTCCTCCTTCATGGAGGACAGCTTTTATTTCATTAATACCTAAAGAAGATCGAGATGGTGTTAAACCAGAGAATTATAGGCCAATATCGCTTTTAAATACTGATTATAAGATATTTGCTAAGATACTAGCGAATAGATTGATGCCACTGATGAATCAATTAATTCATAATGACCAATCAGGATTTATTAAGGGGAGACAGATGAGATATAATATGAGACAAATTGTAAATTTACTTGAATATTTGGAAGGAAACAGCCAGGTTTCAGCAGCATTCCTCTTTTTGGATGCCGAAAAAGCTTTTGATAGATTGGATTGGCAGTTTTTGTTTAAAGTAATAGAAAAAATGCAATTTGGGGATTATTTTATTCAAGCAATTAAGGCTATATATCAAAAGCAAACAGCTCAAATAATAGTAAATGGTGGATTAACAGAATCTTTCAAGATTGAGAAAGGGACTAGACAAGGATGTCCCTTGTCACCATTATTATTCATTCTAACTTTGGAAATATTATTGAGTAAGATACGTGGTTTAGATCGAATAAAAGGAATTAGAATTAAAAATCAAGATTATAAATTAAGAGCGTTTGCAGATGATTTGGTTGTTTCTTTATCTCAACCAATACATTCAGCTGTATATTTGATGGAGACAATTGATCAGTATAGTAAGGTATCTGGGTTTAAAGTGAATCAACAGAAGACAAAATGATAATTAAAAATATGAATACACATCAGAGGAAGAATTAGAAAGAATAACTGGATATGAAGTAGTTAAAAAGGTTAAATACTTAGGAGTATACATTACAGCATCGAATGTAAAATTATATAAAAACAATTATGAGGTATTGTGGGGAAAAGTAATTAAAGAAATGGAGAAATGGAAGAAGTTACAATTATCATTGTTGGGAAGAGTGGCAGCTATAAAAATGAATGTTTTGCCTAGATTTTTATTTTTGTTTCAAATGATTCCAATTTTGAAGAAAGATGCAAATTTACAAGAATGGCAAAAGGATTAATAAATTTGTATGGAAGGGTAAAAAACCGAGGATAAAGTTAAAAATAATGCAAGACGTTAGGGAAAGAGGGGGTTTAAAAATGCCTAATTTGAAATTGTACTATGATGCAGTTGTTTTAACTTTAATTTCTGATTGGATTAATTTAACAGAGGAAAGGATTTTGAATATAGAAGGTTATGGTTTGTTATATGGATGGCACGCATATGTAATATATGACAAGAAAATTGATAAGACATTTAAGAATAATATGGTCAGAAGTGCGTTGTTGAGGATTTGGAAAAAATATCAATATAAGTTAGATGGAAAGATACCAATATGGACCAACCCCAGAGAGAATATAAATATATTACAAAAAATGGAGGTTATCACTTACAAAGAGCTTTTGACTATGGAAAAAGGGGAATTACAGTTAAAATCTAGGGAGAAATTGAGGGATGAAGGAAGAAATTATACATGGTTCCAGTATGGACAATTGCAATCTAGATGGAAAATAGATCAGAAAATTGGTATAAGGCAAAGTGATGATAATCTGGTAAAACAAATAAAAGATCAAGGTCAACAGCATATAAAGAGATTATATAATGTATTGGTTGAAATTGATTCAGAAATGGAGTTGGTTAAAGATTGTATGGTAAAATGGGCACAAAATTTTCAACAACCTATAATGTTAGAAACATGGGGAAAAATTTGGGTGAGGAATGTTAAATTCATGCAAGCACAAAATTTAAGAGAAAATTTTATAAAATGTTTTATAGATGGCATTTAGATCCTAAAAACTGTCATGTATGTATCCAAATGTGAAAGCAAAATGTTGGAGATGTGATTGTGAGGATGCTACCTATTATCATATATGGTGGACTTGCAAAAAGTTAAAGCCTTTTGGATTAAAAATATGGTGGATTATGCAGAACATTTTGAAAAAGAAGATCAAGTTTGTTCCACAGTTCTTTTATTAGGAATAATCTCAGATTGCACTGTTATAGAGACAAAACTGATTCTGAATTTAATAACTGCTGCAAGATTATTGATTGCACAATATTGGAAGAAAGAAGACTTACCTAGAAATGGAGAATGGAAGAAGTTACAATTATCATTGTTGGGAAGAGTGGCAGCTATAAAATGAATGTTTTGCCTAGATTTTTATTTTTGTTTCAAATGATTCCAATTTTGAAGAAAGATGCAAATTTACAAGAATGGCAAAAGGATTAATAAATTTGTATGGAAGGGTAAAAACCGAGGATAAAGTTAAAAATAATGCAAGGCGTTAGGAAAGAGGGGTTTAAAATGCCTAATTTGAAATTGTACTATGATGCAGTTGTTTTAACTTTAATTTCTGATTGGATTAATTTAACAGAGGAAAGGATTTTGAATATAGAAGGTTATGGTTTGTTATATGGATGGCACGCATATGTAATATATGACAAGAAAATTGATAAGACATTTAAGAATAATATGGTCAGAAGTGCGTTGTTGAGGATTTGGAAAAAATATTAATATAAGTTAGATGGAAAGATACCAATATGGACCAACCCTATAGAGAATATAAATATATTACAAAAAATGGAGGTTATCACTTACAAAGAGCTTTTGACTATGGAAAAAGGGGAATTACAGTTAAATTCTAGGGAGAAATTGAGGGATGAAGGAAGAAATTATACATGGTTCCAGTATGGACAATTGCAATCTAGATGGAAAATAGATCAGAAAATTGGTATAAGGCAAAGTGATGATAAATTGGTAAAACAAATAAAAGATCAAGGTCAACAGCATATAAAGAGATTATATAATGTATTGGTTGAAATTGATTCAGAAATGGAGTTGGTTAAAGATTGTATGGTAAAATGGGCACAAAATTTTCAACAACCTATAATGTTAGAAACATGGGGAAAAATTTGGGTGAGGAATGTTAAATTCATAAGCACAAAATTTAAGAGAAAATTTTATAAAATGTTTTATAGATGGCATTTAGATCCTAAAAACTGTCATGTATGTATCCAAATGTGAAAGCAAAATGTTGGAGATGTGATTGTGAGGATGCTACCTATTATCATATATGGTGGACTTGCAAAAAGTTAAAGCCTTTTGGATTAAAAATATGGTGGATTATGCAGAACATTTTGAAAAAGAAGATCAAGTTTGTTCCACAGTTCTTTTATTAGGAATAATCTCAGATTGCACTGTTATAGAGACAAAACTGATTCTGAATTTAATAACTGCTGCAAGATTATTGATTGCACAATATTGGAAGAAAGAAGACTTACCTACAATTGGAGAATGGATTAGTAAAGTATCAAATTTAGCAGAAATGGCAAAATTTCTGCCTACTTGAAAGACTGTACACAAGAAAAATATATATTGGAATGGAGGAAGTGGATTGATTATATTCAAAATAAGTATCAGATTAAAAATATCAATTAGTTTTTGAGTGAAGTTAGGAATTACTATGTATTAGTTTAAGAAAGAAGGAATTGATAGTGTGATGGTGTGAAATGGAATATGTTTTATGTTATATTTTAGATTATGTTTGTTAGTTACAATACCCTGTATTCTGTTCTGGGAAGTCTTCGGGGAATGAGGCGGGAAGGGAAGACTATAAATTGATTGGTTGCCATTGTACAGGAATAATGGTAGAATTAAACAAGTTGGAATGGTGTAATGTCGGGACTGCTCGCAAACACTCCCGAAGGAAAGGGTAAGGAAAGAGGAGTAAAGAAGGAAGAAAGTAGGTAGGTAGGTGGGTAGGGAGGAAAGAAGGAGGAGAAGAAAGGATAGGAGGAGGAGAAGAAGGAGAAGATAGAGGGTTAGAAAGGATGGTAGTGAGAAGTGGGAAAGAGGAAGGGAAGTAGGAAAGCGAGGAGAAGGTGGTGGGGGAAGTTTAAGAAGGATGAGAAGGGAAGAAAGGATTAAAGGGGGGAGTGGCAGTCGAGCAGCCCTGATTGAGTATAATTTGAGTATAGGACTGATTGTTGGATAAGTGATTGTATTGTACACTGGTCAAATTGTGGGAATTATTATGGAAAAATAAAAATTTTGCAAAAAAAAATAAAAAAAAAATAAAGGTATAGGGATGCGGTGGTTCGTGGCTAAGATGCTGAGCTTGTCAATTGAAAGTTCGGCAGTTTAAATCCCTAGTGCCATGCAACGGGGTGAGCTCCCGTTACTTGTCCCAGCTTCTGCCAGTTCGAAAGCATGTAAAAAATGCAAATAGAAAAATAGGAACCACCTTTGGTGGAAAGGTAATAGTATTCCGTGCACCTTTGGTGTTTAGTCATGCCGGCCATATGACCACGGAGACGTCTTCGGACAGCGCTGGCTCTTTGGCTTTGAAACAGAGATGAACACCATCCCCTAGAGTCGGGAATGACTAGCACATATGTGCAAGGGGAACCTTTACCTTTAATATAGGTATGTAATGAAGGCTCATGAGCTCCTATATTGTCTTTCAATCAAATCTTTATTACAGTCCTAGACCATCATAGCTCATACATATATATAGATATATAGATATAGATATATATGTATGTATGTATGTATCTATCTCTGTGTGTGTGTGTGTGTGTGTGTTTGTGTATTTAATAAAAGTACTGACATTGAAGGCTACCCTAGTAGTACCCCTATTGCAGTAGTACACTTTGAGACATTTTCCAAATGACTCACATGTTAAAATATTATATTCCCAAATCAGCAAGAAGCAGGACAGAAATTTCCACGCTCCAGTTACTGCCCTGGTGGGAGTCCCACAAAATTTCCATTTTCCTAATCAGGGCTCACAAGGACTGGATGACGTTTTCTTGGGATGGAATGAACAGTCATCACCTGCTGCTACTGAGAATTGAATTAATCTTTGGTGGAAAGGATGGATCAGTTTAGAGAAGAAGCTTGTGAACAAGTTCAAGATATTCTCAACTGTTTTTTTTTTTTTGCCAGTCTAATTCAAAGGCGTCATGTTTTTCTTCATCATTCAGATGATCCAGCTTTTATAGTCATGTGTTACAATTTGTGATACCTCTGCAGTTGAGTATTTTATCTAGTTTTGTCATAGTCTTCTCCCAAGTAGCAGTTCTTTCTCTCTTTTCCATAGGTAAAGTTAGAATCTCTAGGAATGCTTGACCCCAGAAAGATAATCTGTTATAACTTCTCCTTGTTGCATTATGTAGAGATTTTCTAATGAAATAATTTTAAATTTTTTGGTTAAAAAAAAATACATTGAGCAGCAAACCAGTTTTTGCATTTTCTTTTTCACCTTCAAAATGAAACACTTTAAATACATGCTTTATTTTTTAATAAATAAAAAATAAAGGTTTTTTTTATACCCAGCCAACAAAATAGTATCAATAGCATGTCTGCAATTGTTGATGTTTCTCTCAACAATTTTAATTCCAATTTCTGTTCTTTTTATAGATAAACATTTCTGATGATATAATCTACATGTACGTTTACTAAATAAGGAGCCAGTATAAAATCTTGATCCACTCCTTTCTGTGTTTATTAATTTGTATATTGCCAAATCAACAGGAAGACTCTTAGCAGTCCAGGTTAAACACTTTACGTGGTTTTAAAAATGTCATGGTAACCTTCATTTTTCATTGATGATAACAATAGAAAAAATGAGAAGCCAGCTTTTTCCCCCTGTATAAACATTTTTGGCATTATAGTGCATAAAACTGCAGTCTTGGTTATTGCAGATTTTTCCCTACAGTTTTAAATTAAATTGATTTGAGGGATTCAAAAATACTCACCATAATGCCGGTGAAAATCAAAATGTTTGGGCCATAAGAAGTTATTTCTTCTGCCATCTCAGGAAAAATTCCACTTTGTCTTTCAGCTAAAATAATCGTAAAACTGTGATCCCTTAGGAAAGCCATAATCCTTTCAGTGAAACAGATGTGCTTTATGATCTGCTCCCAAGCCCATGCAAAGAGCTTAAAAAGTGTTCTGCTTAAAGTGCTATTCTTCATAAAATTTGCAATCTAAAGACACAGATATTGAGATGGTTTTAGCAGTTATGTAATAATTATATTATTAATAAAAAAAATCAGCACCCAGAGTCACTGGTTTGAGATGGGCATTTATACAAATGAATGTACAAATGAATAAATAAATAAATACTTTCTCATGAAAGACCATTTACTTTTTCCAAGAAAATCAGTTTTCCCCCCCCAAATGTTGGAAATCTTGTTCATACATCTGAAGCTTTTCAGATGATCATCAATTTATTTGTAAAAAGTACCATATTTTTCAGAATATAAGATGCACCGGAGTATAAGACGCACCTTAGTTTTGGGGGAAGAAAATAAGAAAAAAGATGATTGGCAGGTGGATTGGCCTCCTGGAATACCCCCAATCAGCTGTTCCCAGAGTTGAATTTTAGAAAAAGTTTCCTTGGTTATGAGTTCTGTGCCTTGCTTTTTTTTCTGCCTCTGAAACTTCTGAAACTCTGTTTCAGAAAAAACTTTTTTTCTGCCTCTGAAAACCTCTGAAACAGAGCTTCAGAAAAAAAGGCTTTTTTTCTGAAGCTCTGTTTGGAGGCTTTTTTTCTGAAGCTTCTTTCAGAGGCTTTTATTCTGAAGGACTATCAGTATTCTGTTCAATCTCCTTTCTTTGGTATTGGTATATAGATTAACTTCTTCTGATCTGTTGGTTATTGTGTCATTCTCCAGATTTGTTAGCATAGTTTGGTTAGAACCTTTACTGATTCTTCTTTTGTTGCTTGCCGTATTATTTTAGATAAAAGCCTTTCAGAGGCTTTTTTTCTGAAGCTCTGTTTGGAGGCTTTTTTTCTGAAGCTTCTTTCAGAAGCTTCTTTCAGCCTCTGAAATCTCCATTTGCGAGGCTGGGCGGGGCTACATTTGGAGTATAAGACACACCCAGATTTTCACCCTCTCTTTTGGGAGAAAAAGGTGCATCTTATACGCTGAAAAATACGGTAGTTCTTTCAGAATTCTGTCATTCTTATTTGAATGTGCACATGGCTATATCACTAGAATAGAATAGAATAGAATAGAATTCAATTCAATTCAATTCAATTCTTTATTGGGCAAGTGTGATTGGACACACGAGGAATTTTTGGTGCATACACTAGTATCATCACGCTGAATTGTGAAAAAGAAGAAGCTGTCACTACTTCCATAGCTTGACATTTAAGATCTTCCACCAGATTGTTGCAACATTTCATTGAATTTGCCCAGTAATTTTTCTTCTTGCATTTGGCATGTTGGGAAGTCCTTGGTGCTCTCTGAGCTTGCTTGTTTTCTTGCAGACATTTCATTACCCAAACTAGGTAACATCATCAGTACTAGCCCTGATGATGTTACCTAGGTCTAGACTGATGAGGTTACCTAGTTTGGGTAATGAAACACCTTCAAGATATCAAGCAAGCTCAGAGAGCACCAAGGACCCCTCATGTCAACTCTGAGTTACAAATATTCTCCTTTATTTGGCATCTTGATTTGTTTGTTTTAAAAACCACCTCTCTTCAGAAGTTGTAGGCTAATAATATTAGACAGCAAGCAAGAATTCAGAAGAATTTCTGTTTTTTTAAGAGTTTTCTTGCATTTGACGTTGATTAGTGACCATTCATAAGATACTTTTATGATTTTGGGCAATGCTTGATGGAAAGCTACAATTTCCATTTTTGAAGCCAATTCCTCTGGCTGTCAAGGTTCCAAGTAAAATCCCCAACAAAAGAAACCTCCGAGGCTTGGATTTCCTCAAAGTTACTTTTTATTAGAGATGTCATATTGGCACATCTGGGAAAACCCGAATCTGAACGTTTCCAGGTTTTCCCTACCCAAGTGAAAGTTCAAGTCCCTGCCCAGCACTCTCATGTTCATCACATGGTCCAATCATCCACCATCCAAACTGGAGACACCTCCCAGTCATCCGACTCCAGGTGCCAAGGCAATGCATCCTTGACTCTCTGAGAAAGGAATGTTATTTTGCCTACATATCACCCATACTCTATGTAATCCCCTCTCTCAATTTTCCACAGAAAAATATGTGTCAGGCCTGAAGGCCCAAATGTAAAATATGGCTTCCAGGTCTGACACTGGCTTGTCTGTAATTGGTTATAAGATGTCTCTCAGTATGACTGGGCCTTATGCATCATTGTTAACAATTTAAAGTTTAGTGAGGTCAATCAATCTTGGGCAGGAGGGTGGTTTCAGACAGTGAAACTGTACTTAATAAACATTTCTTTGTAGTGTCTTTCCTTAATCTTAACGATATTTTAATTTTTAAAATTATATACAAAAATAAACAAGTTAATAGATAGCATACATAGCTTTGTCAATAAACTTAAAAAAATTTTTTGACTGCCGCAAATCAATTTTACATGTACTGCTGTTTACCTGTCATTGGCAAAATCAGAACAATCTTGATAATCCTGAATATTCATAAACAAGGTAAACATACTCACTATAGATGTTCTGTCTCCTTCCCCACTTTGAATTAATGAGCTGGCCTTCAGCCAGTGGATTCACAGCTCTTATCAGTCCTGGCAGAGAAATCGCAAAGTTCAAACAAATAACTCATGTAGCAAGACTTTCAGCTCTTTTTGAAACGGTTCAGCTAAACTTTTGCTTCCTGTGGAGTGAGAGCAGTCCCAAAGCTCCTTATATATCCTGTGGGCCCCACCCTTCCCTTTGATGACGCCGCCTCTCTAATCTTCTGAAGCGCGGGTCAATCCAAGCTTGATTATTATTATTATCAGCTGGGTCTGAAGGCGTAGCCTGGGGAAGGAAGGAATCAGGGGATGACGGCCTCATTACGTCCTCTGACTGGTCTGGTTCTGGCTCTTGGAGCCGGGCCAAAGGAATCGGTGCTCCCGAGGTAAGCCTTACCAGCCCTTCCCCCTCACTCTTGGAGTCACTTTAGGGCATGGGGCCAGGTTTGGGGGCTGGAGTCACAACACTATATTATAATGTATTGTATTCTGAAACATGCTCATTTATATGTCAAAAAAAAGTTAAAGGTAAAAGCTTCCCCTGTCCAGTCATTTCTGATTCTATAGGGCAGTGCTCGTTTCCATTTCTTAGACAAGGGAGCTAGCATCGTCCAAAGATATTTCCACGGTTATGTGGTCTGCACAGAAAGCAAACTTAAAACCTTATTGGTTGAACCATATTTCATTTTATTTTTAATTTCTAAAAATTCTTATCCACATTTGTCCCATTGAGATTTATTCATGTTGCATAGGGATACAGAGCCCTCAGTTTGGGAACCCCCTCCGGTGGCAAAGTTTCTACTGAATTTTAGTTTAAATTAAGACCTGGAAGGCAGAGCCACCAATTCGCTCTTTAAACTATTTGAACCATTCCAAAAACTTACAGCCAGTCCCAATAATTTCAGGCAAATCTGTTTTGCTGCAGAGATGTACATTTACTTGAATGGCTTCTATCAAAATATGAAAAACTAGTATTTCTTAACTTACTTATTTAACAGCATTTCTTGCCTGACCTCAAGCTAAAATTAGGTGGGGAAGAGCACCAAATAAAACAAAAAAACAAAAGTGAATTAACAGTGTAATTAAATCAACATACACACACAGAGAGAGAATAAAATTGACATTACCATCCTAAGTGATATCTGCCTACATTTTAAATTAATTGCCTAATTCTTGTTTAAAATAATTCTAAATTTTTCATTCTCTTTTAGCTGTATTTATAGCTATTTTCCCAGAGTAAAATTCTTGCAATAGTGTAGTGTGTTTTTCTTATATACCCTAATTTCTTTCCCTATATCCTTTTTTAATGGATACCAGTTTTACAGTCTAGTTTTTCAGAGTAGGCTGACAAGCTAACCTCTATTATGTTGTTGTCAATCAACTCTGTCCTGGGAGAATATTGATTTTGTGTGTGCGCACAGTGAAAATCAATATTATAATTGTTGTTGAGAGCAGGAACGTTGACAGTAAGACCAATTTAATAGAGGCTGCAGCCAAATTGAACAACGTATGTGTTTGGTGCTCAGACTAAGGGGAAATTTAAAAGAAATACCATGGGGTTAAGAGTCAACTATTGACATATTATTTAAAAAACACTATGAAATAAGAATGAAATATATCTGAGATACATATAAAAATTGATATGGTTTTGAATTAAGATTTATAATGACCATACAAAACCTATTACTAATCCTTAACTAGCAACTGCTACAAATTAACTATAATTAAGATGGCTCTAAGCAAGAGGAAAAGTATGACATCCAAACTTGCAGCATAAGAGAGAATTCATATTCATTTGCATTTGAGTAATGAGATTTAAAACTACCTCAGGTGCTCAGATTAATGTCTTACTCTACATAATAGAATTAAGGTATTAGATTTCCTATCCTAGCTTAATTAAAATATAGGCTTTGTTACAATTTTTCTATGGCAAACTGATCAGACCTGCAAAAAGAGAGATCTTTTGAACTTTTAAAGTGAGCTCTTTAACAGTGGGGTAGTTTCTGCGGTTCCATTTTAGCTTTGTGAGTGTTAAAATTGGAGGTGCAAAGTTATGGCTACACCTTGCTCTCACTTTGCATCTTATGGTGATAATGAGCCCTACCAATTATTTTCCTTTGCCAAGGGCATCACATGCCCAGAAAACAACCCAAAGTTTCAAAATTTTTCTTGCTACCTTTTGAAAACCAGGCATTTTCCTTGCTTCAGCTATGGATGAAAGTCACATGTCAGTACGCTCCTCTGGGCATTGCCTTTCTTTCTTCTTTCCGTACGTTTTATTTTTATTAATAGAATATAATAGAATTCGTTATGGGCCAAGTGTGATTAGACACACAAGGAATTTGTTTCCCGTGTGAAGGCTCTCTCTTTTAATTAAGTTAAAAACAACAAAAATAGTAGTACAATACCGTTACCTAACTCTAACTCATGTATACCGTTATTGTTATGATCTTTAAAAAAATCATCACTTGAGATTTAATATGATGATTAAAAAAATGAAAAAAATGAAAATATCTATGCAAAGAAACATGAAAGCTGTCCCTTCCCTTTCCTTTTTTCTTTCCTTCCCTTCCCTTCCCTTCCCTTCCCTTCCCTTTCCTTTCCTTTCCTTTCCTTTCCTTTCCTTTCCTTTCCTTTCCCTTTCCTACTAACTGCTGTTTACTGTAAGTATCTTAACATTATGTTTTAAACATTTTCAGTTGTACTCATTGCTGCTTAAATCATTTAATAATTTAAACAGTTTCTCATTTTCATCAAAAACCATATTCTAAACGTCTCAACTTGCTTTGCTGTTGGGAGGATGTATACAAGAGAAACATGTCTATCTGAATTTAGGTAGACTTCAGTTATGAATATATACAGTCAATTTTTCCATTGCTGTATATTTTCTAGTGTTGGTTTTCCAATTTTCTATTGTCAACGGGGTTTTTCTTTTCTAATGTTGTTCCAGATGGACTCTTACCACTGTCAGCCTATATCTTAATAGGTTGTGATACTTTTCATTTGTACTGTCTGGGATCATGGTTGATAAAATGTGCGCTGACATTTTTGTTGGACAGAATGATGTCATGTTTCCTATTTTGAGTTCCAGCACAAAAGTGTTGGATGAGGACTGGGAAAATCCATATTTAAATCCAGCCTCATCCATGGAAATTATAATAATTACAGTAGTTCTCAGAACAATAAAGAGGCATCACCGTTATTGACAGCCAGTTTCAAGCTTCTTCGTGTTCATGAAGGATCTCCTATTGGGTCTTAGGAGGATTAAGAAAATTAAATTAAATTAAAGAAAATTAAATTTTTAAAAAATTGCCACATTTTTTTCCTCAACGCTTCTTCTTTCAATTGTGTTGAGAGGTTTACATTTGAACCATAGTAATGAAGGCTAAAGTAAAAGTTAATATCTGGTTCTTCCAAAGATGCAATACACTCCTCTACGTTTTCAGCTACTTGTGAAGTTGCCTTGGCAGTTTGGTAACATTCTCCACATGTTTGTATCTCAGAAGTTACTTTGAGAGGATTTTTTTATCCTCAGAGAACAACTGGTCCACAAATTGCTGTATTTTATTTAGAGACCTTTCAAATATATCTCTAATGTAATGATCTTTGTTCCACCATCTTGGCTTCCTCTTTTAGCCAGAATTAGAAGATTTTAGCCACACACAGCTGAGAAGATCAAACTATCAGTTACTACATTTAGTAAACTAAAATCATGGCTTTCAATCTATACCTTTCTCCATCAATTTTTCTCTCTCTCTTGGTACTCTTCTTTATTTGTCTTGCCTTAGCAGTCTTCTTCCTTGTTTTTTAAGATAAAAAGAACTCCCTAAAATGGTGCAGGTCTTCAAAAAGGTATAGCAGGCTGTTTCTAGAAAGAGTCTCTTTTAAGTTGCCTTAAGATAGAATAATAATAGTTGAAGGTGATTAAGAAAAGGAAGACATAACTTACTGTTGGTTTGCTCACATTTGGTAGAGAAGGTAAGTGAATCCCACCTCTGATTATAACCACTGTGCCACTGCGGATCAGATAGATAGATAGATAGATAGATAGATAGATAGATAGATAGATAGATAGATGACTATGACTATGACAATTTTAATACTTCATCAAAATAAATCTTTTACTATACATGTTATAAATCTTGTTTTCTGCATGCCCATGTAATTCTAACTGATGTCTCAGTATAATTTCTCTTTTGTACTTTTGGTTTATTTGAGGATAGTATACTTGTGTTTTTTCCCAAGCTTCCTCCAAAACTGAGCATGATTTGAGTATCTAAATTTCCAGAATTTCCTCAATTATACAGCATTTATTTATGCAGCATTTTATAGTGATAATTCCTTCTAGCCAGGGATCGCATCACAACACAATGGGATTGATCCTAATTACTTGATTCCACAATCAAAAATTCATGCAGGTTTGCAAGAAATAAATAATGTTTTCGAGCTTTGGAAAGACAGCTCCACTTCTAGTGTATTTTGTTGTTTTACAGTATCGAAGTTATGCAGATCAGTTGGTCAGGATCTGTGAATGACATTATATATTGGTTGTAATCCATTCCTAACTTGTAGAAAAGATATTATACACTTCAGAGGTGGGTTTGAGCAGGTTCTGACCAGTTATGGAGAACCGGTAGCAGAAATTTTGAGTAGTTCAGAGAACCAGTTGTAAAAATTCTGACTGGCCCCATCCCCATCTATTCTCTGCCTCCCAAGTCCCAGCTGATTGGGAGGAAATGGGGATTTTGCAGTAACCTTCCCCTGGATTGGGGAGGGAATGGAGATTTTACAATATCCTTCCCCTGGAGGGGAGTGGGAATGGAGATTTTACAGTATCCTTCCCCTTCCACGCCCACCAAGCCATGCCCACCAAACTATGCCACGCCCACCAAGCCACACCCACAGAACCAGTAGTTAAAAAATTTGAAACCTACCACTGATATACTTGTTACAGTGGCATTAGGAGTTCCAGGTTTCACTATACTCATGAGGAAGAATAAAATATCAAATCTTCAAGTTTGGAAGGTGAGACAGAAGGGGGATTGCTATAGTTTCCGGGGGGGGGGGGAGATGAGCTTTTGACAGTGGTCCTTATAAGACATCAGGATTATTGATAATTCAAGTGGAGGCTAAACATTCAATTTCTCTTCAACACAATGAATTTACTTCCTACTCAACAGGAAACTAAACTTTGGTGCCAGTTGTATTAAAACTCCCTAGGCTATGGCTTTTTGCTGAAAATACAGCTAATATTCAAAAGATGGTCTTCAGAATAGATTGTGCAACGCATTCATCAAGTGCGCTGCTGGCATGAGCAAAATATCCTTCCTTGAAACATTGAGGTAAACATATCCTCCAGAAGAGGGGTCTCCAACCGTGGCAACTTGTGGACTTCAGCTTTGCTGGCTGAGGAATTCTGGGAGTTGAAGTCCACAAGTCTTAAAGTTGCCAAGGTTGGAAACCCCTGCTCCAGAAGGCTTAGCAGAGCTGCTTCACAAGGATTTGACTCTGTTGTCTAAACGTGCCTATGCAAAGATTTTTGATGAACCAAAGACTTGATGCTTACATGCTCGAACCAGGAAAATCTCCAAAGCAGCTACCCTGGACCTGCTACGTGATATGGCTGCCTTAGTACTTTAAGAAATGGCCCTTAGAGCCAGTGGCTTCATAAAGCTCCTCTTTAAGAAGTTAAGACATTTTACATTTAATTTTGTATTTGTTTTCTGCTTATTTATTATTTATTTAAAGCATTGCCTTTTATTTCCAGAACCATTACTATTTTGAGGATGTGCACATTATGTTTATATGGTATTGCTTAGAAATTTTCTCATTTTTCCCAGGAATAGATGAGTAGATTGCAGAAGAAATATATATCATCCCACTATTCAGGTGGTCGGAAAGATAAGAGCTTTTGGTGACTTCAGTAATCTTTCAGTTAGTAATTGGAATATATGTTAGTTGCAAAGCAAGTTTAGATTCTGTTGGGGAAAAGTTTCTGTGCTCCATGTTGAAATCTGTTCCAGAATTCACTGATTGTACCAGTGGGAAAGTGATACCTTAAAAAGTAGGAAAGACTTACGTTACTATATTAAATATATACCAGAGTAGAAATCTTATCCAGTTTCATTGCCATCCTATTTCCTAATCAGGAATTTGGATAGGCATAGCTTATTAGAAAGGCAGCCCCCCCCCAAAAAAAGTTGTGTTCTGTTTTAGATCAGGAAAGAGTTGAAAGGAATGCAAGCTTTTTTAATCACTACAGAAATACCATCTCTAATTATTATGACCATTGTTGAATTATAAAGATTGTGCCGTATTACCTTTGGCAAAACAAGCCACAGGTTTTCCTCAGTTCATAACCATCTGTTTAGCAACTATTTGAAGTTACACAAGCACTGAGAAAATCAGTTCTTGCACTTAAAAAGGTAAAGGTTCCCCTCGCACATACGTGCTAGTCGTTGCCGACTCTAGGGGGCGGTGCTCATCTCCGTTTCAAAGCCGAAGAGCCAGCGCTGTCCGAAGACGTCTCCGTGATCATGTGGCACTTAACTTGCACTTAACTTAACTTAACTGTAACTTAACTGTAGCCAAAAATGGTCATAAAATCAGGCATGAATCACTTAACAACCGCCTTGCTTAGCAATGGAGATTCTGGCCCCAACTATTGGTTGTAAGTCAAGGACTACCTGTATAACAGAGCTATTTCAGCTATACAGGTACTGTAACTGGTTTTCTGTCTTGTTTTTCAACATGTTGCATAAATAGATGTAAGAGCCATGTGGCACAGTGTTTAGAATGCAGTACTGCAGGCTAACTCACTGCTCATGCCAGGAGTTTGATTCTGATTGACTCAAGGTTGACTCAGCCTTCCATCCTTCCGAGGTTGATAAAATGAGGACCCAGATTGTTGGGGATAATGTGCTGACTGTAAGCCATTTAGAGAGGACTGGAAAGCACTGTGAAGCGGTATATAAGTCTAAGTGCTATTACTAAGTGCTATCTTCTTCTGTTCTGTAGCTTCTTCCAGTCCGTTGTTGTTGGTGAATATGTTAGTAGAGCAAGAAGAGAGTTATAGGAGCCAGCTATTGAGCCAAGAGAGAACATTCTTTAAATCAGGAGTGAAATGTAAAATTTGTTACTACCGGTTCTGTGGGTGTGGCTTGGTGGTGGTGGTGGTGGTGGCTAATGTAACTGGGTGGGTGTGGCCAACTTTTTTTTAAAAAAAACTTTTAAAAGCTGAAGAGGTTGTAGAAAACATGCTTTTAAAGGGTTCTGATGATCAGGCAACTCAGCTGGGATCACCAGAGGAAAAAATGCTTTTAAAGGGTTCTGACAATCCTAGCTGAGTTGCCTGATCACCAGAATCTTTTAAAAACATTTTTTCTACAACCTCTTCGGCTGAAGAGGTTGTAAAAAAAGGCTTTTAAAAGGTTCTGGTGATCAGGCAACTCGGCTGGGATAATAATAATAATAATAATAATAATAATAATAATAATAATAATAATAATAATAATAATAATAATAATAATAATAATACTTTAATTTGTATACCGCCCTTCTCCCGAAGGACTCAGGGTGGTGAACAGGCAGATAAAATAAAAACGATACATTTCAATAAAAACAATATTTAAAAAACTTATTCCAATAGCCTAAATTTAAAATACAATACAAAATATAAAATAAACCCCAATAAAATCCATATTTAAAACCCTATTAAGCCAGTCCTGCTCGAAAGAATAGATATGTTTTAAGCTCACGGCGAAAGGTCCGGAGGTCTGGAAGTTGTCGAAGTCCTGGGGGAAGCTCATTCCAGAGGGTAGGTGCCCCCACAGAGAAGGCTCTCCCCCTGGGGGTCGCCAGCCTGCACTGTTTGGCTGACGGCACCCTGAGGAGGCCCTCTCTATGAGAGCATACCGGCCGGTGGGAGGCATGTGGTAACAGAAGGCGGTCCCGAAGATATCCCGGTCCTATGCCATGGAGCGCTTTAAAGGTGGTAACCAACACCTTGAAGTGCACTCGGAAAACCACAGGTAGCCAGTGCAGCCTGCGCAGGATCGGTGTTATATGGGGGCCACGAGTGGCTCCGTCTATCACCCGCTGCTGCATTCTGAACTAACTGAAGTCTCCGGGTGCACCTCAAGGGGAGCCCCATGTAGAGAGCGTTACAGTAGTCCAGGCGAGAAGTGACGAGGGCGTGAGTGACCGTGCATAAGGCATCCCGGTCTAGAAAGGGGCGCAACTGGCGGACCAGGCGAACCTGGTAAAAAGCTCTCCTGGAGACGGTCGCCAAGTGATCTTCAAAAGACAACCGTCCATCCAGGAGAACCCCCAAATTGCGCACCCTCTCCATTGGGGCCAATGATTCGCCCCCAACAGTCAGCCGCGGTTGCAGCTGACTGTACCGGGATGCCGGCATCCACAGCCACTCAGTCTTGGAGGGGTTCACCAGAGGAGCCCTTTAAAAGCTTTTTTTTTACAACCTCTTTGGCCGAATGTGTAATGTGTAATGTGTCCATTGGTTAGTTAACTAGTTCTTTTAATATGCATGTCTTAAGTCCTTACCTAACATGCAGTCTTTGTACACCAATGTTCCTGTAGATCAGCGGTTCTCAACCTGTGGGTCGGGAACCCTTTGGGGGTCGAATGACGATTTGCCAGGGGTCGCCTAAGACCTGAGTTGAAGAATCGTGCTCCAATGTTGACTTCACAAGCCAGCTGCAGGCTCTTCAAATCGCTAGCCGAATTTGGCTTCAGGCGTGATCAATTAAAAAAGAGAGAAATCTTTGCTCTGATGTCTCCCTCTCAAGCCAGCTGCAATCACTCCCAATCGCTAGCCTAATCTGGCTTCAGGCGCGATAAACTTAATAGGGGAGGAGTCTCTGCTTTAATGCCTCTGTCCTCAAGGCAATCGCAAGTAGTTCAGATTGCTAGACAATATGGCTTCAGGAGCGATAAATTCAAAACGAAAATAATTTTACGGTTGGGGGTCGCCACATCATGGGGAATTGTATTAAAGGGGTCGCCACATCATGGGGAATTGTATTAAAGGGGTCACAGTACTATAAAGGTTGAGAACCACTGCTGTAGATGCTTCCTTGCCATCCATTAGCAATAGCAATAGCACTTATATACCGCTTCATAGTGCTTTTTACAGCCTTCTGTAAGCGGTTTACAGAGTCAGCCTATTGCCTCCAACAATCTGGTCCTCATTTTACCCACCTCGGAAGGATGGAAGGCTGAGTCAACCTTGAGCAGGTGAGATTTGAACTGCAGCTAGCAGTCAGCTGAAGTAGCCTGCAGTGCTGCACTCTAACCACTGTTTTACCTCGGCTCTTTAGCCTTCCTATCCCTTCTACTTTTGGAAGGTTAATGTATTATTTTATCTAAAACAAAAATCAAGTTGATGTACTGCAAAACACCAAGCTGTGTTTCTTCAGTGTTATATACCTCCTTCTTCAAAAGAAAAGAAAAAAATCAGAGGAATAAGGAGAATTTTAAGGAGCTGGAAAATATGGCAGGTTTTTGGATTTTTTAAAAAACCTTATGGTAGCTGTTTTCTTTGAGCACTCATAATATGTTCTCCAAATATCTAATGTCCCCGCTAGGCTTAAACCACTGGGTGAAAGAGGGAAAAAGTCTTGGCTGTTGTTGTGCCATAGTCGTTTTCTTTCCCTTTAATTTTCAGCAGGGCTGGAATAATTGTGCAAAATTGTTCTGGCAGAGGGAACAAAGAAGCCTCTACTTGTCTGCCCTCTGATTATTAGAAAGCAAATACTAAAATGCAGGACATGAACATCATCAGCCATTAAACAATATCTTTTAGAATGGTCTATGACAGGGGTCTCCAACCTTGGTCACTTTAAGACTTGTCGACTTCAACTCCCAGAATTCCTCAGCCAGCAAAGCAGGAGTTGAAGTCGACAAGTCTTAAAGTGATCAAGGTTGGAAACCTCTGGCCTATGAAGTATTGTGTTCTATGTTCTGTTTTCATAAAGCATTTGAGAATGTATTTGCTTAAACTAATTTGTTTATATTAAAATCTATATTATAGGCAATTTGTTCTTTGTTTTACTTTAAATATCCATTTTCCAGGGTCCTCAAGCATGGGAAAAAAAATCTCTCCAATTGCAGGGAATATGGTATCCATTTACTGAAACAAGAAATAATAAGAAGAAAAACCCCAGATTTAAAAATGTTTTTAAAACCAAAAAGGAATTTTAAAAATTTACATTACAACTAGAGACACTGATGTTTTCTGGTCTGCAAAGGAAGGACAGTCTTGTGTAATTAGGGCAACCAGATTACTTTAGTTGTTTTTCTCTTGGATCTAAGTGTTCATAGAGCAAATATTTGTCATCCTTTCCGGGTTCCAAGATAACTTTAGCCATAATAGCCAGAACATAGATTTCTTTCAGTCTTTGCTGATTGATGCATACCAGCTGTGTGGGAATAATAGTGCAAAGGACGTATCTCAAAATGATGAACAGCCGCCAGGATATCCCCATTTAGGGCTGCTTCTGACATTCCAGTGAAGTGTCAGGAAAGGAAACAAGAGTGTCCTATGTAAAGACAGCGGAAGAGATAGAAATCGTCTCAAAAGGAGAATAAAATATAGAAATCCTGCCCCCTGGGATATATAATTGTCAGGAGGAGAAAGGCGCGTTTTCCAATGTTGTTCTCATATTGCTTTATGAGAACTCCTGAAACTGAAATTGATTTTCATTGGAAGGGTTGTAGTAGGAATTTTTTTAGAACAATATATTGAATAAAAAACAATGAAAGAACACAAGATATGTTATAAGACTGCCATTTCGCTTTTAATACAAGCTGATGTGCACTTTCAAGCTGAAATACAAGTGCAAGAGTAAATGGCATATTTTTTCAAGTGCATTAATATTTGTTTTATTGATTTTTAGACCAACCATCCTCTGAAGTACCTGGGTGGTGCAGGAAAACCACCCAAAATCTAATCATGAATTTTATTTGTCTTCTATACATACGCACATTATAAAAGATTGCATTGAAATTGAGTTAAATTCTTATTATGATGAGATTATTTTAAACCAATTGAAATATCCTGTTTCCCCCCCTAATAATAAGCCCAATCGGGCTTTTGAGCGCATGGCAATAAGGCCAAACACTTATTTCAGGGTTCAAAAAAATATAAGACAGGGTTTTATAAGACAGGGAAACACGGTAGGTGTGGCTTTAAAGGCAATGTGGATGGAAGTCACCATGTCGGATTAAGAAGCAAATTCCACAGAGAAAAGAAATAAATAAATAAAATGATATTCATTCTGATGTAAACAGTTCCCTACATTGATTGATTTCAAAATAAAGAGAGCTCACTGGTCATCATATATCTTACTTCAAAGTGGGAGGTGAATACTAAGAGGAGAACTTGAAGATGATCCCTGTTATGGATAGAATTTTCAGATGGCATGATGGATCCTTAAAAGAAGGAAAGTCCCCCAAAAGAATTATTGCTAGATTGCCAATAAGGTTAATCCTTCTCTGGATACTATAATCTAACCACCTGTTTTGAGAATTTCTGATCTCTGTTACTTAGGCTCCTTCTGTTTTAACCAGCACTAGAGAAAAGCAATTAAATAACTTTGGTTATTTAATTCTAACTAATGCCCACCATAACATTCAGACAATAGAACTCAATAACAAATTTTATGACCCTGAAAAGTTTTGTGACCCTGAATTTTCCAAGTTGTGTGGAAGCTTGGGGAAAAAAATAGGCAAATGGCAAGGTTAAAAGCACTTTCTTTCAAATCATTTTCAAAGTATGCACTCTTGCAAAAAAAAAAAAAAAGCATAAGATTTCCTGTAGATGAGAGAATGATCCAGAGGAGAAAAACAAAGAAAGGAGTTTTAAAAGGGGAGGGAAAGTGACAATGAAATAGAAGAGAAAGCAAAGCTGCAGGAAAAAGTCAGCAGAGAGAGACAACAGTCAACAGTTGATTCTGAATGAATATCTCTGCTGAGTGATAATTTATTTTTCTTGCAAATCTTCCTTTTTATCCCCATGCAGACATACACTGGGGTGTGAGAATAACTGAATACTACATCTTTCATTTATGTATTTGAGAAAGAAAACATTCTCAATCTTTTATTTATTTATTTATTTATTTTGTCACAACAGTATATATGAGCATAAGCATGAAAGCAACTATATAATATATAAGCATATATATAAGCATAAGTATGCAATAACCATATCAATTGGATATAATGAAAAGAAACAATAGGACAGGAACGGTAGGCACTTTTGTGCACTTATGCACGCCCCTTATAGTCCTTTTAGGAATGGGGTGAGGTCAATGGTAGACATTTTTTAGTTAAAGCTTTGGTGATTTTGAGAAGAGACCACAGAGTCAGGTAGTGTGTTCCAAGCATTAACAACTCTGTTATAGAAGTCATATTTTCTGCAATCAAGATTGAAGCGGTTAACATTAAGTTTAAATCTATTGTTTGCTCTTGTATTGTTGTGATTGAAGCTGAAGTAGTCTTTAACAGGAAGGACATTGCAATAGATGATTCTATGAGTTAAACACAGGTCCTGTCGAAGACGGCGGAGTTCTAAGTTTTCTAAACCCAAGATTTCAAGTCTGGTGGCATAAGGTATTTTGTTGTATTCAGAGGAGTGGAGAACTCTTCTTGTAAAATATTTCTGGACACGTTCAATTGTATTGAACTGAATTGTATTGAATTGTATTGATGTCTTTATTTCTACCTTCTGCATCTTCATTGGCCTTTCCCCTGCTTTTTCTTTGTGTGGCTTTCATTTATATTTCACCTTTTTGTCTTCCCTACTCTACCTTTTAATCAAAAGTGCTTTAGGCACTTTTAAGCTGCTTCTGCTCTATCTTTTTAAGATAATGAACTTCCTGACACTTGTTATATAAATCACTGTTCCAAGAGATGGCTAAAGCTGGATACGGGAGGCTTAACCTGCTGACCAAACATCTCCTTTTGGAATTACACATTCAGAATGGGAAACACATTTCTCTTCTTAAAAGTATTCTGTTCAATCATTTACTTGCCCTTAAATTAATTCCAGTGGGGATAACAGGGTATTTAGTAGCTTCCCCCCCCCACCCAGTGTTTCTTACATATTCTGGAATCCTGACAAATCAGAAGGAAAGGGAGTTGTTAGTCTTAGCTGAATAGGAGACCTATCAAAAGAGCATTGCATATAATTTAGCCAGATTTGAGATAATTGGCAGTGTCTTTTGAGAAGGGCCTCAAAACCAGCTAGCTAGGGTATCAGAATTAATTTTCACCTCTTCATGCAGCTGTGAACACCAGCAGGGCATAATGTGACTGTGAGTCATAAGAAAACTTCAGCCACAATTGTGCTTATTCAGTGAATGAAACAAAAAGAAGTTGGAATGACTTTTAATTGAGTTTCAGTGCCCTGTTTTCCCATGCAAATATTGGAGTGGTGGTTTTCAAGCAAAATGGCTTGAGTCCTGCAAAAGAAATCAGCACCTAGGTAGTCCCCCTGTTTCTTTAGTCTTGCCTACAGAATCTGTTTTTCTTAAGGGCTTGATTCTCCAGAGTGTTGAAAATCTGGTGCCCTGGTTGGAAAATCTGTATACGGTAATACAATATTCTTCTGTTGGGAAGAATTTCATGGCCTATGTAAATGAAATAAGACCAGCCCCCTATGGCATTGACAGGATGCTAAGAAGGAAGTAAGCTGTGTGTAAACGTGCTTGCAGTCTAGGTCATTCTCAATGAACCCTGCACTTTTAAGATTCTACCATCCTGGTGTAAGAATGTCTTCAGCTTTTTTTTTTCCACTGACCCATTAGAACGTATGATTGCAGCCCTAAGTGATTCCAGTTACATAGAGTTATTTTAATAATATACAAGCTTTAAGCCTTTGAATGTATATATTGCCAAAGTTAATAATCTAAGGAACACATACTGTATCTCTGGTCAAACAGAAACCTGTAGGTGAAATAACATAGAGTAATCATTTTCTCATTCAACTTAACGGATCAAAGCTTAGTGCCCAAATGCCTTTTGCTCATGTGCGTTCCCTTTAGTTTGCTCAGCAAATTTCGTACTTTTACTTTTAAACACACCCATTGTGTTTATATCAGAAGAGATCATAAGACTTTTTCAAAAAGACAATCATATTTAAACTTTATCATAACATTTAACTTACAGAAATAGGAATAAAACCTCTAAATTAAATTGGAACTTTTAAAAAATAAATCTGCTATTTAGTGTGCTGCTTGATTGGTATTGTGTGTGTGTGGGTATGTGAGTGAGTGAGTCAGAGAAAGAGAAAGAGAAAGAAAGAGAAAGAGAAAGGGAGGGAGAGAAAGGGAGAATCTCAGTTTCTACAGTTTGATTTAATACGTTTTCATTTAATTATTCAACCTTGTAATATCAATTCTTATGAAATAGGAGAAGAGAAGAAAAAGAAAAGAAAGCATATAAAGTGATTAAAAATTGGAGTTCTTTTTTTAATCTGTTAAATTCTATTGGGTTGTGATAAGTAACAGCATTGGGTCAAATATTTTTTAAATGAAAAATGAAGAAAATTAGATGTTGCTTTGAAGCTAGGCAGTACTTTTGACTCCCATCCTAGCAGACCACACTTGGAAATGAGCTTGCTTTGGTTAACACTTTCTTCAGTTTTGATCACAGGAGAAGAGAAGGACCACTTGTCTCCAAGTATTTCTGTCTACCTGGCACATTCTGGTAAAGGTTGTCATCTTGTTGAAAGGCTGCTGCCAACCTGTCTAGGTGGACCAGATATCAAACATGCCAGATTTATTTATTTATTTATTTATTTAATCGCATTTTTATACCGCCCTATCTCCCAAGGGACTCAGGGCGGTTTACAGCCTAATAAAAACATACATATAAATACAAAATAAAACACCAATTAAAAAACTTATTAAATAAGGCCGAATATTAAAAAATTACAATAAGATAATAAAACCCCGTTAAAACCAAATTTAAAATTTGAAATTCTAGTCCAGTCCTGCGCAAATAAATAGATGTGTCTTAAGCTCGCGGCGAAAGGTTCAAAGGTCAGGAAGTTGGCAAAGTCCTGGGGGAAGTTCGTTCCAGAGGGTGGGAGCCCCCACAGAAAAGGCCCTTCCCCTGGGTGTCGCCAGCCGGCACTGCCTGGCTGACGGCACCCTGAGGAGTCCCTCCCTGTGAGAGCGCACGGGTCAGTGGGAGGCAATCGGTGGCAGCAGACGGTCCCGTAAGTAACCCAGCCCTATGCCATGGAGCGCTTTGAAGATATTTACCAAAACCTTGAAGTGTTAATTAAGATGAGTTAATTCTACTTTATTGTGAGGCTACATCAACAGAATCTTGCAAGTCTGAAAGTACAATGAAGGGTTCTTGGGTGACAAGCAGAACATCTTCAAAGAAAAACCAGAAAGTCCAGTTGCCTCCTGAAAAAGCACCTCTTGTCGTGTCCCACTCCTCTGCTGACAGCCGGGTCAGGAAAATCCGAATCAGGCTTGCCTCTGCAGCTCTGCCCAAAGTCCTAGCAAAGTCCTCAGAGCAGGCAGGAGACCAGTAAGTGACTTCAGCAAGATAAGTTCGACTTTTGCCTGACTCAGAGACTGCCAGAAAGCAGATCCTTTATATAGGCCATGGGGTGTGGCTCCATGACTCAGCACTCATTAAGGCCTGCCCCTCCCTTCCTTCTGTTGCCTCTGCCTATCCAATCTTCTGATGCGAGGGTCACTCCAATCAGCTGTTGGTAATAAACCCTCCTCAGGCTCACCTGCTGTGGAGGAGGGGGAGGGGTCTAGCTGCTCCGTTTGCCTGGGCATGGAGTCAGGGCTGGGGCTGGGAGGTGCTCCTTCTTCTGCAGTTTGTCTGGGCATGGAGCCAGGACTGGGGCCGGGAGGCATACATTCCTCCGTGTTCGGGAGCAGATAAGAAGGCCCCGGCTGCTCTGAGGGCGGGCAAGACACAACACCTCTGGAACAACCATGGATGACTGAGAATCTCCATAGACATTTAGCTATGCACTTTGGAATGAACACCCTTCGAATGGTGCGAGAATATGGACGGATTTCCAGAAAAACAAATTGCAGACTATAGGACCATTTGCGCTTCAGTTTGAGATGCAGACAACACAGACTCATCCCCACAGATTGACTCCTTGTTCAACAGTGAAGGGACACAGGATGGAAACAGCTCCACAACACAGTCCTTTCAGCAGTTCCAAGAAGGCTCCACACCCATTTGCACTACTCAGGTAACCCTGAGACCCACAGACAAACCTGCAAGTGGCCTCAACAACTCTCTAAAACAATGCAAATGACCAGGTGAATATAAATCCTTTCATTCCCCACCATCCAGTCAGAGCTGAAGAAGCTTCTTGGATGAGAAGCAAAATGTCTTCAAGAAAGTTTTATTGCCTCCTGAAAAAGCACCTTTGGGACAACCATGACCTGGATGACTGAGAATCTCCATAGATGGTCCCTTCTAAGCCTCTTGCCCCACTCACTGACCACCTGTGGATTACGTTGTCTGACCATTCCTAAGCAGAGTCTCTGGGTCCAGCCTCCCAAGGTTACTTCTACATTATTACAACTTCCCAGAATCCATTGGAATTGAATGGTTAATAAATTTGAATTAATAATAGTAAAAATTCTCTTCCTCTTATTTTTATTTTAAGCCATTTGCCCTGAAATAAACAAAAGCATTGCAAAGACAGTAAAAGAAAATGTTCCACAGCCTTTCATGTTAAACACATGAAAAAAACTAAACTGAAGATAGATGTTGGTAAAAAGAAATTATCATTAATCCTCTAATGCTATAAGTAATCAAAAAGAAAATGGCTTTCTGCTCCATTTATTTTTGAAGAATGGAATAGTCATTTGGATATTTTTAATGGGATGACCGGCTTAAAAATGGTCAGTGCCTTCCTTTTGAAACTGTCTTCTGAAAGTTAACAAAATATTCTCCATTTATATAAATTAATTAAAAACTATCTTTTAAAAATCCTGAAGAAAGGCTAGGTTGATCATTTGAATTAATTTAAATTAATTTCCTATGTGATTCCTCTGAGGAAATGTTTGAAGATTATGTCCTACTTCTCAGTGTCTTCCCAGTACAGTATCCATTCAGGCTGCAAAATTTCATAGTTCCATGTATGATGGCTCACTCTTATGGAAAACTCACCCCATGTCTCACAAATACTGCAAATCTGGAATAATCTTTGAGGCATTTTCAGACCATAAATCATCTTTCAGATTGACCATTTAATGACTAGAGCACGCAATATAAAATGGATGGGTGCTTCTACAGCAGAAATGATATTTTGGCTCCTAAAATGTGTCCCTACTAGGCTCTATAGAAAGATCTGTTCTTATTGTAACTGAAGTCTGAATATCCTACAATTTTTGAGGACAGAAACTGCTATCAGTGAATTTGGCAATGGCAGAAGCAGAGGAAATTAAAGATTAGAGTGTAAAAAATTGCTCTAAATAAAGCTCTTAATGAAATGGGGAAAAACAGTTTCTTTCTACATAGAAGCACACATCTGATAGAGTATTTTATGTAATATATAAATATTATACTTCACCACGATTGAGTTTCTATGTTACTAGAAAGCATTTAAAACAGTGGTGAAATCCAAATTTTTTTACTACTGGTTCTGTAGGCGTGGCTTGGTGGGTGTAGTGTGGCTTGGTGGACATGGCTTGGTGGGCATGGCAGGGGAAGAATACTGCAAAATCTCCATTCCCACCCCACTCTAGGAGAAGAATACTGCAAAATCCCCATTCCCTCCCCACTTCTGGGGGAAGGATACTGCAAAATCTCCATTCCTACCCTACTCTGGGGCCAACCAGAGGTGGTATTTGCTGATTCTCCAAACTACTCAAAATTTCTGCTATCCGTTCTCCGAATTGCTCAAAATTTCTGCTACCGGTTCTCCAGAACCTGTCAGAACCTGCTGGATTTCACCCCTGATTTAAACTAAGAGAAATAACAGGGACACACCTCCTCAAAGTAGGACAAGAAGCAATAGATGGAAACTAGGACAGAAGCAACCTAAAATTTAGGAGAAATTTCCTGAAAGAACAATTAATCAGTGGAACAACTTGCCTCCAGAAGTTGTGAATGCTCCAAAACTGGAAGATTTTAAGAAGCAATTGGACAACCATTTGTCTGAAATGGTATAGGGCAATGATGGCTAACCTTTTATGTCACCGTGTGCCGAATTTCTTAGGATTTCTTGACTTAATGGACTGTCAGCTAGGAAAGGCTGAAAAATGATTAATTACAGTAGTCCTCGAGTTACAACAGTTCACTAATAAAGTGACTTATTACCATTTTTCACCCTTTATGACCGTTGCAGCCTCCCCATAAATCACGTGATTTATATTTGAATGCTTGACAACTAACTCACATTTATGAAAGTTGCCGTGTCCTGGAGTCATGTGATCCTCTTCGGTGATCTTCTGACAAGCCAAGTCAACAGGGAAAGCAGATTCATTTAACAACTTTGTTACTAATTTAAGAACTGCAGTGCTTCGCTGAACAAATGTGGTGAGAAAAGTCATAAAATGTGGGAAAACTCACTTAAAGAATTTCTCACTTAGCAGCATAAATTTTGGGCTCAATTGTGGTCGTACGTTGAAGACTACCTGTATATATGGCAACTGCAGTGAGGCTAATTATTGACTCAAAGATGGAAGAATACAGAACTACCCATATAATGGAAGAACAGAATTTGAAGAGGTTACATGCAACTACATGTTTACTGGACCCGTGTCCTTCCTGGTTAGTGCTGGCTGCTCAGGAAGTGACACGAGGCTGGCTCCAGGGGATTATAAATGCTTCTTTGGTGGAAGGGGTTTTCCCCGCCGCCTTGAAAGAGGCGGTGGTGAGACCTCTCCTCAAGAAGCCTTCCCTGGACCCAGCTATTTTGGGAAACTATCGTCCAGTCTCCAACCTTCGCTTTGTGGCGAAGGTTGTAGAGAGTGTGGTTGCATGGCAGCTCCCCTGGCACCTGGAGGAAGCTGTCTATCTAGACCCGTTCCAGTCCGGCTTCTGACCCGGTTATAGCACGGAGACGGCTTTGGTCGCGTTGGTGGATGACCTCTGGAGGGCCAGGGATAGGGGTTGTTCCTCTGCCTTGGTCCTATTGGATCTCTCAGCGGCTTTTGATACCATCGACCATGGTATCTTGCTGCGCCGGTTGGAGGGATTGGGAGTGGGGGGCACCGTTTATTGGTGGTTCTCCTCCTATCTCTCTGACCGGTCGCAGTCGGTGTTGACAGGGGGGCAGAGGTCGTCCTCGAGGCGCCTCACTTGTGGGGTGCCCCAGGGGTCGATTCTCTCGCCTACCCTGTTCAACATCTATATGAAGCCGCTGGGCGAGGTCATCAGTGGTTTCGGGGTGAATTATCATCTGTACGCTGATGATACTCAGCTGTACTTTTCCACCCCGGACCACCCCAACGAAGCGGTCGAAGTGCTGTCCCGGTGTTTGGAGGCTGTACGGGTCTGGATGGGGAGAAACAGACTCAAGCTCAATCCCTCCAAGACGGAGTGGCTGTGGATGCCGGCACCCCGGTACAGTCAGCTGCATCCGCAGCTGACTGTTGAAAGCAGTTAGTGGCCCCAAAGGAGGTGGTTCGCAACTTGGGCGTCCTCCTGGATGGACGGCTGTCCTTTGATGAACATCTGGCGGCCGTCTCCAGGAGGGCCTTTTACCAAGTTCGCTTGGTTCGCCAGCTGCGTCCCTTCCTTGACCGGGATGCCTTATGCACGGTCACTCACGCTCCGTGTAATGTATTACTGTAAGTTTTGGCGGGACTTTTAGGCGGGAAATATCTCGTTTCTGATTGGATGCAGCCTCAGGCTGAAGTGTATATAAGGAGAGGTTTTTCTCCAGAGTTTTGCTGGGTCACACTATATTAAAGAGCTGTTGTCACTAACCTGGTCTCCTGCCTCGTCAATACCCAAACCTAACATTGGCGACGAAGGTGGGATATTGAGGCAGAGCACCAGAACAGAGCTGAACTCACTACGAGAATCAAACCCAGCAAGGTGACGGCGAATGCAGCGATGACCGGCTACACGCCACCCACTCCGTTTGACCCTGCCCAGGAGACATGGGGAATATATATGACCCGTTTCGAAAGTTTCCTGGAGGCAAACGAGCTACAGGGAGTCTCCGACAACCGCAAACGGGCTTACTTCATAAGCCACTGTGGGTCAGCAGTCATCGCCGTCGCAGAAGCCCTAGCGGAGCCAACACCGCTACACTCCGTATCGTGGCAGACCCTTCAGACCCTCCTGAAGAATCACTACGCACCAGCCCGTCCAAATACGCTCGACGGTACGAGTTTGGGGGGCGCAGGCAACAAGAAGGCGAGTCTATCAGCGACTACATGGCAGCCCTGAGACAAGCCTCCAAGCATTGCGAGTACCGCGATCTGGACGAAGAGCTGCTGGAACAACTTATACGGGGGGTCAGAGACATCCGTTTGAGGAGGCGGTTGCTAGCCAAGAGCAACCTGACATTGGCAAACGCTCTGGACGAAGCCAGAGCCCATGAGATGTCCAACCATGCAGCAGACACCTTACAAAGCGACTCACGCCGATGGCGGGCGCAAAGCGAGCACAGTCCACCACGAACAAACCTATCGTGAGTCAACCAGCGAAGAGGAGGAAGAAGTCCACTACACCGGAAAATCGACAAGGAAGACCGGAGGAATGCGGAAGTTGCGGGCGACATCAGCGCCAAAGATGTAAGTTCAGGGCGCCATTTGCGGCGGTGTGAAAGGAAGGGCACCTGGCTCAAGTCTGCCGAGCACCCCAACCTTCCGCCGAAAATTCAAATCGGCCAATCAGAGCGGCTCTGAGTCAGAGATGCAAACCCACATTCCGCCGAAATTTCAAACCAGCCAATCAGAGCGAGATCGGCGAGGCGACCAGCGATTGGCCAGGAAAGAAAGAGCGCAAGTCAAACCGAATGACTGTTACCATAGACCACGCAGCTACCCGCATCGAAGAAAAGATCTTCACAAACCCGACAATTGAAGGCGTACCGTGCCGACTGGAAGTAGACACAGGATCAGCTATCACAATCATGTCCTGGGACACTTTTGTGAAAGCCTTGCCGCACCTCGCAAAGCGCAAGCTACAGAAACAACGGCTCCGAGTGCAGGATTACCAGGGCAACCGCATCCCTGTTCGAGGACAACGACCGTCGAGGTCAAGTACGGGACATACGAAAAGACCCTGCCCATCACGTTAGTCGAGGAACCTTGCCAAGCTTGCTGGGGCTAGACTGGTTCAGGCGTTGGGAATGGGGTGACTGGCGTCCACGCGAGCGGATGCAACCTGCAAAACGCCCTACTGGAGGAATTCGCAGACGTATTCGAGGACCGTTTAGGCAAGTACAAGGGGACCCCTATCTCCTTCAATTTAGACCCCCAAATAGCTCCCATTAGGTTAAAGGCAAGGAGGGTTCCTTTGCACTCAAACCTAAAATCGACAAAGAGTTAGATAAATTAGTCAGCCAGGGATACTAGTGCCAGTTGACCATGCCAAATGGGAGACGCCAATCGTCACCCTATAAAACCAGACGGGTCCATAAGAATTTGCGCTGATTACAAGGCTACCTTGAACAAAGCATTGCAAAAGCGCCTACCCAGTTCCAGTAGTGCAACACTTATTGCACTCACTAGGGCACGGACAAGTTTTCGCCAAATTAGACTTGGCACAAGCGTACCAACAGCTACCCGTAGATGCTAGCACAGCTGAGGCCCAGACCATTGTAACGCACCGGGTGCCTTTAAGTGCACCCGTTACAGTTCGGGGTGAGTGTGGCCCGGGCTATTCCAAAATTTGATGGAGCGGCTCCTACAAGGGTTACCGAGTCGTACCCTATTTCGATGATGTGTTGGTATCAGGGAAGATTTAAGAGAACTGGGGAAGCGATTAAGGAAAGTTTTGGCCATTTTAGGTCGGCAGGATTAAAAGTCAAAGCAAGCAAGTGTCAGATAGGGGTCGAATCTGTTGAATTTTGGGCTATAGAATAGACAAAAAGGATTCACCCACTGAGAGCAAAGTCAAGGCGATAAAGAGAGCCCCAGCACCCAAAAACAAGACAGAACTCCAGGCTTTCCTGGGTCTGGTAAACTTTACGCCGTGTTTTTAAAAGACAAGGCAACCGTTGCTGAACCGCTGCATAAATTGCTTGGAAAAACACTGCTTGGTCGTGGGGAAGTCAGAGAATAGGGCATTTGAGGCAGTAAAAGTTTGCTATCAAGCGATAGCCTGTTAATACAATACAACAACAGACTGCCGTTAGTATTGGTTTGTGATCGTCCCCTATGGAGTAGGAGCTGTACTTAGCCACAGACTCCCAAACGGCACTGAAGCCCCTATAGCGTTCTATTCACGAACGATGTCCCGGCTGAAAGGAATTACAGCCAGCTAGATAGGGAGGCTCTCGCAATAGTGTCAGGGTGAAAAATTTCACGAATACGTTTTGGGCGAGATTTGAAATTGTCACTGATCACAGACCGCTATTGGGGTTACTGGCTGGCGACCGCCCAACGCCAGTAGCACTCTCACCTAGACTGACCAGATGGACTATTTTTTGACCGCATACTCCTACAAGCTGCAGCATCGGCCTGGAAAGGAGCTGGGGCATGCGGACGATTGAGCAGATGCCCATTGCCAGGGAAATCGAGGACCCCACCCGGGCACACCGTTCTACTAATTGACTCTTTGGACTCGGGGCCAGTCACATCGCAGGAAGTGGCTCGGCCTCCTACCGGGACGTTGTTTTAAGGACTGTAATCAGTTGGGTTCAAGGGATGGCCGCTGCGCCGGGCGACGTTTCAAGGAATTTGTAAAGAAAAAGGGAATTGTCTGTGCAAGGGGTGCCTGCTCTGGGGGATAGGGTGGTAGTTCCAGAGAAGCTGAGAAAAAGTTCTGGAACTCCTGCATGAGGGTCACCCAGGAATTGTGAGGATGAAGGGTTTGGCTAGGAGCTATGTCTGGTGGCCCCTAATGGACAGGGAAATCAGTGACAGGGTTGGCCGATGCCAAGTATGTCAGGAATCCAGACCACTACCACCCACGGCCCCAGTTTTGGAGTGGGAGAAACCCCATGGCCCTTGGTCCCGCATACACATTGATTTTGCCGGCCCCTTCCACGGCCAAACATTTCTAATTGTGGTGGATGCATTCTCCAAATGGCTGGAGATCATCCTAATGAAATCCACAACCGCGGGAGCTGTCATCTCAGCACTAAAACACCTTTTCGCCACGCACGGGCTACCGGACACCCTCGTGTCCGATAACGGCCCACAGTTCACCGCAGCATTATTTGAAGGGTACCTGGCTGAAGAGGGCATCCGACATGCCCTCTCAGCGCCGTTCCACCCTGCGACGAACGGCCTTGCTGAACGTTTTGTCCGGAGTGCGAAAGAAGCGCTATCACGAAGCGGCCCCGGCGATTGGCAGGCACAAATCGACGCATTCCTAACCGTCCAACACAGGACCCCCTGTGTGGCCACCGGCCGCAGCCCAGCCGAGCTATTAATGGGACGGAAGCTACGGTGCCCGCTACACCGGCTACACCTGAACTACGACCAGGACGGTTTCAAACCAAAACCAGAAAGATTCCGAGAGTTAAACATAGGAGACACGGTGTGGGCACATAATTACAGCGACGGCCCTAACTGGAAGAGGGGGATAGTCATAGACAAACGGGCCCCAAATCTTATCTAGTGGAACTAGACGATGGCAGAATCTGGGCGCCACATAGATCAATTAAGAAACAGATTGAGCGATAAGGCAGAATTAGGCGAGAACAGCCCTGACTATGATTTAATTAACCCCACAGCTGACCGGCGCCAAGAACAAACAGAAAGCGTAAGCAAAGAACCAAACAGAGACTTATCTGAGTCAGGCGAGGTCCAGCGACACCCTCCGGTCCCTCTAGAGGGCAGCAGGTCCGAGCCGGCCAATAATCCAGGGCCGGATGGCGGGAGGAGGAGCTCAGAGGAACGAAAAGTCCCTCCGCAAGCTCGACTCAACTCCAGAAAGTGAACTGCGCAGGTCCGGGAGAGTCAGGAGACGCCCCACGTACCTGCAGGACTACGTAGAGAAGTAATATGCAAATATTGGCAAAGTGCCTTCTGGGAGGGAAGGAGTGTAATGTATTACTGTAAGTTTTGGCGGGACTTTTAGGCGGGAAATATCTCGTTTCTGATTGGATGCAGCCTCAGGCTGAAGTGTATATAAGGAGAGGTTTTTCTCCAGAGTTTTGCTGGGTCACACTATATTAAAGAGCTGTTGTCACTAACCTGGTCTCCTGCCTCGTCAATACCCAAACCTAACACTCCGGTTACGTCTAGGTTGGATTACTGCAACGCTCTCTACATGGGGCTGCCCTTGAGGTGCACCCGGAGGCTACAGTTAGTCCAGAATGCGGCTGCGCAAGTAGTAACGGGAACCTCTCGTGGCTCCCACGTAACATCACTACTCCGTAGTCTGCACTGGCTTCCTGTGGTTTTTCGGGTGCGCTTCAAGATTTTGGTTACCACCTTTAAAGCGCTCCATGGCTTAGGGCCCAGGTACTTACGGGACCGCCTGCTGTTACCCTATGCCTCCCACCGACCCGTACGCTCTCACAGAGAGGGTCTCCTCAGGGTGCCGTCTGCCAAACAGTGTCGGCTGGCGGCCCCCAGGAGTAGGGCCTTCTCTGTGGGAGCAGTGACGCTCTGGAATGAACTTCCCCCTGGCCTACGTCAAGTGCCTGATCTTCGGACCTTTCGTCGTGAGCTTAAAACACACCTATTTATTCAAGCGGGACTGGCATAATAGTGTTGAATTTTAAATTTGGGGTTTATTAATATTTTAAAATTTTAAAATCTAAATCTTAATTTATCAGCCTTTATAATCTGCTATGTTTTAAATGTTGTTTTAATTGTATATATTTTGTTTTATCGTTGGCTGTACACCGCCCTGAGTCCTTCGGGAGAAGGGCGGTATAAAAATTTAATAAATAATAATAATAATAAGATGGTTTGCAGAAATGGCTAAAATTGTCTTGTTTAATTAAGGAGGGAACACCAATCCCTTTTATAACAGATGGGAAACTCTTTATGGACTTTTTTCTAAACATGGATAAAACAGAATTGGTTAATTTGGAACGTATTGATTAAAAAGGTTTGTTCATGAGAAGAAGGGAACCGGGATATGTAATTTGGGAGAGTCAAAATGGTAATCACTATATCTGCAACTCATGCAAAGATAGAAAATTGCTTCTTTATATATTTTTCTTATTTTGTTATCATTCAATGTTTTTTTTCATGTTTGATTTTTTTTTACTTCTTTTATGTTTCTGTAGTTTGTATAAAATTTTCTTTTAATGAAAAATATATTAAAAATAGAAAAGGCATCATTTCATACTGCACAGGAGGAGGCAATGATTAAAATGCCTTCATTTTTAAAAATACATTCCCGTGGATGGTGCAACCCTCCTTGAAGTCTTTAAGCAGACCTATCCTTCCTCCAGAAGACTTTGCATGGATGCTTCAAAGGCTTTCCTAGCTGGTCTCTGCACTTCTGTACATGTAGCTCTTTCGCTCTTCTGGCTCTCCGATAGAAGGGTGCACCCACATAACAATACAGATAATTACACCGCTCCTTCCTAGACTTGCAGGGTAAGGAATGTCAGTATTAATAGAATAACGGAAGGGACCTTTAGTTCTGTCAAACTCCCGGCCCGTGGCCGGATGCGTCATGCTCTGGTTTAGTGAAGGGGGGGAAAAGTCCAGATACGTCACGTGATGCAACCATGATGATGTGAGTTTGACACCCCTGTTCTAGTCCAACCCCCTGCTCAGGCAAGAAACCCTATACCCGTGTTGGCGAACCTATGGAACGTGTGCCAGAAGCGGCACTCAGAACCATCCTACAAGGGACGTGCGGCCTCACTGACTCCTCTTCTGCATTCCTGTGCGCACATACACACGCCGGTCAGCCTGCCTTTGTGCACTTGGGAGTGCCAAAACCTGTAAGAGCAGTGTTCTTGCTGGCATCCAAACTCCTGGGTTTCCATTGCGCAAATGCGTGACGGCTAGCTGTTTGTTGGGTGCATGCCTGTGCTGGAAACCGGAAGTTCGGGTGCTGGCATGCATGCACGATGGAATGCTGCTCTTCTGGGTTTTGGCACTCCTGCACGCACGAAGGCCAGTGAGGCTGCGCGGTCCAGGCGGGATGGTTTTGCGTTTTCCATTGTTACTGACATCTGCCTTCACTATCTCACTACTTTGCTGATGCCTGCTTGGTTTTGGAGGGCAGCCTGATGACCTCCATATCTCAGGTGACCCTACTCTTGACATGCACTCCAGGCATTCTTCACTCATCCCTCCTAGGAATATCATCCCACCATAGTGAGGCAGGATTGTAGGACACGGGGTGGGGATTGTAAGATTTTATTTTGTATGTGTTCTTTATTTCTTTGATAATTCATCTTGGGGGTCCCCAACCCTCGGTCTGTGGACCGACACTGGTCCACGCAAACAAGTGAAGCCACATCTTCAGTATGCAGGCAGCATGCAAATCCATGCATCCTATGGTCCATGGAAAAACCTTTTTCCACAGGACCAGTTCCTGGTGCCCAAAAGGTTGGTGGGCCCTGATCTACCTCAAATAAAGAGTTGTATTTTCTAAACAATTTTAAAATATGAGAAACTGTTTCAACCAAAGAGCAGTTTTTGAGATTTTCCCCTTCCCTCTTCAATCGTAGCTCTTCCCTTCTAAACAATCAATTGCTCAGTTGGCAGAAAGATTACAAGGAAGGAACCTGTTAATTATAAGCATGGTTGATATCACTGGCACCGAACATTTATCTGCCATTGAGATGGGAGTGGAGTTCTTCAGTGGGAGGTTGTGAAAATAGGGATTGTGTAATCGTTTAAGGACCTATGCAAACATCTCCCTATAAGAAATATGGGTGCCTCGATCCTTAGTGAGTCCCTCTTCAGTTCTTTTCAAGAGAAAGGTACAAAATGTGGCAAGACTTCCTGCAGGATTCAACCCGTAGGATGTCTGGGAGCCTGTAGATCTGCTCTTTTTTTCGGAGTTGCTTTTGGCTCAGGAGATGAGTGATTATAACAATAATAGTACAATTGTTTTTACAAACAGCTGTTAAGATAAAAATTGAAACTATGACAAATGTCTAATTACCCTGTCACAATAGTCTATGTAAGTCTGCCAAATGTAATTCTGATTAAGGCTCCCCTGAGAGAAAGTGCTAAAGTACAAGTTGACATTAAGGAGGGAATGGCGAGCTATAGAAACAGTTTCAGTGCCAATTACCTAATCAACTTGGGCTGCAATAAATTCTCAAAGCCTCCGGACCAGAGAACAATGTCAGGCAATTTGTATATAATTTCTCTCATTCAGGATGCTGCTGGATCCATCTCCAGTAGGAGCATAGGCAACTTATTGGTAATGGGTCTGATGGTTTGTCTACCTAAGATGACCGCTCCAGAGCTTGCAGGTCCATTGTGACCCCCAAACCTTGAGGGTCCTTGAGTGGCTCAGGCTGCTAATGCAGTCTGTTATTAACAGCAGCTGCCTGCAATTACTGCAGGTTCTAGTCCCACCAGGCCCAAGGTTAACTCAGCCTTTCATCCTTTATAAGGTAGGTAAAATGAGGACCCAGATTGTTGGGGGCAATAAGTTGACTTTGTATATAAATATACAAATAGAATGAAGACTATTGCTAACATAGTGTAAGCCGCCCTGAGTCTTTGGAGAAGGGTGGGATATAAATGTAAATAAATAAATAAATAAATAAATAAAATAATAATAAATAAAAACCCTTTTTCATGGGCCACTAAATTGGTTATTTCCAAATGTCTTATGGCAGGGGTGTCACACCCAAGGCCCGTGGGCCGGAATTTGCCCGCAAGGTGCTTAGATCTGCTCTGCGGGGGTGGCCTGGAAACAGCAAAGGACCGGCCTGCGGTGCCTGTGCCAGTGAAGATGGAGCTCAGAGGGGCCACATGTGGCCCTGCCAACGCCCCATTTTCGCTGGCAGAGGGCTAGCAAAACAAACTAGAAACAAACAAAAGGAGAAATGTTTCCCATTTTGCATTTGACCGTGCAAGAAGGGACAGGAAAGGAAAAAGGGAAAGAGGAAAGACAAGGAAAAAGAAGGGAAGATGGGAAGAGAGCAAGGAAGGAAAAATAAGGAAAGAGAGGAAGGAAGAAGAAAGGAAGAGAGGGAGGGAGGAGATTATAATGAGAGTGAGGGAGGGTCTCAGGGAAGTCCTGCCTTAGCACTTGGCCACCAACATGAGTGATGTTGAGCTGGCCACGCCCACCCCTGGCCATGCCCCCTCAGCCCTCCGAGGTCAAACACAACCCTGATGCAGCCGTCAATGAAATTGAGTTTGACACCCCTGTCATATGGGATGACAAATTTGTTTGACTTTGCTTAATGTGTATCAGGGAAGGAGTGACCGAATACATAGAAATACATGCCACAGTTCCATGCAGCCCTCAGAAGAACTGAACATAGTCAGTTGGAAAATTCCAACAGTCATTAACCAATTGGAATGTGGCAGAAGAAGAAAATGGTCAAATGTAGCAGGAATGGAAGGAAGTTAACTATATTTGTTACTAAGCATAAAGGAAATCAAATTTTTATTTTGGTTTTACCTTTACCTGGTACTTTTTGAAACATGGTCTGCAAGTATGTCTCTCAAAGGCAGTGAATCCTGTATCTGGGGAAAAAATGTGGGCATCCCTTTACAATAATGTGCTAAGACTTTGATTTTTTTTTCATTATTTCCAGAGCAGAATGAATTATATTATGTATCAGTGTATTTGATTTATTAAAACTTCTATTTTCCACCATTACTGACATGCTGTTCCCCTACCAACTTTCCTCTTTTGCTCATCTATGATTTTTATGCCATGGTCACAAAATGTGCCTCTTTTCCAGTTTGATCTCCCACCAATCAATTTTGATTGGCAGATGTTCTCTAGGTTCTCCGGGAAGCTTCCATTACTTGCTGTCTTCTTCTATTAACTATATGTTAATAGTTATCTGAGTCTCAAGTTTTAAAACTGTATAGGATTAAGCACTGAAAGGCTCAGAGCCAGCCCTAGGTCAATATAAGTTTGTCTCCATTTTTCAACTTCTTGGGAATATAAATGTAGTAATATGCCCTGGGAGCAGGGGTGGGCTGCTGGGGGTTTGCAGGGGTTTGGGAGAACCTCAAATCTCACTCCTGGCTGACCCCGCCCACCCAACCTCTCCCCTACCAGGAGTCCCCACATGGCCTGTTTTGGGTCAGGTAAGTGCAGGGCGTGTGCGGAGGCTCAGGGAGGGTGAAAAACGGGCCTACTGGAAGTTTGGGAATGGGCCCATTTCCAGCTTCCGGAGAGCCTCCGGAACCTGTTTTCGCCCTCTTGGAGGCTCAAGAAAAGCCTCCAGAGCCTGGGGAGGGCAAAAAGCCCCCGCTCCTGCAGTAGAGCAGGAGGCTGACTAGGTCACACCTATCTTGACCACACCCACTCAGCAACCGGGCAGAGAACCCCTTGCTAAAAATTTTGAAGCCCCCCCCCACTGCCTGGGAGGAATATACAAGCCTTTGAATGAAATTGTGAAATTGTTTCAAGATTTAGGATTGATATTTTAACTTGAAATCTCACACATTGCCTCATAGGTGCTTCGTTGCACTTGGGCTATACCATTTATCAATCTAATCAGCAGTTTGGCAAAATTGTGGTGAAATTGTGCAAGCTACAAATCTGTCCTTTATCTGTTTATAAAAACCTGATTCATGTGGCTGAGCTCCTTCTGTTTCCTTCTGTTCTTCTTTTGAATTAGTGTCATTTATCATGGTTGATATATGGGTTCTATATATCATCTAATTACATTGATGATAGTTTAGATGAAATAGTTTTTGATGCATGGGTGTAGTATAAACTTTGTCCTAGCACTGAATGGGCAACATTTTCTTTCAGTAGAAACTGGCACTGAATGCTGTCTTCTTACTGCCCACTTAGAGTTCACCTTTGAAGAAAATGCATCCATAGAAATTGGCTTATTACCATGCTGGCTGTCAAAACTTTTCAAAGCATGCTTCTCATTGGGAAACAGGGTCCTCCAGGCAATGTCCGCCTCTCTGCCTGCAGGAAAAGATTAGTTCCTTAAAATTGTATCCTGACAATCCCCTTTCCCCTTTAATAGCACCAATGGGACTTAATTGGGCTGCCATAAAAATTGCCAAAAGAGCTTCAGAGTCTTGTCAACTCAGACGTTGGGAAAGAATGATTGTGACTAATGAAAGTGGCACAGCGTGGCATGGGATTCAGCAATTTCTCCATGTGCCACCATTAAGAAAGTAAGAAAAGCATGCACCGAATTCCTTCCAAGCCTTTTAATAAGTAAGTCTACTCTGGGTCAGTGGTGGAATGCTGGTTCGGTGAGCGCGCTTTGCACACAGCGCTGAAAATGGAGCATTTAGAAGCTCAGCTGCTTACCTTCCAAGTCAGCAAGGGTAAGTAGAACAGCGGGGGGGGGGGGGGGGAGGGTAATCAGCTATGTCGCACGATTGAGATGAGCTACAAAGCAGGAAATAAAAGCAGGATAGAGCAGCGGTATCGGAGCTACCGGTTTGCCTGAACCGGTCTGAACCAGCTGAATACCACCTCTGCTCTGGGTCATGTTACCGGGAGGAAGGCAGGAAAGAAAAAAAGAAAGCAGACTTAGTATGGAAGGGTCACTGTCCCAGTGGTCCATTCTGGGCCACTGTCCAGTTGACTGCCCACAGAAGATGCATTGAGGAAAATGTTCTCAATTTTTTTTCTCTACACCCACTGTTCAGATCCGGCTCATTTTCAGAGTTGACTTTTCCCTCACTTAGCTTTTCCTCTCACTTCAGATTTGATCTACTTCTGTCCTGTTTTTAAATATCCTGAAGATAGATAAATGGAATGGTAACTGCCTTACGTAAGTTCTTTCCTACATTCTGTTGGGTCTGTAATAACAAATTAAGGAAAGCATGTGAAATATAACTTCTGGAATTCTTCCTAGTCTCCTTGCAATTGGTGGCTACAAGAGGTTTCTATATTTTCCCCCATATAATGAAATCATCTGGATTTTTTCCCTCAAGGACTAATGATCATGTGTACACACGTGTTGCCTTTGGTGTTTCTTGTGTAAAAATGATTTTTCAAATATTTAATCAAGGCAGGTACATCTCTTGTTATTTATTTACAGCTTTATCAACTGTCACTAGTTCCTATGCACCTTATAAGTATTTAATAAATATCAATAAAATCAGTAATAAACACAACAAATATAATGATAAATTCAATCACCCATTGCTGGTAATAGGTAATAGCAATAATATATAGTTAAAACCTTATGAAAGAACTCAGTTTTTTAACCTTTCTGTAGTTGTCACCAATAAAATACTTACTTCCAGCCAATTTTTACCTCCAGATGGCTTGACATTTTCCTGATAAATGTTTATCAGGAAAATGTCATGTTTAGTTTGCTGATTTGCAAGTGTGATTAGCAAATATATATGTATTTAGATGATTACATACAGTATCCATTTACTATATATAAGATAACTATGGTACAGTCATCTCTGTAAATATATTTATTCTTTGCATATAACTTGGCTGTGTGTGTGTGTGGGCTTGTGTGTGTGGGCTTGTGTGTGTTTCTTGTTTCTTCTCTATTGTCATATTGCTTCTTTGTATATTTATGCAAATGTGCTCTTTCCTAGGGCACGCTGGGTAGGTAGGTTTTTGAATGGATCCCATATCAGGATTCTGAATCTACCCAATTCTTCCTTTTTTCTTTTTTTTTTTTTTTATTAAAAAAGTTTTACAACAATTAAATTTTTCCCCCTCCCCCCCTCCCTCCTAAACCCCCCTCCCCCCCCGGACTTTCCGGAGCAAACACAAGGTATAGTTCCTTAAACAAAACAGTCATACATTAAACTTTTTAAAATCTAACACAATTATAATCTTTCTCTCTCACATAACCTGACTTCTTCCATTAAAATCAAAAATAACATCCTTCATTCAAAAGCAATCCGAAATTTCTTAATCCGATATCTATTTTGAATATAATCAATCCAGTTCTTCCATTCATTTAAATATTTTTCTTGAGTACTGTCTTTCAGGAAGGCTGAGATTTTAGCCATCTCAGCCAAATTGGAAACTTTCAATATCCATTCTTCTATTGTGGGTAATTCTTTTTTCTTCCAATATTGTCCAATCAACAGTCGTGCTGCTGTTATTAAGTTCAGAATCAACTTAGTCTCAATCACTGTACAGTCCGTTGTTATTCCCAAAAGGAAAAATTGCGGTAGAAACTTTATCTTCTTCTTCAGAACATTCTGCATAATCCACCAGATTCTTATCCAGAAAGACTTAATTTTCTTACAAGTCCACCATACATGAAAATATGTAGCATCATCACAATTACATCTCCAACATTTCGCTTGCATATCTGGATACATACATGATAATTTTCTTAGGATCTAAATGCCATCTATAAAACATCTTATAAAATTTTTCCTTAAATTCTGCGCTATGTAAATTTAACATTTCTAACCCAAATTTTTTCCCATGTTTCCAACATTATTGGTTCTTGAATATTCTGTGCCCATTTTATCATACAATCCTTTATTAAATCTCTTTCAGAATCTATTTCTATCAACACAGTATACAATCTCTTTATATGCCCCTGAGTTTGATTTCTAATTTGTTTAACCAGATTTTCTTCATTTTGAATGATACCAATTTTCTGATCTTCTTTCCATCTAGCCTTTAACTGTCCATATTGAAACCAAGTATAATTCCTCCCTTCTTCTTTTAATGTATCCAAAGATTTTAGTTGTAAATTTCCCCTCTCATTGTATAAAAGATCTTTATAAGTAATCATTTCTTGTTCCTGTTCTATATTTATATTCTCTACCCAATTCTTCCATATGGATGCATTGGATTCTTTTTCTGGAATGCTTTTTTCTCTAGCTCAACCTCTCATCTAGTCCACTTTAGAACCTGGTCTTATTTGGGTCTGAGGGTCCCATCACACCACATTTACTTCTGTTGTGTTTTGTTTTGGGGGAGAGTTATTATTCAGATAGACATAAACAGTTAAATTCCTGAGTCCTTTTACATATTTTTTTTTTGCAATATTCGGTTCAGAAGAAAAATGGACTCCTAATCTAGAATCACTTTATATTATTAACTAATTGTAGATGTCATTTTATTTATTGTGCTGTAAATGGACCACACAGAACATTTCCCCAATATCTCCAGAAATATGGTCGAAATTCCACAATTTCCCAGCCAGGCTCCATTTGTTTATATTGTTAGACTTGTTTGTTGTTGAATCCTTCTAGTTTCTATAGAGCAGCATAAAACATACAGAGATTAAGCTAGAGAAGGATGATTTAGAATATGATGTGAGAGCAAAACGAGTAAACTGTTAGTAGTTTGGAAAGACAACCTAACAACTTAGACTAGGTAACAGCCTGTTGGAATTCCACATCTAGCATTTTGCATTGTTCTTCCTTTGCTTCAACCTTTTGAGGATGTGCTGTTATTTAGAACTTCAGGAAGGGAAAAGTACCGATGCCAATATCTGCAATAAATTAATTTCTTTTAACCATTGGTCTCATAATTGAAATTGCTTGGGGGAATCAGAAAATGTGTTGACATTCTGCAAAATTGTTTGCATGCAATTTAATTGTCTTAATCCATTACATACAGTGATGGGATTCAGCCAGTTCGCACCACTTCGGGAGAACTGGTTGTTAACTTTCTGAACAGTTTGGCAAACTGGTTGTTAGAAGAAATCATTAGGGCAGAGAACCGGTTGTTAAATTGCTTGAATCCCACCACTGATTACATACATTGTTGTATGTATCATATATAGAGCATGCATGAGCATATTAACCTTCCCAAACCTGGTGCCTGCCACATGTGTCAGAACTCCCAGAATTCCAGATAAGGAATTTTTTCCCCCTTGTCTTTCTCAGTCATGTAATAGGCTGAGTCAGTGGTGGGTTTTGAAATTTTTTCCTACCGGTTCTGTCGGCATGGCTTGGTGGGTGTGGCTTGGTGGGTGTGGCAGAGGAAGGATACTTTAAATCTCCATTCCCACCCTACTCCAACATTACATTACTGTAAAATCTCCATTCCCTCTCCAATTCAGGGGAAGGTTACTGCAAAATCCCCATTTCCTCCTGATCAGCTGGGACTTGGGAGGCAGAGAATAGATGGGGGCGGGGCCAGTCAGAATTTTTACTACCGGTTCTCTGAACTACTCAAAATTTCCACTATACACTCAGCCCAGAACTGGTCAGAACCTGCTGAAACCCACCTCTGGGCTGAGTGTATGGTGAGAAATTCAGCACAGTAAAATAAAGTTTTTCTTAAAATTCCCTGAGTTTGATTTCTAATTTGTTTAACCAGATTTTCTTCATTTTGAATGATACCAATTTTCTGATCTTCTTTCCATCTAGCCTTTAACTGTCCATATTGAAACCAAGTATAATTCCTCCCTTCTTCTTTTAATGTATCCAAAGATTTTAGTTGTAAATTTCCCCTCTCATTGTATAAAAGATCTTTATAAGTAATCATTTCTTGTTCCTGTTCTATATTTATATTCTCTACCCAATTCTTCCATATGGATGCATTGGATTCTTTTTCTGGAATGCTTTTTTCTCTAGCTCAACCTCTCATCTAGTCCACTTTAGAACCTGGTCTTATTTGGGTCTGAGGGTCCCATCACACCACATTTACTTCTGTTGTGTTTTGTTTTGGGGGAGAGTTATTATTCAGATAGACATAAACAGTTAAATTCCTGAGTCCTTTTACATATTTTTTTTTTGCAATATTCGGTTCAGAAGAAAAATGGACTCCTAATCTAGAATCACTTTATATTATTAACTAATTGTAGATGTCATTTTATTTATTGTGCTGTAAATGGACCACAGAACATTTCCCAATATCTCCAGAAATATGGTCGAAATTCCACAATTTCCCAGCCAGGCTCCATTTGTTTATATTGTTAGACTTGTTTGTTGTTGAATCCTTCTAGTTTCTATAGAGCAGCATAAAACATACAGAGATTAAGCTAGAGAAGGATGATTTAGAATATGATGTGAGAGCAAAACGAGTAAACTGTTAGTAGTTTGGAAAGACAACCTAACAACTTAGACTAGGTAACAGCCTGTTGGAATTCCACATCTAGCATTTTGCATTGTTCTTCCTTTGCTTCAACCTTTTGAGGATGTGCTGTTATTTAGAACTTCAGGAAGGGAAAAGTACCGATGCCAATATCTGCAATAAATTAATTTCTTTTAACCATTGGTCTCATAATTGAAATTGCTTGGGGGAATCAGAAAATGTGTTGACATTCTGCAAAATTGTTTGCATGCAATTTAATTGTCTTAATCCATTACATACAGTGATGGGATTCAGCCAGTTCGCACCACTTCGGGAGAACTGGTTGTTAACTTTCTGAACAGTTTGGCAAACTGGTTGTTAGAAGAAATCATTAGGGCAGAGAACCGGTTGTTAAATTGCTTGAATCCCACCACTGATTACATACATTGTTGTATGTATCATATATAGAGCATGCATGAGCATATTAACCTTCCCAAACCTGGTGCCTGCCACATGTGTCAGAACTCCCAGAATTCCAGATAAGGAATTTTTTCCCCCTTGTCTTTCTCAGTCATGTAATAGGCTGAGTCAGTGGTGGGTTTTGAAATTTTTTCCTACCGGTTCTGTCGGCATGGCTTGGTGGGTGTGGCTTGGTGGGTGTGGCAGAGGAAGGATACTTTAAATCTCCATTCCCACCCTACTCCAACATTACATTACTGTAAAATCTCCATTCCCTCTCCAATTCAGGGGAAGGTTACTGCAAAATCCCCATTTCCTCCTGATCAGCTGGGACTTGGGAGGCAGAGAATAGATGGGGGCGGGGCCAGTCAGAATTTTTACTACCGGTTCTCTGAACTACTCAAAATTTCCACTATACACTCAGCCCAGAACTGGTCAGAACCTGCTGAAACCCACCTCTGGGCTGAGTGTATGGTGAGAAATTCAGCACAGTAAAATAAAGTTTTTCTTAAAATTCACTGAGCAGTGCGCAGTGAAACTAAGCAATTTGTTTCCCCAAATTATAGCAATGGCCACAAATCTGTATATATTTAAAACCTTTTTAATGCTAAAGCTCGGTGGATTCTGATTGGGGTTATAATTCAGCAAGTAGGGCATCTCTCACTTATATTTTCCCCTGTGAAAATTGCAGGATTGTATTTTGCTTCTAAAACCACATCAGAAAGGAGGGGGAAAAAGGTTCCAGCCCCCTTATCTTCTTGCCTAGACATGGTATCTGTTCCTAAGCTTTTATATGAGTAAGAATAAAGCAATCATATAACTATAGTACATGTGATATATTACAGGCAAAATGTAATTAGAATTTCAGATGGTTGTAACTTGTAGTTTGCCTTTGAAAAGATTCATGATGAAGTCATCATTTGCTATGAACCCTGCTAACTATTTCCAGAATCCACAGTGGTTCTTTTAATGCCGGTTGTTCAAAAACACTATTAGAATAGGATAGTTGATGTTGTGGATGCTTGTAACCTTCCAAGAGACATCTGGTTATCCACCACAGGCTATAAGGTGCTATCTTAGATAAAGTTTTTGCTTTGCTTGTACTCTGACCTTTTACCTTAGCTTGGGAGGGCAAAATTATTATTATAGTTTAAATTCCCAACCAGCTCTGAAGTTCAGTGTCTCGCAGCCTAATGTAATGATAAAATTGGGAGGTGATATGGAGACAATTTCTCTTTTTGAAGAAAAAAATATTATATATTTTCAATACCCTGACATTTATTTTAAAGCATTGCTAGGAATTCTAATTGGTGAGTTCCTCCCTGTCAAATTTAGTTTAGTCTTTGGAAAATATTATGATCTTAACAGTATAGTTGATCTCTGCAATTGGAAGGTCAAAATTCTGTAGTTTATATTTTAGAGGAGACTTCTATATTTTGGGCATATTTTTCTTCTGTTAATAATTACATTACGTCTAGGAGATATGGCTTTTCAAAACAACCAACTCTTGCAGTTGTTCAGGGAGGAATGAATTTTTAGCTTCTGAGAATGTTCTGTCTCAGGCAGTTGAATATCTGCAATGTATTAAGACATGAGTTGGAATTTAATAATAAATAAACCAGACCTGAACTAATTTATATTTCCCAAACAAATACTTGAACCAGCAAGTCATTATCCTTTGCTTTTCACATGCCTCTCTGAATTTTGCAAGGCAAATTCTCTGTCCTTAAAGATGTTTACATTAGATACAATTGGATTTTTTAAAAATGGCATACGGTGGTCTGATCAAAAAGAAAGCCACTGCAATTAAGCATCTTGATATGGTTGTCATATTGATTGAGGTCATTCGAAATGTAAAAGAGATACAGCTATGTTATTTATTCTGCTAGCTTCCATTTGTGTCACAATTTGAGGCTTTTGTGAAAAATGGAATTCGTCTGCAACCATTAAGGACAGCCCATAGAACCCAAAGACACGAAATAAATTTAAGGTTTGGTTTTCCAACCTTGTCACTGGACAATTTTGTGCAACTTTTTTTTTAAAAAAATCTGGGGCCTGAAATTAAAGTGTTTGACTTTATAAGAAAGTATAGCATCATTCTTTGGCCTTTTCTCTTGAACATTACAAATTTTGCCATTTGTCTTGCCTTTGTGAGATTGGGAGAGAAGCTATTTTTTTTTTAATGTAGGTATATTGCTTTAAAATTAGTAATGGTAACCTGTAATAAATAAATGTTACTTTCAAAGAAGGAAAGTTCATAGGGGCCTTTGTATGTCTTAACAAAAGCTTACAAGGAAGCAAGGTATCAAATTAACACATTTTGTTCTAAAGACATTTAAATACATAATTTTAATTCCTGTTGCAACCAAAAATGAATATAATAAGAGCCTTTGTTTAAAGCACAATTTCCCATACTATATTCCATTTTCTATTTAATGGATTTGTGGGCAGGAGAGAAGGACATCATAATACGTTTTTACCAAAGAAGGTACTGCAGTGGTGGGTTGCTACTGGTTCGCCCCAGATCTGGCGAACCAGTAGCAGCAGCGGCAGGAGGCTCTGCCCCCCCTGCCCGGACATCTCTGCACATGCGAGCAAACCAATAGCAAATGAAATTGAAACCCACTACTGAGGTACTGGTACATATATCACACGAGAAACTGGATTCAGGCAATTGTTTTCTTCACTTGAGGTGGAGAAGATGTAAAGGGCTAGTTTTTATGGAGTCTGAATAATGATTGCATGGTAGTGGGTGAGGGAGAGCTTATTCAGAATCAATGCCATTTTTAGTGGAGACATTTTACAATCATTCTTTCAATTTCAAATATTGGCCAGATAATGTTAAGTTGAATCATGTCAAGAATATTCTAATGTAAGTATCCTTCTGAGGACACTTGAGCTTTGGTGCTCTCTTAGCTTGTCTAGTATTGATGATGTTACCTAGTTTAGTAATGAAACATCTGCAAGAAAACAACCAAGCTCAGAGAGCACCAAGAACCTGTCATTTCAATCCTGAGCTACAAACATTCTCCTTTGTTGATAAGTATCCTTCTATTCTTGGAAATACTACACTTATCCTTTTCAGTTAGAGGAAAAATCAGCCTCTCTTTTTCGTCCCATGGAAGATGCTCTCCTCCCATCTCCTTACACCTTTGCCAGATGTACTAACTAATGTGTTTAGCCTAAGATATCTTTCTGGTGATAGAGGTACATCTTTATCTTAAAAGCAAGCAAGCAAAAGGATGGATGCTGGGTATTTTTTTATCTATCACTCCTCCCCAAACACGGTGTAACCTTCTACCTACCTCCCAGTAACATAAAGAACCAGAACAAATGCAGTAATAAACATGTTCTTAAACAGCTCAATTCGTCCATTAACTAAAAGGTAAAGCTCACAAAATGAACACTATGGAATAAAAATTCTAACTTTTATATCATTCATCTACTTTTTACTAAAAGACAAGGAATCAGACAAATAAAAGACAACTGTACAGACAACTGTATCCTTGTGTATCTAATGAAAAAAGACCCAAATTTGATCTCCATTAAGATATCCCACACCAAATAGATGCACTCTGCCTATTTCCCCTTATTTCTAAGAAGTCCACCTTTGTTTCTGAGGTCCCAAAGGTGCTTTTTCAAAACAGGACTTTGTTTTTCCCTGAAGACATTTTACTTTTCATCCAAGAAGCTTCTTCAGAACTTCTTCAGAAGGAAGGCCAACAGAGGACAAAAGCTTGCGAGGATGCAAGGTATCAAATTAGCACCAAGAAGCTTCTTGGATGAGAAGCGAAATGTCTTCAAGAAAAAACAAGTCCAGTTGCCTTTTGAAAAAGCACCTTTGGGACAACCATGACCCGGATGAATGAGAATCTCCATAGTCCTTCATTTCTGAGGCTTCCAGCTGCACCAATAGCAACTTAAAACAGCCAATTCTCAAATCCCTCTTGTTTTTTGGCATTTAAGAAGTTACTTGCAACCTTTCTAGAAGTGTCTACATATAAAAAAAAATCTTAAAATCATGAGATTGAGAATTACGTTTTAACTTCTTTAAAACATTTAACTTCTTCCAAATTCTTCTAGATATGGAGTTTGTGCATAGCACACTAGGCCAATCTAAACATTATAACCTAAGTTTCCTTTCTTAGTCAGTTATCTACAGACTATCATTTTTTGTTCTAAGATGTATCATTTCACATTTGCTTGTATTTAATTACTCGTTCTTCTTATTAGGATAATTTCTTTGGAATCTCCTTTATTGACATTATTTGTTTTAACCTTGCTAAGGTATTTGGTAAAATCAGGAATCCTGCTGACTCTTAATTCTAGACACTGTTTCTTATCAATACATTAAAAATGTAAGAGCCCAAGAATATTATTTGAAAATCCTATTTTCATGCCTTCATTATAAAAAACTATCCATATAGTCTTATTCCTCCTTTCAATTCTTTAATTATCATTCGTATCCCTAAGGAAGATGACATTACATTACATGACCTTCCTCATTTGAAATTCTCATTCCATTCTGAACAAGCCAATGGCAGAGTTCTTTTTAAACTTCATAGCACTTATGGCAGTTGTCCAGTCCCTGGAGAGACCCAGATAAGGAAAAGCTATGTTTTCTCAATTATTGTGGGCATCAAATTGGAGAAAGTTGGCTTAAACTTGTAAATCTGTTTAATTTTCATGTTATCAAAGAATAGTTTCCCACAGTACTTTGTTTGTAGATTTAATTACTTGGGAAATTCTATCATTAGTCTTCATGTGCTAACTTTTATCTTTGGGAAAGCTTTTATTCAAAAGACTAAGCATTAGGAAAGTTTGACTGAAAAAGAAAATTAACTAATTTAGTCTAAGTATCTTTGGACAAAACATCCTCATAGAGTAGATTGTTAAATCTTTTTACTTGAAAGAGAACAGCATTGATTTACTTTACTATAGTACTAAAATAAATTGCTTACCTGTGAAGAATCTTATTGAAACATAGGTAATGTTGAGATTCATTCATGTTAAATTCTGAGACTGATATTCTTCTGATAATGTAAAATACTGCCAAAACTACAGTCTGTTTTCATTCCTGATTGCAGCTCATAAAGTAAAAATTTTAGACAGGGTTCTCAACCAAATGGGGATTTAAAACTCTGGAGTAATTCAGCAATGTGCCCCAGATAAGAGGAAACTCTTCTAATTTATAAAGAGATTGGTCAAGGTTGTCACCTTGTATATATCTGTAACTTGATTTATTATGTCTGCATTTATTTATTTGATTTACATTTTGCCTTTATTTTGTGCACCTCAGGGCAACATAAATCTGTTTCTTTATCTCTATATAATGACGGGCATATCTTTGCAGCTATGAGTTCTAAAACGATATGGAGGAGGAAAAACAAAGCAAATGACTGCTGCAGGCAGTAGGACTAATATGAGCAGCTTTGAAAAATTTGTAGATTAAAAGTGGATCTAAATTGCATTATTCAAATAATTGAATTATAGGTTCTTTTTGAGTACGAAATTCCATGATTCAATGATTTGAAGGATTCAATGGCTCCTTTCAGTAGTCTGTCCTCTGATTATCATGTATCACATGCTTGGTCAATGTAGCTTATTACTAGAACCTATTGTTAAAGGGATAGGGATAGCCTTGAAGGACAGGAGAATGAACTGCTATCATGGTGATGGTCGGATACGGTAAGTGGGTCTGAGCCTGGGCCAAGAAAATAATTTGAGAAAGCATCCCAGATAAACTTCTCCCTAGTTCACATGAAGACAAATGGAAAGAGAAGGAAGCGCATTCAGATTTTCAAGATAATGTTACTATGGTTGTTATGATAAAATAGTTCTAACTTATATGGCATTGGTTTGGTTTGGTCTGGTCTACCTTGCTGAGCTGACACCTATACTTCGTTGCTAAGTGGGAGAACATTTATTTATTTATTTATTTTATTTTATTTTATTAGATTTTTATACCGCCCTTCTCCCGAAGGACTCAGGGAGATAATAAAAAACCCACAATATACACATTAAAACAAAACTAAAACCGAGCATATTACAAAGATGGCCGAAATTTAAAACAATTTAAAACCCTAAAATTCATAAATAACCCCAATTAAAAATTTAATAAAAACTTTTAAGCCAGTCCCGCTTGAATAAATAAGGGCGTTTTCAGCTCACGGCGAAAAGTCCGAAGATCAGGCACTTGGCGTAAACCAGGGGGAAGTTCGTTCCAAAGCATAGGAGCTCCAACAGAGAAGGCCCTACTCCTGGGGGCCGCCAGCCGACATTGTTTGGCGGACAGCACCCTGAGAAGACCCTCTCTGTGTGAGCGTATGGGTCGGTGGGAGGCATAAGGTAACAGCAGGTGGTCCCGTAACCCGGGCCCTAAGCCATGGAGCGCTTTAAAGGTGGTAACCAAAATCTTAAAGCGCACCCGAAAGACCACAGGAAGCCAGTGCAGACTGGCTTACATATACTTTGTAAGTTGTAAGTTGAAAGTCATTTAAAAAAAAAGATATATATTTTTTCTTATTCTGGATCTGATTGAAAGGTTCCTCCAGCCAATATTCTAGTCTCATAGTGGTCAGTGAATTGCCAAAAGAAGCTCACACGCAGGGCACAAATGCACAATACCATCTTGCTAAAGTTGGTCAAAGCTGATATTACTGTTAATAGAGGTAATATATAGCTGTGACAGATAGGCCATAGTAGGAATTCCATTCTCCAGGAATATCTTCAACCTCTCCCTTTTAAAAACTATTCAACTTAGTAGATATCACTGCATCTTCTGGGTATTGGTTTCACAAATAGTTATGCACTAGTTGAAAGAGCATCTCCATTTCTTTTGAAACCAATTCCACAATCTGGTATTTCTGGCTTTTGTTTTGTTTTTGGGAGATTCTCATAGTAAATGATGGGAAATACCTTTGACAGAGTCTCTGGGGAGACATTGATACAATAGACAATATTGAACTAAGCATTTGAAAATATCTAAAACAGTTTCCTATGTTCTGTCTTCTTGAGTCCAGTTGCATTGTACAGATACTTTAAAGACAAGAAACTTAAAACAGATAATTAATTTCTTCAGACAGGTCTGTGCACCACTCCCCTCCAGACAACTTGATAGTTGGCAGTAATTCCAGAAGCTCTGCAGAGCACTTGAATAGGAAATGTGTATGGACTATGTGAATAAGGACAAAATTCTTTCAATATAGTAACAATTTCAATACTAGTCTTATACTTTTTCCCGATCCGATGCCCTCTAATTGTCTTGGCCTTCAATCCCTGTAATCTGCCAGCCAGTAAAAGATGGAATTATGAAAGTTAATATCCCAACACATCTGGAGCGGGCTATCATATGGTATAAGAATTGGAAAAATGTCTTTTGGTAATCAAAACATTTTTAACCTACTATTCTTGATGAGTCTTACATCCACAGTGGATTTGAAGGAAGGGAAGATTTGGCATGCGCTCTAAAATCTGAAGTATCAGAGCAGGAAATTTTCCAGTTATTGCCTTTTTTTTTTTTTTTTTTTTGCATCTGCAGCTTTCCCTTTAAAAGTCACACATAGTTTGGAAACTGACAGACTTTTTTTCTTCTTCCCCTATAGGGTGTCTCCTCTGCAGAAGTCAGAAATAGTAGACATGGTAAAGAAACATGTGAATGCCATCACTTTGGCCATTGGGGATGGTGCCAACGATGTTGGAATGATCCAGACGGCTCATGTTGGAGTGGGGATCAGTGGCAATGAAGGCATGCAGGCAACCAACTCTTCTGATTATGCAATAGCACAGGTTAGATGCCTACAAAGAAACAGCTTTCATATCCTGTTGAAAGGGTGTTGGCTGCACAGGCAGCATAAATACTTCACTGCTGATCTGGAGGCCAAGCAAATGTCCTTTCCTCGCCTCCCCCATCTTTCCTTTTAGGATGCTGACTTAATGCAGAGAACTTGTAAATATGTGCAATACTTTCCATTGTACTAAGCCAGGAGCCATTTCATCCTAAATGCTGAGATTTCTTTTTCTCCATCATTGTGTTTCGACCATATTTCCAGAAGTCTGGAAAATGATTTAGACATTGCAGCTGTCAAAATAATAGTTCCTCCTCCTCCTCCTCCTCCTCCTCCTCCTCCTCCTCCACCACCACCTCCTCCTCCTCCTCCTCCTCCTCCTCCTCCTCCTCCTCCTCCTCCTCCTCCTCCTCCTCCTCCTCCTCTTACTTTTATTCTTGCAATAGACATTTGTTGATAACCAGTACCTTTTCTACAATAGAGACTATCACTCCTTTTTATTTCAGTGATCTAAGGAAATGCTATGACAGAAGTTTAATATTCTTTAGCATCCTACTTCTGGTCAGGAGTGATCAGTGATAAGTTTCAGAGGTGGGCACGAAACACTGACTTTTTTCAATTGTCTTAATTTTGAAATTCTTTGATGACGTATAAGATTTTCTTACGCAGCAGCACTTTAAACTTATTATATAGAGATACCTGAATGCGCACAATGATAATAAACATATGCTTAAACATAACCATCATATCCATCGTTCTGAGCTGTAGAGTTTAACTTTCATTATTCACTGTAAAGTTAATTTTTTAATATTGATTAATTACAGCATCCCTGGTAATGCTATCCTTGCCTTCCGAAGTGAAACATACAGGCTAATGTTTTAAACAATTAAGCAGTGGTGGGTAGGCATTATCCAAGCCCCAATTCAGCCTCTATTAGTACTTACTATAGTTCTGATTTTAGGATTCCAAAAGGCACAATATGATAAGGGACACATAGTTATATGGGAGTCCTTATCAATCCCTTGGCATTTATTCAGAGGTTATCAGTGAAAGACCTCACCATCACCTTTATTTAATCTCTGGGATTGAAGGAATGGCTGTTAGAAGTAAATCAAGATCAGTTTATATTGCTGCAGTGTGTGGCCGCCTAGATAATATTAAACTCCCACTCCTATAATTTCTTTCTGTTTGCAGTGCTGGTTAAAACTGATGGAATGCAAATTTTAAAAAAGCAAAACAAACAGCCTTCCAGCCGGTCTCCGGACCCAACAGCAGTTAGGTAGATAGGAATTCCATTTTTGGTGTATCCTTTTTCTTGATTGATACATCATCATGAAGGGAATTTGGTTTGAAAACAATAAAAAAGATGCTTCAATATTAATTAAAGCAGCTTTTCCCAGAGTCCAGTGTGAACTTTGGGAGCTACAATCCTTGTTTTAGGGGCACCAAACTGAATTAGAGCATGGGGGGCTGCTGGGGGTTCTCAGGGGTTCAGGAGAGCCTCTAAGATTCTGTGCAGTTCGGAGAACCCCCAAATCTCACTCCTGGCTGGCCCTGCCCACACCTCCCCTCCCATCTCCAGAGTCCCCACATGGCCCATTTTGGATGCAGGTAACTGCAGGGCGCGCACGGAGGCTAGGGGAGGGCGAAAAACAAGCCTATCGGAAGTTCAGGAAGGCTGGAAACGGGCCCATTTCCGACCTCCAGAGGGCCTCCGGAGCCTGGGGAGGCTGTTTTCACCTTTCCAAAGGCTCAAGAAAAGTCTCGAGCCCAGGGAGGGCAAAAACGCCCTCCCCCCCACCCACCCCGTGGTGCAGGAGGCCGACTAGGCCATGCCCACCATGGCCACACCCACCTAGCAACCGGGCAGAGAACCCCTTGCTAAAATTTGTGAAGCCCACCCCTGAATTAGAGTGATACTTAAACATTTCCAAGATATCTTTCAAAGGAGCACATTATTGGTTTCTTAACGACCTATCAATAGAGTGAAGGGAATGTATTCATTTCAGAAGACAATGCTTGTTCTAGTACAAGAATTAGCCTTCTGTCTTAAGAAAATCTGGGAATGAATAGGTCTTAAGCTTGGAGTTCTTGAGAAGCTGAGATCCTTCAATATTGTTTCAGTTTAGGATACATGATTAACTTCTTTTTTCCTTCTCCTCTGAGACAGATATAAGTCTAATCAGACATTTTTGATAACAACCTAGAGCTCTTTTTCTGTCCTATTGTCTGGTCTGTTCTTATGGGTGCAAAGGCTTTTCAAAGTTACTGCCAATGTATACTTAGCCTTGGCGTTCCCCTTGTCCTGTTCTTCTTTGAGAAGATACCAGGATTCTCATCTGATTTTATTTATTTTATTTATTTATTTATTTTGTCACAACATCATACAAAAAGATTATATAGTATATACACATATAAACATATATAGGAAGAAGAAAAGAAGAACAATAGGACAGGAACGGTAGGCACGTTTGTGCGCTTATGCACGCCCCTTATGGTCCTCTTAGGAATGGGGTGAGGTCAATAGTAGAAAGTTTTTGGTTAAAGCTATTAGGATTATGGGAAGAGACCACAGAGTCAGGTAAAGTATTCCAAGCACTGATGATTCTGTTGCAGAAGTCATATTTTCTGCAATCTAGATTAAAGCGGTTTACATTAAGTTTAAATCTATTGGTTGCCCTTGTATTATTGCAATTAAAGCTGAAGTAGTCTTTGACAGGAAGGACATTACAATAGATGATTCTGTGAGTTAAACTTAGGTCTTGTCGAAGGCGACGGAGTTCCAAGTTTTCTAAGCCTAGGATTTCAAGTCTGGTGGGATAAGGTATTTTGTTGTTTTCAGAGGAATGGAGAACTCTTCTTGTAAAATATTTCTGGACACGCTCAATTGTATTGATGTCAGAGATGTGGTGAGGGTTCCAAACAGGTGAGCTGTATTCTAGAATTGGTCTAGCAAATGTTTTATATGCTCTGGTTAGTAGTGTGGTGTTTTTGGAAAAGAAGCTACGCAAAATTAGGTTTACAACTCTTAGAGCTTTTTTTGCTATGTAGTTGCAGTGGGCTTTGGCACTTAGATCATTTGACATGAAAACTCCAAGGTCTTTAACGGGATGGGGGTCGTCTGTAAGGTAATGTCCATCTAGTATGTACTTAGTTTTAGAGTTCTTTTTCCTATATGTAAGACTGAGCATTTGCTGGTTGAAATTTGGAGCTGCCAATTTTTAGACCAAGCGGTTAGATGGTCAAGGTCGTTTTGAATGATAGAAGCGTTGTCTGTGGTGTTAAATAGTTTGACATCGTCAGCAAAGAGAACACAATTACTTGAGATGTGGTCACAAAGATCATTAATGTATAGAATGAAGAGTGTTGGTCCAAGGACGCTGCCTTGAGGAACGCCACTCTTGACAGGAACAGGATTTGATAAAGCATTGCCAATTTTGACCACTTGTTGTCTGTTAGACAGAAAAGCAGATATCCATTTGTGGAGGGGTCCTGAGATGCCATAGGATGTTAGTTTAAGGAGAAGTTTATCGTGTACTACTGAGTCAAAAGCTTTGCAGAAGTCTATGTAGATTGCATCTATTGATTTGCCTTGATCTAGATTTGAAGTCCATATGTTTTTGCAGTGGAGAAGTTGTAAGTTACATGATAACTTTTTCCTGAAACCAAATTGTTTGTTGGAGAGTAGGTTGTTAGTTTCTAAGTGTGAGGTAATGGATTGATTGATGATAGATTCCATGACTTTGCAGGTGACGCAGCAAAGGGAGATCGGTCTGTAGTTTTCGACTAAGCTGGGGTCTCCTTTTTTGAAGATGGGGATGACTGTGGCTAGTGACCAAAGTTTGGGAAGAGAACTGGTAGTGAAAGCTTTATCAAAGATAATACTTAGGGGTTCAGCTATATTAATGGAAAGTTTTTTTAAGAAATATGCACATAGACCATCAGGTCCAATAGAAAGCGATGGTTTTAAGTTGTGAAGAGCTTTACCAACGTTGTCTTCTGTGAAATCTATGTGAGTTAAATCATCATAGTCATTGCTGGTTCGTTTGTGGAATGTTGGATATGTGTTATCGGAGTTAACAAAAACTGAGCCAAAGAAAATGTTGAAGAGGTTTGCTTTGACTGTTTCGTCATTGCATTCTTTGTTGTTAGAATCTTTTAGTGGTGGGATGGATCTTGAATCTTTAAGTTTACTGTTGACAAAATTATAAAAGGCACGATTGGAATTTGTGCGTAGAAGGTTTTCTTCTTGCTTGGTGTGGTAATTTGTGTATTCAGTTATTTTGATAAGTCCTGACCTATTCCTCCAATAAGAGGACTACAGATTCCAAATCTAAATGCTAATATATCTAGAAATATTTATTTCTCTTAAACAAATAATAATCTCATGTACAAAGAATGAAATAATTAAGAGTTCTTACTATTTAAAAGAAAGTTTAAAGTATATGGTGCAGAGACAACCCCTTCTGGGCATATCTCTCATCTTCATTATAATACAACTCAATGACTTATTTTTTTTCAGTCTTCCAAAACCAAATAGAGACATTTTTGAGGCAATTCAAATCTTGGATGTAGATTTTATTGTTTTCAAAAGGAGGAATTAATTATGTTCAAGGATCACCTTTATTATTGAACTGCTGATAGAAATTCTGAATGAGTGAGTATTCAGCTAGTTTCCTGAAGAAGAGACTACACTACTGCGCTTTGTCCTGCTTCTCACATCCTGCATTTCACTGATGTAATAAGTGTTGGCAGTCGTTGGGATGCCTGAGGCAAACTCTGGCTGACCGCCACCTTGCGGTCTGACCAGATGTTGAATGATCCTGCAAGGTGACAAGCACCATTGTTTCTGATTCAGAATGAATCTCACGGGTCCCTTCCTAGACACAGAACCACAAAAATCTGTATTTTTGTATGGAAATATGTGGGATATATATACCTAGTTATACAGTATATAAAAATGGAACAGTCTTTTAGTGGGATCATTTTTCTTCCCCTCAGAAAATGCATGCAGGAATTTCTTTAGAGTATATCCTTCTTTTTTGATCTTACTTTCTCTTAAGCTCTGCCAATATTTATTTTTTTATCCTGTCTTTATTATTGTTGATAAATAACTCTAGATGGTGAATGTACCTAATACTCCTTTCTCCTGCTATTTTCTTCACAACAATAACTCTGTGAGGTAGGCTGGGCTGAGAGAGAGAGAGAGTGACTGGCCCAAAGTCACCCAGCTGCTTTTTCATGCTGGCAGTGGGATTGGAGTCGAGTAGAATAGAATAGAATAGAATAGAATAGAATAGAATAGAATAGAATAGAATAGAATAGAATTTTTTAATTGGCCAAGTGTGATTGGACACACAAAAAATTTGTCTTGGTGCATATGCTCTCAGTGTACATAAGGAGAATAAAATACATTAATTAAGAATAAAAAGATACAACACTTTGATAGTCAAGGTTACTAATAAGCTATCAAATCGTACTAGGATATTGTTTATAAAAACAATATAAATTGAAAGATACAAGAAACATGTTTATGGTAATAAGTGGAAAGAGATAGATACTAGTAAGGAAGAGAAGAATAATAGTAATACAGAACTCATGGTCTCGTGGACCATAGAACTCATGGTCTCTTGGCTGATGTTAAATTAGTTGGTGTGTTATAATCCTTGGAAATTTTTGGGAGTGCTTTTCATTCCAAAGTTTCCTTCTGAATGAGGAACAGTGCTTTGAGAGCCCAGAGATATAGGAGATTAGATTAGTACTGGGGAACCTGTATTCGTATTTCTGCCCAGTATAAAGTCTGTTGAATTCCCTTAGCAAAATCATTGTCATTAAATCTAATCCTCAGTGCAGGAATATTGTGAAGTTGAAAAGATGGGAAATAAAATGCTTCTAAATGATCCAGGATTCCTTGGAAGTATAGTAAGCCTCTGAATGGTAAAAATAAATAAATAATAATGTAGGAAATGTTAATGAAATGGTCATTTTTATGTAATCTGATAGAAATTTTCAAAATTATTTTTGCTGAGTTATTGCCAATAAGGCAAAAGTGAATAAACAGAAGCCCATAGGGAGTATATAACATTACCCCAACCAACCCCTGGGACCCAATTTGTGCCAATCACTAGTACCCTGGGACTGTGCTGCAGAAATTCAGCAGCAAATTGACTAATTGGGGGCAGAACTTTTCTTGTTTTATTTTTCTTCTAAAAGAGACAGAGGAGTGGGAAATTTCTGGGTCTCTGGAAGTAAAATTCCTCTGTTTTGGCAGATCGTTACTGATTGTTAGGAATGTTAGTGGGTGGGGGGACAACTTCCAAAGATTATTATTATTATTATTATTTATTTGATTTTTATACCGCCCTTCTCCCGAAGGACTCAGGGCGGTGTACAGGCAAAAGTAAAAAACAGACAATACAATATACAATTTAAAATGCAAGTTAAAAAACTTATTATAATTAGCCTAAAAACTTTAAAATATATAAAAAACTAAAACCCCATTTAAAATTAGTAATAAGAAATTTAAAATCGATAAAACTTAAGCCAGCCCTCATGAGTGAAAAGATGTGTCTTCAGTTCATGCGAAGGTCCGAAGGTCAGGTATTTGGCGTAAACCCGGGGGAAGCTCGTTCCAGAGTGTGGGAGCCCCACAGAGAAGGACCTTCCCCTGGGGGCCGCCAGCCAACATTGCTTGGCGGACGGCACCCTGAGAAGTCCCTCTCTGTGAGAGCGTACGGGTCGGTGGGAGGCATGCGGTAACAGCAGGCGGTCCCGTAAGTACCCAGGCCCTAAGCCATGGAGCGCTTTAAAGGTCATAACCAAAACCTTAAAGTGCACTCGAAAGGCCACAGGTAGCCAGTGCAGTCTGTGCAGGAGCGGTGTTACGTGGGAGCTATGCGTAGCTCCCTCTATCACCTGCGCAGCTGCATTCTGGACTAACTGAAGCCTCCGAGTGCACCTCAAAGGGAGCCCCATGTAGAGAGCATTACAATAATCCAAGCGAGAGGTAACGAGCGCATGAGTGACTGTGCACAAGGCATCCCGATCAAGGAAGGGGCGCAACTGCCGAACCAGGCGCACCTGGTGGAAGGCCCTCCTGGAGACGGCCGTCAAATGATCTTCAAACGACAGCCGTTCATCCAGGAGGACACCTAAGTTGCGCACCCTATCCTTTGGGGCCAATAACTCGCCTCCAACAGTCAGCTGCGGCTGCAGCTGACTGAATCGGGATGCCGGCATCCACAGCCACTCCGTCTTGGAGGGATTAAGCTTGAGCCTGTTTCTCCCCATCCAGACCCGTACGGCTTCCAAAGATGAACAGCAGTTTGAACCAGTTGCCTGAAAATGGTGGAAGAAGTTAGCTAGTCATCTGTTATGAAGACAAAGCAGGAGTTGGATTCAGTCACTCGGTTCAACTCTATAATTCTAAAGTCGCCTCTATATAAAATGGGAGGCACACACATCTAATAAATATTAAATAAATGAATAAATAATTCTCTGATTTCCGCCCTTCCAAATGTTCTAAGCATTATCAAAATCTAGCTCTTTTAGCAATAGCACTTAGACTTAGATATCACCCCATAGTACTTTATAGCACTCTCTTTGCAATGTCAGCATAATACAATGTCAGCACATTGCCCAACAACCTTGGAAGGATGGAAGGCTAAGTCAATCTTGTGCCAGTCAGGATCAAACTCCAAACTGTGAGCAGAGTCAGCCTGCAATATTGCATTCGAACCACTATACCCCCACGGCTCTTAACACAAGGAATATTTTCTACTTCTGGAAACAATCAAAGCATCTTCATTTACCTAGCATTTTACCACAGGTACTGGGTCTACCTAATCGTATCAACAAATGCCATTTCACAGGTTCAAACAAAACCACCATGTCCAATTGGATTATATTTATTTGTTTATTTGTATATTTATATATTTGTTTGTTTCTGGAATGTTGTAATAGGAAAGGGGCAGTTGGACTCTCAAGAGAACTTAAATGCCTACACAAAACAAAAGTGGACTGAATAATCAGGGACATTATCATTCTTTCAGTGATATTGAGAGAGCTGAGAGAGCAAATTTCTGCTCCTGCTCAAAGAAAGTTGACCATCCTGGTAGTTACCGATTGTTTCAAGAAGTCCATTACTATTTCATTATGGTTTCCTACATTTTTCAATGCCAATTTAAGTCTTGGCTCTTTGCCTCTTTCTCTCATTCTTGAACCAATGACTAGGACAGAGGAAAGATTGTGAACTTGTTTCTGGCCAGATTCTGCTGCAGCTGTACTTCAGTTCTCAACATTCCTCATGATTTATTTATTAAATTTATATGTCATCCATCTCCAGTGATTCTGGGCAGCTTACAGATCATAAATCATCATCCCCTATTTAAGCTGAAATTGGTGGGAGCTGTAGTTCTTCAATGTATACAGAGCCCCAGATAATTCTGTTATTTCACTATTACCTAAGCAAGTGTGTTTATTATTGCTGAATCTGCCAGGAATTCCTTGAAGTTTACAGTCCCAAGACCATAATTAAAACATCCATAGTAGGGCTGGTTATCTGTCTATGTCTATCAATCAACCCAAATTTGTAACCCGCCCCAGTCTTGTCAGAATCCTGTGAATATCAGAAAAAATGAATAAGCTCAACATCAGCAATTAAAACTAAAGCAGTCAGTTTCCTGTGATAGCCTAAATAGGCTCCACAATCAGTCTGAGCAAAAGACTGTTTTTAATTTGCTTCTAATTTACAAGTAGGGCTGAGGAGTAAATGCCACCTTGTGAGGCTACTACAATACTAATTAAAACATATAGAATAGTAATATAGTGATTTACTAGATCAATTTAAAAATTATATTGTAAAAGCAGTCTAGCCAATATCCAGAATTCTACACATTTGCCTGTGATTTTGTCAATGTTTACTTGGGAATAAGTCCCACATATGTTTCGCCGCAAATTGAAAACGTACTTGTTTGTTCGCGCGGGGCTTTCTTAGACTGTTTAGATTCTGAATTTGAATTTTATTTAAGTTTTAAATTGGGGTTTTTTAGATTTTAAATATTTTAATTTTTCAGCCAAATTGTATAATAAGTCTTTTAACTTAATTTTTAATTGTACATTGTTCATTTTTATCCTGGCTGTACACCGCCCTGAGTCCTTCGGGAGAAGGGCGGTCTAGAAATCTAATAAAATAAATAAATAAATAAATAAATAAATAAATAAATAAATAAATAAATAAATAAATAAATAAATAAATAAATAAATAAATATGCATTTAATATCTGACTGCTGTTTTCAACTGAAAGGGATGCTATCCAGTTCCTTTCCACTACACATAGATTGTTGGATAATCATTTCAGCACATAAAACACTCTAGAGCTGTGTCTTTTAAATATCTTTAATCACTGCCATATGCCACTCCTCTGATCATAATTTTAAATAAATATCTACCCATCCATATCTATCTATCTATCTATCTATCTATCTATCTATCTATCTATCTATCTATCCATCCATCCATCTATCTATCGTCTATCATATCTATTTACCATTTATCTATCTATCTATCTATCTATCTATCTATCTATCTATCTATCTATCTATCTATCTATCTATCATCTATCTATCATCTATCATATCTATCTATCTATCTATCTATCTATCTATCTATCATCTATCATATCTATCTATCATCCATCCATCCATCCATCCATCCATCCATCCATCCATCCATCCATCCATCCATCTATCTATCTATCTATCTATCTATCTATCTATCTATCTATCTATCTATCTATCTATCTATCTTCTATCTAAAATGGCAAGCACCCCTAATACACCTGCCTCCTATTTTTTCCGCAAAATCAACCCTGTGAGGTGGCTGAGACAGAGTGACTGACCCAAAGTCATCAAGCTGACTTTCCTGCCTAAGAAAGATCTAGAACTCACCATCTCCTGGTTTCTTCACCACTACACCAGACTGAATCTCTTCCTAAGAAACTCATAAATTTAAGACAGCTTTTAGCCGATGCACAAAGAAGAGGCATTATGAGGACTTAAAAACATGGGAAGATAAAAACTAGTTTTATGAATTTTTATGAGGGCAGTTTGCATTATGTATCTCCTGCTGTAATGTATTTTTTTCCAATTACATATGGTATGGAATTGAATCTTCTCACAAGATCATGATATAAATGCCTAAGAGATGTTACAGTGAACCACAGCAAAGATGCATCAAATTTAGTATCCCACATTAGCCAATCATCTCTTTATGGGAAACCCACAAGCAGGGATTCAATAGCATCTCCTGCTCATGTTACTTACAGTAGCTACTTAAACTGGAACATGTGCTGCAATCGAACGGATAATTACTTAAAGCCAATAGCATGCTCCTTGTTCAATATTTCAGGCATGTCCACTGTGGTAAATATAAAACTTTAGAGTAATTTATACTAAGTTAATGTCACCAAGCAATGAATGGTCTCAAATTTAAATCTAAACACAATTTAAGAATTGACAGTAATTTGATGGCACACAATTGATCTTTTTCCCCCCCTCTAGTTTTCCTACTTGGAGAAGCTGTTACTTGTCCATGGAGCCTGGAGTTACAATCGAGTGACAAAATGCATATTGTATTGCTTTTATAAGAATGTCGTTCTTTATATTATTGAGGTAGGTAACATTAGCAATATATGCCTTGTTTATTTCTCTTCCTTCATTGATTATGGCAACAAGAAATGTATATACTATTGAAACTCTCCTGTTTTTTCTGTTTGCAATCTTCATTTGGGCAAAATGGTGCATTATAGGGTAACAATTTTGAACCAAGATATCTCAGATGGGCTAAATTAAAGAATGCATCCAAAATCCAGGACCTAAGACTCCCAGGAAATCTTCTAGAATCTTCATACAGTTTATTTGCAAAGTTGTGGTCGCTGCAGCATTGCAACGGTTATCTGTAGTCATGTGATCATGATTTCTAACTACACTTCCTAGAAACCTATAGGTTGTGTTGTGCAAAGGAAGATGGGAGAATAATATCCCATCCTCTTTCCTATCTCTCTTTGGCCCAATTGGCTGGTGACAAGGTTCAATGAATGAGCAACAATTGGCTGTTTTAGAACGAAGGCCAAAAACTGAAATCTCTTGACAGCAAGGGAAGGACAATGGAGTAATTCAGGTGGCTGCTGGTAAGATGGTCTGGCCAAGAGGTGCCAATAGGTGTCACCCTTCCTTCCCTGGAGGGAGGAGGCCCTTGAGGGCAAGCTGGGATGGGGGGCAGGGGGCAGTTTTCCTTGCAGTCTTCAGCTTCCTATGTCCCCTTTACCCTTCAACAAAGTGGTAGGCAGTTCCCCAGGTCATCTGAGGAGGAGGAGGGGGAAAAGGAGGCTTCACTGGAGCTCTGCTGAGGAGCATGAAAGGAGTGGAATTCTATTTTATATATTATAATATATATCCTGCCTATATTATTTGTGGAAAAAATAGATGACCCAATGGGTCAGGTTGTGTACTAAATGCTGGGTAACAACTTTAGATATTCAACACTACATGCTGGATTGCTTACATGATCAGAATTCCACATAGTAGCATATCCATATGAGCAGTTTTTCAGAAGAAGTAGTACTTGGAAGGTATGTTGATCAGGAATTATGTTAAGCGAGGTTAAATTCCATCTCAGCCACAAACAGATTAAAGTCTAAAACTCTATCCATTGATGATGAATTGCATAGTACTTCTGACTTTGTTCAACCTAATTCTGGAGGTTATTGGAGATAACATGGAGATATTTGCACCAGGCATCCTTCTCTTGACCCTCTGCAAGTTCAGGAATTTCAGGTTGTCTGAAAGCAAAATATGGCTCTGTCCTTCCCCATAATAATTTGAAGAGAGGATACTTCTCTGGAAATAACATGATCGGTTTAATTTGCTGTGAGATATGAGAAAAGGGCACTAATTAAATATCAGAAGAGGCTTTTGTCCCTTGTGGAGACAAAATAAATCCCTATTGTTAATTATACAGTAGATTGGAATGGAATGGAATGGAATGGAATGGAATGGAATAGAATAGAATAGAATAGAATAGAATAGAATAGAATAGAATAGAATAGAATAGAATAGAATAGAATAGAATAGAATAGAATAGAATAGGATAGGATATTCTTTATTGGCCAAGCAATTACAATTGGACTGGCTAAGCAAAGTAGTCACTAAGTGAAACTGTGATTATGCTTATGATTTTGCGATTATGCTTGTGTCTTTGGGGAATGAAGAAGGTAGATGACACCTTAATGAAATTTACAGATTACATTTTCTTATTTTTCCTAATTTCAACTAAATCATAGTCACTCCATAGCTATTTAAATATATGACGGGAGTAGCCTTCTAAAGGCACCATCAATTGTACATTTTGGTTCTCTTTATCTCCATTGTTTGGAAATGTTTTGGAGTAATCTTTGCCTTAAAACTGTTATGTTGAATCAATTTTCTAAAATATGAAAGCTGGATATACTATTGGGAGATGGTCTGATCATAGCTTCTATGTGCATATAGAACATAACTGTGATTTTCAGGTTTATGCTTCAGGCTTCTTTTTAACTAAATATATTTTGCATAGCGTGTAGTTTTGCATATTGTGATTCCAAATGCAGTTCCCAAGTCACAATGGCCGCTTGAAAGATGCTATTTCCAAATATTCTTATGTCTGTAGGCTTGTTAAGGGGAAATGTTGGTTTGGTCTATTTATGGTTTTTTTTCTGGATGATTTTATCTTATGTACCTTTAGTTTTTTCTCAGGTTCCTGTATATGCTTTGCATGACAAGTGGTCCCAGATTTCTAATTCTTACTAAGTGGAAGTTTTAAAAAATAAGCTAAATCTACCCACAATTTCAACCAGGTTTTGACAATCCAAGCAAAAAATATCCAGCTCAGTCAGCCTCTCCCTACTGGTCATATTGGGTGGTGATGATGGGAATTGTAGTCAACATATTTAGTGAGCACCAAAGGCTTATTAGGATAAACAAACAGAGTGATTGATAGACAATAGTTTTCTGTGCTGTTCTCTCCACACAAACCTCCTCATTAAACCCCTGTGGGAGTTACTAAAACCTAAAAATGCATAATAGCCATTCACTGGACTTGGAAGTTTAAAGATGTAAAATTTCTGCTGATTCATATGCATATACATGAATATGTTTATGAAATCCATGTAATTAACTGGAAAATAGAAAAAAGCCTTTTTTTCCCATACTGCATTTATACTTTACAGTGGAAACTTGGAAGCTGAGGACAGGTGTTTGCACAGACATTGCTATGCAGGTACCCCATGTCTTCTCAGGGCTGTTCTTTATTGATTTCATAAAAGCAGCATTAAAGTGAAGTGACTTAGTAGGTGTCTTGTCCCACCCATGACTAGATATACAGGGGACTGAATGGGGAGTTTTCAGCATGCAAAATGTGAGCTCTACCACTGAATTTTAGCTTTGGGTTACTAACACCATGAAAATAACTCACTTAGCTAGCCATGTTTTTCTACTTAACTGTATCGGAGGCTTCTTTTGACTAAGATAAATTGGAATGAGTGTTGTGGGTAACTGAACCACAAAAGAATACCATTCTTAAGGTGATTCATCTCTTTTTGATTCTTCTTATAAAAGGGGAGATTGTTCTAACTGATGAAGTTTGAGGATAGCCAGGAATTATAGAAGGTTAATTTTAAAAAAAGAACAAACTAAGGTTAAATAAACAATGAGAAAATGTCTGAGGGAAAGGGGAGAAATCTATGCCCTCTGAGATGAGTGGGGTCATATTTCAACTTATTTCTCAAGCCATTAGAACATGTAAATGTTTGCTCAAAGGTGGTAACTTATGGCAGCTCCTAAAATCATTTACAAGAACTGAATTTTTGTGCAGATCAGCATATCTTTTCAAATATGTAGTGAATTTTTCAATGCCCTTTTAGTTCTTAAAACATATGAAGAACGGTTGCAGGAACTGGGTATGCCTACTTTAATGAAAAGAAGGACTAGGGGAGACATGATAACAGTGTTCCAATATCTCAGGGAATGTCACAAAGAAGAGGGAGTCAAGTTATTCTCCAAAGCACCTGAGGGTAGAACAAGAAGCAGTGGGTGGAAACTAATCAAGGAGAAAAGCAACTTAGAGCTAAGGAGAAATTTCCTGACAGTTAGAACAATCAGTGGAACAATTTGCCTCCAGAAATTGTGAATGCTCCAACACTGGACGTTTTTAAGATGTTGGATAACCATTTGTCTGAAGTGTTATAATATCTAATATCTGTTAGACACACCGGCTGGACTTCTACTTTTCATTACTTAGATGAATGAAACTAATAGAACTATGACTGTAGTACCAAGGATTCATAGAATTAGCAGTATATGTTTAAATGGGGGAAGAAACCATACTTATTCAGCAATACTGTATGATTTCCTTCCGTCTTCACACCCTTGCTCTTGAGTCCATCTCTGAATATTTGCATGGAAGTGGCCAAACCGATGATTTCTGTAGTATCTTCCTTCCTCCCATATCCAGTCATCTTAATGGGTATCTGCAATTGCCTGTGGCATTGAATCCTGCCCCCCATCCCTCCTCCCTTTGGGCAGCTAATCCACTACCAAACACACAGTGGATATTGCTGATAGCACTACATGGTCAGGACGAGGCACCTTGGAATGGCTGCTACAAAAGGGTAAGGCATTTCTTCACGTACATCAAGCATGAAGTTTATAATATTTACATGCAAGTAATTTTAACTCTGTTGAATATGCAGTTAGGAGTGACTGCATCAGCCTTCACTCATTGGTTCATTTTCCCACTGGGAAAGCATCAGTGGCTGACAGGCTGGACAGCTCCCTGTAAAAGGAACTGCAGCCTCGGGCAGCCCTCCGTTCGTAGTTATTTTTGTTGTTATTCCTGTTGCCTGAAATAAACAGTTGTTTTACTTTGCTACGATCGTCCTGCCTCTCTTTTCATGTCGGGACTTAACACTGTTCTTAAATGCTTAGCAATATGCAGGCTTTACTTGAATTAAAAAATGTTAAGGAGAATTGTCAGCACAGTAACTCCCCTAATCGCTCGTTTTTAGGAAAGTGCTGCTTAGTTTTCACCCAGTACAATAGGAATATTTTTTTAAAAAAATTATAACACTGATAACATGATAGATTAAAAACCGAAAATAGCAAATTGGTGGTTATATAGTACTATGGAGTCCTTGATGCTCTCTGAGCTTGCTTGTTTTTTTGCAGACATTTCATTACCCAACTAGGTAACGCCTTCTGTGCTAGCAAAAAAAAAGTGGGATTTGTTCTCTATTTATATACAGTGGCTTGCCCTGTCTGTGTTAGTGTGGGAATTGTTTCTTCTGGGAAATGCTTTGATTAGGCTGTTGTGAAGTCCTTGGTGCTCTCTGAGCTTAGTTGTTTCATCGTTTTGTTTTGTTTTGGGGCTTTTGATTGCTTTGAATGGCATGTAGATGTTGTTTATCTCTGTGTGCTTGTTGGTAGTTGGTTTGTCTGAGTGGCAAATTTCCAGGAATTCCCTAGTGTTTTTGGACTTTTGGGTCTAGGATACTCACAGGTTCCCAGTTGAAACTATGATTAAGTCTGTACATGTATAGGTGCAAAAAAAGATACAACCTATTTCTAGGAGAGCCATGTTGCCATGCCATAAATCTACTCCAAGACTGCAGGAAGCAGAATGGAATAACTTGCCAAGGCCAATTTACTTGCTGCTGCCAACTCGCCATGAGTCACAACTATCTGGACATCTATATAAGAATCTTAGACTATATAGTTTTTTCCTCTGTTGCTTCATGCTTCAAGGTTTTTTCAGAGCTGTGATTCTTGATTTGAGTTTTGTGCTAGCCAGACTTAAAGGTATTAATGACATGCTGATGATTACATAATAACTGTAATGTCAGCTGATAACTTTCATGTACAACATGTGTCATTACAATTATTAACACCAAAAGTAGAAGCTCAAATGACGTCATTTTCAATTAAGCCTATTAATACTTTTGGGAGCCAGTTTTAAAATATAATAGTAACCAATCTCAGATAAATCATATAATGTATACAGTCTACTGAACACGTATTGAGAAAATAGGAGAGAATGCAAAGAATTCCATATTATCTGAATCTGTTATACACATTGTATCTCCCATTTCTAAAATGGAAACATATCCTGCTGTATGAAGTATAAATTACACAATTACATTTCACTCTAATCCAAAAATGACCAAGGAGAAGTCAGCTCTGACTATTTCGTGTTTGCTCCATTTTTGAAAACGTATCCAGATTAAATTTTCATCTGATCTGCAACATCTAATTTTTATTCCAACTGGTGCCAGATAATTCAATTTTCAATCCCTTGTTGCAAAGGAATATGTAGTTTGAATTACATATGTGTTTTCTCTTTTTACAACTTTAGTCCCTAACTGGCTTTTTGTTTTTAGATTCCTAATTTAGTATGTTAGTCCCAAGAGTTGCCAAGGAATTGTCCACAAAAATAAATCTTCGTTAGTTTCTTGATCCCTTAGTGCAGGGGTGTCAAACTCACATCGTCATGGCGGCGTCACATGATTTATCCAGACTTTTTTCCTCTTCACTAAACCAGGTATGGGCGTGCCAACACGTGACGCATCCAGCTCATGGGCCAGGAGTTTGACAACCCTGCCTTAGTACAACATTAGATATAAGGTCATATGCATTTAACATGACATAATAACAGAGTTGGAAGGGACCTTGGAGGTCTTCTAGTCCAACCCCCTGCCGAGGCAGGAAACCCTACACCATTTCAGACAAATGGCTATCCAACATTTTCTTTAAAATTTCCAGTGTTGGAGCATTTACAACTTCTGCAGGCAAGTTGTTTCACTTATAACTTTCAGGAAATTTCTCAGGTGCTTTGGAGAATAGTTTGACTCCCTCTTCTTTGTGGCAACCCCTGAGATATTGGAACACTGCTATCATGTCTCCCCTAGTCCTTCTTTTCATTAAATTAGACATACCCAGTTCCTGCAACCATTCTTCATATGTTTTAGCCTCCAGTCCCCTAATCATCTTTGTTGCTCTTCTCTGCACTCTTTCTAGAGTCTCAACATCTTTTTTACATCGTGGCGACCAAAACTGGATGCAATATTCCCAGTGTGGCCTTACCAAGGCATTATAAAGTAGTATTAACACTTCACGTGATCTTGATTCTATTCCTCTGTTTATGCAGCCCAGAACTGTGTTGGCTTTTGTGCAGCTGCTGCACCTGCTGGCTCATATCTAAATGGTTGTCCACTAGGAGTCCAAGATCCCTCTCACAGTTACTACTATTGAGCAAGGTACCACATATATGGTACCTGTGCATTTTGTGTTTTTTGGCCTAAATGTAGAACCTTACTTCTTTCACTGTTGAATTTCATTTTGTTAGTTAGTGCCCAATGTTCAAGTCTGTCAAGATCCTTCTGTATCTTGAGCCTATCTTTTGGAGTGTTGGCTATTCCTGCCAGCTTGGTGTCATCTGCAAATTTGATGAGTTCCCCATCTATCCCAACGTCCAAGTCGTTGATGAAGATGTTGAAGAGTACTGGGCCTAAAACAGAGCCTTGGGGTACTCCACTGCATACTTCCCTCCATGTGGATGTAGTTCCATTGAGGACTACACGTTGAGTGCGGTTGGTCAGCCAGTTACGAATCCATCTGGTGGTGATGCTGTCTAACCCACATTTTTCTACTTTATCTGGTAGTAGGTTATGGTCTACTTTATCAAATGCTTTGCTGAAGTCCAAGTAAATTATATCAATAGCATTCCTCTGGTCCACTAATTCTGTCACTTTGTCAAAGAATGCAATGAGATTAGTCTGGCATGATCTGTTTTTGACAAACCCATGTTGGCTTTTGGTTATTACTTTGTTTGCTTCTAGGTGTTCAATGATTTGTTGCTTGATTATCTTTTCCAGAATCTTTCCTGGTATTGAGGTCAGGCTGATAGGTCTGTAGTTTCCTGGATCTGTTTTTTTTCCTTTTTTGAAGATGGGAACTACATCAGCTCTTTTCCAGTCCTCTGGCAGTTCCCCTGTGCTCCAGGATCTTTGAAAGATATAGTTCAGTGGTTCTGAGATCTCATCTGCCAGTTCCTTCAGAACCTTGGGGTGTAATCCATCCGGTCCTGGTGATTTGAACTCGACTAGGGTAGACAGGTGTTCACTTACCATTTTTTTTCCTATTTTAACTTGTGTTCCTAATCTGTTTTTTGTGGTGCTGTTTTTGATAGGTTGGATTTTTTTTCCTTTTATGTAAAGACAGATGCAAAAAATGAGTTAAGTAGATCTGCTTTCTCCCTGTTGCTTGTCATCTTCTTGCCACTTTCTCCCAGCTATGAGCCAGTTGTTTCTTTGACTTTTTTCTTGTTTTTAACATGTAATATTTAATATTTAAAAGTAAAGTTTCTTTTTTGTGTATTAAACTGAAAATTGCAAAAAAAAATAAAATAGCTATACTTGGTTATGTTTTTTGTAGAGTATACAGTACGTTAATATTTAATGGGTAAGTGAATAAATACTATGGATTGCAAAATCTGGTCATATCCTTAACTCAAGAACAGAGTGGTTACAGAGACATAGATAAAATCATTGACATAAATTGCAGTAACAATTATCTTTATTAATATATAAGATATTTATAACTTAAGAAGTCATTGGCATAATTAAAAAAAATCTCACTATTGTTGGAGAAACTGATCAGACAGCTTGCATTCTGGCCCTTAATCTGTCTAGCTACTGTCTGTTGGTGGACTTTCTTCAATATTTCTGCTGTCCCTTTTCAGGATTATTTATTTTAAAATCAGATTGAATACAAATAAGCAGCATTTTCAAATGGAATATTGTTCTTTAGCTGCCGTGCCAATTTCTGTGAAATTGGACATATGGCTCCTATATCTCAGTAAAGCAAAACATTATAGCAGCCTTCCATAATCTGACACACTCCAGATGTTCTGGGTCCTACAATTCCCAAAATTCTCAGCCTGACCTAGGTTCCATGCTGCTGGGTATTCTGGGAGTTTCACTTCCAATTAAAACAAGTAGTGCCAGTTCAGAGAAAAATCAATTATAGTACGATAATGAACTTTGGAAATTTTAAGGACTATAATATGCTATGTCACCAAAGCCTACATGTTCACAGCATATATGATGGTAAAAGAAATGATCAGTGTAGTTCATCTTTTATTTATTCTCCTCAGAAAGAATAGAGCCTGTTTGGGAATTTAGATACTTATACTTCCTGATAATATTTGGCATCTACTACCGAGTTCATTATATTCCTTGTCCCATAACACGGTCATTCCATCCGGAAAGATTTTAAATGTATGAATCCAGGCTTAAGATCATTTTTATTTTAACGGTTACAAAATTGTACCTTCAGAAAAATATTAATCTTATCACAACGTATCTGACATTATATCAAGTGTTATTTGAAAGACAGGAAGCTAGTATCATAGATTTCAGGGTTCTTAAATATCAGTTAAGATAACTCTTGTAACAGTAACATTTGTAAAATAATTTACTTTACCCTGAATGTAAACCATATAAATATAAACCGTATACATGAATTTGCAATCTGACAAAAAGAATTAAGTGACAGACTCATCCAAAAGAGACTGTCTGGCATATTGGACTAATTAGGCTGTAATTCTGTAATTTAACTTCACAAGCTTTCTCCACTGCAATTTTGTTTTAAAATGTGCTGTGTCCATAGCAAAGCTTAGGCAAGTTGGTAAATTGGGCAATTTTTATTGCGACTGAGGAGAAAAGAGTAACATTCATTTCATGCCAAGTATTATTTTGATAGATTAAATGGAACTGCTACCAAAAGTAGATGGAACAGTTTGAAAAGGCAAATGTCTTGTGAAACAGATATGTCTTGGTCTCTGAGAAGAACAGTGTTTGCTAATTGAGACCATCAAATATGTCCAGTTGCAAACTTACAGGGCACTGATGAATATAGAGATTTAAAATTTTCAGAAATTTCAGAGCCAACTGGAGGAAGTGAGTCTTATCCCTTGGGAACTTATTTTACTGTCATTTATAACTGTCTCAGTGTTTCAAATTGAATTATATGTCAACATTATGAAAAAGCAACCTCTTGATAAGAATTTCATTACCCTTCTGGCTAAGAATGTTAAGATTTGTAGACAGAAGCACCAGGGGGCCGTTTGGTTGGTAAAGGCTCTTCCAAATACACAAAGGTACATTGTATTATGAAAAGGAATTGTCCTTTATCCTGCTTAATTTTTCTCTGCAATAAGAGCATAGAAACAGAAGAAGGATTCTGTGGAAATGAGCCAATGATTCATCTAATCCAGCATTTGTGGATGCTGGATTGTGGAATCAGACTGTAATCAGCATTTTCACGAGCAAATATCCCTTTTCCCTTGTTGCTTCCTAGCAATCGGTGTTTAAGTGTGCTGTGATTTAAAAAGCATAAACAATATGAAAACTACAACCATTGATAGAATAGCATAGCAATGATTTTTCCAAATGTCCTTTACAATTTTTCTAAATTAGTGGCCATCACCAATCTGATAGCAGGGAACGCCACAGTGTAATTTATACACCACATTTAAAAAGTCTAATAGATAAACAAATATGCATCTACTTTATTGAATCAGTTCTATGTGTTCCCATATTTAATTCAGTGGGTGATCTCATAGTGGTCTCTTGAATTCATACACATGGATTTCCCTCTACAACAGATTGCTTCCCAAAGGTGCTTTTTCAAGAGGCAACTGGACTTTCTTGTTTTTCTTTGAAGAAAAACATTTCCTATCCAAGAAGTTTTTTCAGCTCTGATGGTTGAGAAGGGAAACATCTTCAAAGAAAAACCAGAAAGTTTGGTTGCCTCTTGAAAAAGCACCTTTGGGATAACCATGACCTGGATGACTGAGAATCCATATAGGAAACACGTTACCTCCAAATAAATTCTGATTAGGAGGAAATGTTGGTATCTCTTCTAGATCAGGTCTTAGGAGAGTATTAGCCCTATCTCACGAAAGAGCTGGAAGTGAGCTTTCCTCCAAATGTGGAAAGAGCTATCCCCAATTCCTCCTTCTAAAGAGGTAACATAACTCTCATTGCAGAAGCAAGAAGCATTGAGCATCTGATAACATGTAGATATCTAGGTGGACTTAGATATATAGGTCTGACTTCCTTGGCAGATTTCAAGTAAGCTGACTGTGACTGTCATTGTTCAGTGCAACTGGAAATTCTCCAATTTATTTTGAGTCTTCACATAATAACTCCAGAAATCTGAACTACGAAGATATTGTCTTAACCCGTCTATTTCACTTGTACTGCTAGCCTAAGAATCCTTATATAACCTGCATGGGAATCTTGACTATCCTGCTATTAAATTTCTTGGCTTCCATCTCTTCTTGTTGTTTTTCTTAGCTTTTGTCATCTTTGCCTAAAAAAAAAACCCTTCCGGAAGCGATTTATATCTCTGGTGGTTATAAAACAGGATACAGTGTGACATTAACAAGTAGCACCAACTTCCTGCTCCTTTTATACCTTTCATTGCACATTTGGAATTGATATTTTTCTATTTGATTTTTATTCTAACAATTCACATGCTAGGAAATAATAGCATTCTGGCTGCCCAGCTCAGCTGGTCTCAGTTAACACCAGAAATAGTTACATGCAATGACAATTACTGCCATCAAATTCCACCAGGGCAAACACAAAGTTTAATCTCATAGTTCATAAGGGCAATCATTACTGCCTACACACTTCTGTGGCAATGATGGAATCCCTAATCAATGCATTCATGATCCAATAGAAGGTACTTTTTTCTCCCTCTTCCCATTAGCATCTTGGAAAGATTCACAGGGATTTGACCAACAGCCTTATTACCTCAGTGGGCTTGACAACCATGCTTACAACTACGGTAGTTCATTGGGAATATGTTTAGCTTCTGAGGCACTCTAAACCAGGGGTCAGCTTTGCTGGCTGGGGCATTCTGGGAGTTGAAGTCCACCAGGCTTAAAGTTGCCAAGGTTGGAGTCCCCTGCTCTAAACTGTTGTTCATCTATCACAGGCAGATCCACCACATAAATTTCAGCTCCTTTCATGTCAAGGTTTGGACTCTACATTGACCTCCTTTAGGGCTAGAATATATGAAGTTTTCCAGGTTTCTATTTCAGCTAAGTAGAGCTACTTTGTGAACTAATGTAAAATACACCAAAATATTTTTTTAGTCCTTTAGATGGGTTCACTGTGTTTGTGAAATTCCTCTAAAATCGCAAGCAAGGTGTTTTGATCTTTTGCTCCATAAAGGACTCTTTTGCAGCCATTTTACCATGTTATCCTTTTCCTTAATCTACTTGCACAGTATTTTAAGATTCATCTTTACCATTAATATCTCCAGGTTTCCTTAGTCTTCACAGAGATAAAATTCTCCTTCATTTAGATATTGTCTTTTGCCACAGAGTCCAGCTTTGGATTCTATTTAAGTCAAGTTACTATAGCACCTACTATTTTTTCTAACCATTAATTTTAGGAATGGGACACTCAATTCTTAAATTTCAAAGAGGCTAAAGAGGTTCTTCAAGATTCATCTAGGGATGAGATCTTTCTTCCCAACCAGATATTTTCAGTCAACAAGCTTTGTTGCAAGCTAGCCAAGCAATGTGCCCTCTTCCATTCCATAAGCAGTCTATAACAGGGGTCCCCAATCTGTGGTCCATCACAGTGGTGGGATTCAATTTTTTTTACTACCAGTCCTGTGGGTGTGGCTTGATAGGTGTGCCATGGCTTGGTGGACGTGGCATAGTTTGGTTGGCGTGGCAGGGGAAGGATACTGTAAATTCTCCATTCCCATCCCACTCCAGGGGAAGGATACTGCAAAATCCCCATTTCCTCCCGATCAGCTGGGACTCGGGAGGCAGAGAATAGATGGGGGCAGGGCCAGTCAGAGGTGGTATTTACCGGTTCTCCGAACTACTCAAAATTTCCGCTACTGGTTCTCCAGAACTGGTCAAAACCTGCTGAATACCACCTCTGGTCCACAGTCCACTCCCGGGCCGTGGCCTATTCACAACTGGGCCATGTAATATTTTCCATTAAAAACAATCCTTTGGAACTGGGACATGGTTTTCATATCATAAGCACTGGAGCCATAATAAATGTTACAACTGTCTCCTGGACTTAAAAAAAAAAAAAAGACCAGTTGATGAAACGTGCATGATAAAAATCGTGCAAATTATTCTTCTCTAAACATTGCAGACCTAGATTTCTTTTAAAAAATATTTTTATTCCTTGTACCACAGTGAAAAACTTAATTCAATTAAATGCTGACTAATAATCAAGCACCTTGATCCAGCTTTGCTAATTAACCACCAGAGATGTTATTTTATTTTGGGATTTTATAAAGCCATATCTAACCCAGTTTTGGAATGCAAGTTTAGAAATTAGAGCAAAATGCGGAGGTTATATATTCTCCTAGGGTGGCAGAGGAATATCCTTTGTTCAATACTCAGGATGAAAAGCTGCAAGGGGCAGGTTGCTTTCTATTAAGTCTTTTCTCTTTCATAGTATCTAGTAATCCAAAACGTATGCTTCTGTGATCTGAGCTTCCAGCCAGTTCCTGTGACGGACTGTGTTTTTATAGAAATTTCTGTTTATTATAGTAGCTGTGTTGCTATCTGGTTTTTTTAATTGGCTCTATTCCCCTGTTCCTGTCCCCATGTATCTGGCTCTTTTGGTAAACTCAGAAGGGCTTCTGCCTGTAATAAAACTCTGGCTGTGATAGAATATGCCAGCATAGCAGTTTCTGGAAGAAAGAGATGGACTCATATGCAGTCAGTACATGCACTGGATCTGTACATTTTTCAGTCATTTTAACATTATAATATGTTGTGTATGTGTCTATGTGGGGGGGAGAGGGTAGCTTTTAATATTTGGAAGGATCTGAATACACTTGTAGTTTGGACAGTGTTTGGGACAGCATTACTAAATAACTGCTGCTATAGGCATATCCAGTTCTAATGCAAGTATTACATAAGGAAAACAGAAGAGGCTTAAAGATCATATAACTTTCCCATGCAACTACAAAGATGGACCTGAATATGAACAAATAACAAATGCTCTCCCCGCCTCCAGAGAAAATCTATTAAAAATCTTCAACCCCTAATTTTTCACTTAATTTTTCAAGTAATAAAAGGAAAGGGAACAAAGCCCTGAAATCAAGGTGCCCTGGTTCCATCTTTCTCAATTATTTCCTCTTCATCACATGAGCCTATCTATGCTTTCTATTCTTACCAAACCTGTCTTTCCAATGATTTGTGCTCCACCCATGGCATTAGGTTCTTTGCTTAACAAGAGGAAAGTCAGTGGCAGATGCTTAGGCCCTTATTTCATAGTACCCAACATGGTGTAGATGTCAAAGCCAGGAGACACAGGTTCTTCTTCATCCAAATGTTCAGTGGAAACGATCAACCAATTTCTCTCTCTCTCTCAGTTCATCCTTTCACAGAGTTGTTAGTGTGTTGGAAAAATAGGAGGAGAAAGGTAGGTATTAGATGATAGATGGATAGAAAGGTAGGTAGGTAGGTAGGTAGGTAGGTAGATAGATAGATAGATAGATAGAAGATAGATAGATAGATAGATAGATAGATAGATAGATAGATAGATAGATAGATAGATAGATAGATAGATGGCAGGTTATCCTGAAAAGGGGAGGGGGAAGAGGAGAAGGAGGAAATTAAACTTAGAATGAGAGAAGATGTATTTTATTTATTTTATTAGATTTTTTTAGATTTTTATAGATGTAGAATTGTGAGGCTCAAGAACAGACTAAGATAAGAGCAGAACCAGGGATACTGCTTGAAGCAGGCCAGTTTGGCCCAGTGAGACCAAGCCTCAAATCAACAATTAAGAAGAAGAGAAAGGAAGTGCTTAGCTTAGGAAAACAAGCTTGTTGTTGTTAGTTGCGAAGTCGTGTCCGATCCATCGCGACCCCATGGACAACATTCCTCCCGGCCTTCCTGTCCTCTACCATCCTCTGGAGTCCATTTAGACTCATGCCTACTGCTTCAGTGACTCCATCCAGCCACCTCGTTCTCTGAGAAAGAGTTAGGAAGACAGGAGTACAGCTTTGAAGTGAGAAAAAGTCTAGCTGTAAATCAAACACAACTTAAGAAGGCAAGGGAGACAAGAGATAAAGGGGCTCCTTTAGGAGAATGGATGACAGGGGTGCTCATAAGTAAGCACTAATGGGAAAATGCACAGGGTTTTTCTCTGACAGAGCCCAGAAAAGCTCAGAAAAAGGTGAATTGGCCAGCAAATAAATTGGCCTGTCTGTGAAAGTAATTATAGTTTCAACTAGAGTCCAGGAGAGCAGGGCGCATACAGTGTGTGATGGTGGGAGAGCAAATCAGGACTGGCAAAGACAAGCAGCTAAGGAGGGGAAGCCAGCAAGGGAGACCAAGAATGCTCAATGCAACAGAAGTGAGGTTTGTTTACAAGGCAGGCATGGGTGAGCACCTTTGCCAAGTAACTTCTTTGACTATATTGCATAAATACCAAATCTTTCTGTATGTACACTGTGGTTGAAAATGAATTCATTAAAGAAACTGTTAAGCTGAATGAAGAATGTACTGAATAAACTTTCTTTGCATACCAAGATTCCAACAGAATTCAATGGTGATTGTTGCGAAAAATGTAGATCTGGTTATAGATCTCCGAGTTATATTTCTATTTTTAGAACACGCAAATAGTAAAACAGGACTGGACTCAGGTTTTGCTTCTGAATGCAATCAAGTGCATTGTTTGTTCATACTTTTACTAATCTTAAATCTTATTTTATCTGAGAAAATGCCCCTTAGAGCACTCTGCTGGTTGGAGAGTCTAGTAGCAGGCTTGGTTGGATAGGAATTAAATAAAACGTTGGCAGGGACCACATGTCTGAGACTTTTCCACGTGGGATGGTCTTCTCAAAATTAGAAGTAGCCATTGTGGGAAAATACGCTACTAAGAAGAGTTGCATATAGAAGCCCATCTCTCTCTCTCTCTCTCTCTCTCTCTCTCTCTCTCTCTCTCACACACACACACACACACACACACACATTCTCATGTTTCAATTTTTGTGTTGGTGCTCCTTTTATTTATTTATTATTTATTTGTTAAACACGTATAAGGTAACAGATATAAGTATAAACATGATTATGAATACAGGATAAGGATACGAATAAATGGGGACAGTAGGACAGGGACGGTAGGCACATTGGTGCGCTTATACATGCCCCTTACAGACCTCTTAGGAATGGGGTGAGGTCAACAATAGACAGTCTAAGGTTAAAGTTTTGGGATGAAACCACAGTCAGGTATTGCATTCCAGGCATTGACCTCTCTGTTGCTGAAGTCGTATTTTCTGCAATCGAGTTTGGAGAGGTTTACTTTAAGTTTCTATCTATTGTTGTTTATGTATTGTGGCTGAAGCTGAAGTATTCATTGATAGGTAGGACATTATAGCAGATAATTTTATGTACTACGCTTAGGTCAGACCGAAGGCGGCGTAGTTCTAAATTGTCTAATCCCAAGCCTGGTAGCATAAGGTATTCTATTGTGAGCAGAGGAGTGGAGTACTCTTCTCGTGAAATACCTCTGACTCGCTCAATTGTATTAATGTCCAATATACAGTGTGGGTTCCAGGCAGATGAGCTGTTAACTAAGTCCTTGGTTAATTAAGAAGTCCCTTGTCTTATCCTATGATCTAATTGCCTTCTTTCCTCCCTTTATCTCTGCATCTTCTTTCTTCTTTTCTAACATCCTGTTAATTACAGATCCCAGACATGCAAATGCCTTGGCACCCAAATTATTTCCTTGATTTTCATAACAACCCCTTAGCAGTTTGTGTACAAAAGGCAGACTGCAACTCTAATAAACCAAAACATCTTAAAATTAATAAGTTATGCAATAATAGGTTACAAGCATTCCAGGTAAGTACTTCCATCTGCTGAGGGGTATTAGCTAAACCCAGGATTCAGTCTAGGCTTGGTGTGTTGAAGATAGAATGTACAAAGGTTGATCTGTGGTGATGAGGCACAGTGGCGCAGTGGTTAGAGTGCAGTACTGCAGGCTACTTCTGCTGATCACTGGCTGCCAGCAGTTTGGCAGATCGAATCTCACCAGGCTCAAGTTTGACTCAGCCTTCCATCCTTCCGAGTTTGGTAAAAGAAGACCCAGATTTTTGGGGGCAACGTGCTGACTCTGTAAACCGCTTAGAGAGGGCTTTAAAGCACTATGAAGCAGTATATAAGTCTAAGTGCTATTGCTGTTGCTATCTCCCATCTCTCAACCATAACGTTCAACTGTAACTTAACCAAGGTTATCTTTAAGCCAAACACACAGAACAGGTAATAACTGGAAAATGGAAATGAACAAACTTCAGCATGATCTTAAGTGGCATCGTTACATTTTCAAAAAGTTAAGTGGCAACCAAATGCAATGCTTATATTGGAAGATACCTCCTTGGAGAACCCAATAAGTTTGTACACTGTAAGCCATTACTAGCCATCAGACGACATAGCAAGCTGCCACATAATTTACCAATTCCTTCTTGCCAATCCCAAAAAGTTTGTGGTGAGAATTGGACACTTTGTAGGGGTTGTGTTGTTCCCACATACACCAAAAGAGGAGGGGAAGTCAAGAGGCATAAGGGATCAATTGAGCAGCAAGCACTAGAAGGACGGCTGATCTTTCTCCCTTTCTCTGCATGCCTGTGGGTTATGATGAAAGGCACAGTGTACTGGACTGGGTGACCAGCCGTGACCTTTACCTCATTTTTCTGAAAGACAAATGGCTATTTAAACCACATGCAAAACAAAACCCTATTTGTTTGGGGTCATGATGGCACATAGAATCATGCTTACACCAGGTGACACAAGAGAACATGGTAGTTTCAAAGGAATAACTTTCTTAACAATAATTTAAAGTTAGTCACAAGATGGCTTGGTCCCAGTTTTAGGATTCTGCTGCCCCTTTCATACACCACAACTGCCAGAATTCAAGCAGATCGGTAACAGAGAGCTCATTTCAATTGCACCAGAATAAGACTGTTGTCCTATACGTAACATATAGAAATAAACTTTATGGAACCCATTAGGATTTCTGAACACATAGAATTTGGCTGTATGTTATATAAATCTATTTTCACAGAGTACAACAGTCTCTCAAAAATCACCTTTAATTATCATTCAAGAAGAAACCTGTACAATTTGCATCTTGAGACAGCTTTTAACTTTATAGGATACAGCAAAACTTGCAATCCTAGGCAAAGTAATATAGATGTAAGAGTCCTTAATATAAAAATTTGGTGGATTCTCAAAATTTTTCTTAAAATAAAATAAGTAAAATAAGTTGTTTGGCTTATATCCAAGTAACAACATACAGGAATGGACTAAAATGATTATTGTCCTGGGATTAATGTGAGATTTTAATTTTTAAAGTTTTTAAAAAATATTCTAAAGAAATATCAACTGATGTTCATGAATGTGTCCGTTATGTAAAGAGATTTCTTAGCAATCTCTTTTTACAGACATCGTCCAACTACTTTTAAAACTATTTCATTTCTCGGGACACAGCAGTAGTTAATGGGTGATGTTGGGTCGCAAAAGAACATTTCACCTGTGCCAAATTCTAAAGTAAGAATAAATTAAAAAAAATACTTGAGGCAATTACTAAAGGGCAAATAAATTATTTGAAGAAATAGTTGGAAGAAATCCCAAATTATTTCTTTTTTATAGGAATAATTATTCTTTATTAGAACGCTGGGAAAAGAAATCCCGAATGTGCTCACAAACTCATACCACATACACTCACACACTCACACACACACACACACACACACACACACACACACACACACACACACAGAGGTTCTTGAAGTCTTACTGTTTTGTTAATGGTGTTCCCATTTTGCAAAATTTCATTTTTAGTTATTTTTCTTTGAACTCTATTCAGTCCCAAAGGGTTTGAACAACCATTTAAAACAAAGCATAAACGAAACAAGTGTGAGCAAAGGTGTCGGCATTTTTCCATATATTTTCATTGGCTAGCATCTATTTTTTCTGGCATTGGTGTGCATTTGTTCTCACTGTGGTTGTAAAATTTTCTGTGAGAAGAGCAGGAAGCGGAGTATTTTGACCATCAGTTTGCTTCCATCTCCATCAGCATCTATAGGGGGCCAGTGCATTTTTTTACAAAATGTGTATTTGTCTTTCATCTCCCCTCCCTCCCCTCCTTCCAATCCTTGTGTATTTGAAGATGCCACTTCATGATCATCAGTCAAAGAATCGGCCTGACTAATCTGTCTACATTGGCAAGTCCTTATTAACAAATGATCTCTTAGCTTTGATATTGATAATGAGAGTCTCTGGCAGATTCATATCTCCATTGACCTCAAGAGCAAGAGTGTGACTTTCCCAAGCAGACATTTGTAAGCTAGTTACGTTTGACCTAGTCTGACTAACTAGTACAAAGGTTAGGAAAAAGGCTGATGTTGTCCATCTGCTATACACTAAATATCTTCTACTTAGTCTATGCTAGAAATTTATTCTTTAAGTGTGCATTATCTTACACCACCATATACATGAATTTTTCTGGTCCTTATAGATTTTCATTTTCAGCTCTATATTCTCTGACTTGAAATATATCTGTGTTTATAACTGTGTTTGCCAGTTCACTGAGTAGAGTAAATCCAGGAACACTTTTTTACAAGGGTAGAGTGAAGGACATCAAGAAACTAAAATCTATAGCCCTTCTTGAGATCTTCCCATTAGATTTCTATTTTTCCCTGTTAGCAGCTGCAAATAGAATGGTTGATGTCTGAAAACAAAGCAAAATCTTCTGAAGTCTCCTTAAGTGGTTTGTTTTTCTCCAGTCTTCATAAAATATGGCTATTCATTGGTTGGTTCATTCAACTAAGCTTTTGGGAAACTGTGTTGACTAATTTAGAGAATTATGTTAAAATACCAGCTTTGGAACAATTTTTTAGATCCAGGTTTAGTTACACAACACACAAACCTACCGAGTGGTTTTCTCTGGCCTCAGTTTAATCAGTTCAGTCAACCTGACTATTCTTCAGTCAATAATGGTTAAATAAATTTTGGCTGAGTGTGTTGAATTGTAGAAACCCAATTTTAAAATTGTAAACAATGGTTAGGTAAATTTTGGCTGAGTACGTTGAATTGTAAAACCCAATTATAAAACTATAATTGTAAAACCCAATTATAAAACTGCAGATCATATGAGTTATTTTGAACTTCCTATAAAAAAACAAAACACAGAATAAATCCTTTATCTGCAACTTTTCCTTCCAATATTAAAAACGTAGCCTGCACTACGGGCTGGGGGAAGTACTGAACATTAATGGAACCTACTCTAATTGATTTTTTTTGTTCTGTAAATAAAATCCATCAAAAGCTGCAGGACTTTTGTCAGTGAAATTTATGGGCATTTAAATCCAAGCTTTTCTACTTTTGGATAATAAAGTTCAGCTAAAATGTTTCTTACAGAAAAATAAACTTAAGAATTGATATTGCTAAGAAAGAATTCATGAAAATATAGCCACAGCAGGTGAGTACAACATAAAGTATTCAATACTTTGAATTATTTTGAAAGAATAACCAATTATTAGTCTGTTTTAGAATGCTCAAACTATGAAATTGTAGGGGTGACTGAATGAAAGTTTTCTTCAGACTGGTATCTTTGACAAAAGAATAAGAACGAAATACATGAGATCATTATTCCATTTACCCTACTGTTGAGCAAATCTTCTATACTCAAATGAGGTTTGCTGATCTCTAATCCTTCTCAATAAACGTGGCCAATCACACACTACAGTTCCTTTGATTTCCCAGGAATGGAATTGTAGCTAATCTCACTGTCTTGAGGCAACACCTGTGGAAAATTACAGTCCATGTAATTCAGCAGCATCTTAATCAAATAAATAAAATAAATGGTTAATAAATATAGAGACCATCTGATTAACTTTGTTTGATCTTTTTAATTTGTGAACCCAGACTAAATAATATCCCATTTTCTTAAAATTCTGTGGCCAAAGATACATCATGTAAACCCAATTTGAAAACAACACATTTAAAGCACGCACTCATGTGCACACACAGAGATCCTTAATATTAGCTACTGCATAGCATGAGAAGGCTTTGTAATCCTTAAGAGAAGCTCAGAATGGGGAATTTTAGCTGATGTGATTATATCTCACTGCAGTCCTTGCAATAACAAATATACTAGGTGAAATTATAGAATAACCTGAGGTTTCAGACCCCAGATTGCTGAATTTAAAGTAATTTTAAGAAAGCAAAATATTTAATAAATATAATATTTATTAATATCTCTACTGTGGGTCAGTTTTCAGATTTTGCATTTGTTTCCTAGAGGCACTGGCTTCAATACAGAAAAAGAATAAGAATAACTTATTTAATTGGCCTTTTCTTTTCTGCTAAACTTGCTTTGCTACAGCTTTCCTACTATAAATACATTTTCATCCTGCTACCTATACCTGTCACATTAAAAATAATGAAGTGAGATGTTAAGTTTCAAAAATGATTATACATGAGCATTCAGAGAAGAGAGCTTGAAGCCATTTCAGCAAGATGGAAAACCACAGAGTATAATATGACTGTGTTGTGACTTAACATAATTTTAAAGAAAAGCAGTTCTCTAAATGAAAGCATGATTTCAATTTATTTTCCTTACATAGTTTAAGATACACTTTTGGGAGATTTCAGTCGGACTCATTTTTAGAAGCTGCAGTTATTGTGAAATGAATGGCTTAGTATTTGTCTAAAATAGAAAGAAAAAGCTGCTTTTTAGACACAAATGGTTAGGATTTATTTATGGTACTTCTGATAGTTATGAACTAAAATACTTAGTAGAAAACGAAAATGGAATGATTGGCACTCATTGAAAACAGTATCAATAACTAGACAAGTCAGGAATCATTTGTCCAGTCGGGGTTACTATGCCTTTCTTGAAATTTGACCATAGTGACAGATACTCTAATCATATCCTCTTTTGGACCATTATATCACATTCTTTGATATAGTTTGAAACTTGTTCAGAAAGTTCATCTGGTCCAGAATGCTGCAACCACATTACCTCTGGAGCCAGTTAAAAGGAATACAAAGAAAAGTAGCATTGATGGCTCTTGATCTAGTTAGTTTCCAGAACAATTCACAGTGTTGAGGATATGACACTGAATCAAATATCCTGAAAGTCAGTTTTCGGCCCAATTTCTGTGACCATGAAGCTGGAATATATCTGATGACCAAAGTGGAATTTAACAAGTGTCTGCTATTTATACCTTATTCAGGTCTACAAAAGCAGGAAGTTTATCATATACGGCAAGATAAGGACTAGGTAGTGAGTTTCAAAAATACAGATTTGAAACCCGTTTGCAAAATATATCATGTAGCCAGTAAGTTTTATTCAGATGGTAGGCTCTATTTGGAGGCCCATTCTTGTCCAGTTGACTCTGGAAGTAGCAGGCCAAGGCTGTACGCTAGACCGCAGTATCTAAAAATACCTTGGAAAAAGGTAATGGTGAACCTTCTCAATATCTTTGCTAAAAATAAACACTCCTGCTTGGATTTGATCATTAAATCACCTGGAGCTGAATTCAAGTTGAAGGTGGTTTTATCTTTGTACCTTTTATTCCTAAATAACAACAACAACAACAACAACAACAACAACAACAACGAGTTGGAAGAGACCTTGGAGGTCACCTAGTCCAACCCCTTGCTGAGGCAGGAAAACCTATACCATTTCAGACAAATGGTTATCCAACATTTTCTTAAAAATTTCCAGTGTTGGAGCATTTACAACTTCTGCAGGCAAGTTGTTCCACTGATTAATTGTTCTAACTGTCAGGAAATTTCTCCTTAGTTCTAAGTTGCTTCTCTCCTTGATTTGTTTCCACCCATTGCTTCTTGTTCTACCCGCAGGTGCTTTGGAGAATAGTTTGACTCCCTCTTCTTTGTGGCAACCCCTGAGATATTGGAACACTGCTATCATGTCTCCCCTAGTCCTTCTTTTCATTAAACTAGACATACCCAGTTCCTGCAACCCTTCTTCATATGTTTTAGCCTCCAATCCCCTAATCATCTTTGTTGCACTTCTCTGCACTCTTTTTAGAGTCTCAACATCTTTTTTACATCATGGCGACCAAAATCATAACGAATTTATATCATATATAATTTACATTTATATAAATTTATATCACATATATAAAAATTTATATATATACACACATACACACACATATATATACACACACACACATATATATATGTATCATAACGAATTTATTTCCAGAGAAAAGCCTGGAATCATATTCCTGCAGTTCTTTATTTATTTAGTGCAGTAGTTCTCAACCTTTATAGTGCTGCGACCCCTTTAATACAATTCCCCATGATGTGGCGACCCCTTTAATACAATTCCCCACGATGTGGTGACCCCTTTAATACAATTCCCTACGATGTGGCGACCCCAACCATAAAATTATTTTTGTTTTGAATTTATCACGCCTGAAGCCGTATTGGCTAGTGATCTGAACTGCTTGCGATTGCCTTGAGGACGGAGGCATTAAAGCAGAGACTCCTCCCCTATTAAGTTTATAGCACCTGAAGCCAGATTAGGCTAGCGATTGGGAGTGATTGAAGCTGGCTTGAGAGGGAGACATCAGAACAAAGCTTTCTCTTTTTTTTAATTCATTGCGCCTGAAGCCAAATTTGGCTAGCGATTTGAAGAGCCTTCAGCTGGCTTATGGAGTCAACCATTGGAGCACGATTCTTCGACTCGCAAGTATACTTCCCATATTTCCGATGGTCTTAGGCGACCCCTGGCAAATCGTCATTCGACCCCCAACGGGGTCCCGACCCACAGGTTGAGAACCGCTGATTTAGTGCATGACATTTGTACATTGAGAGCCAGGGAGTTTGCCAAAGATTGCTAGTTTGTTTAGTTTATGCTTGTACTATCCAGGGTGCACTGCAGGGGGCGAACCAGCTCCACACACAGAGTAACTAACAACATCTGTTGGAGTGTCATTCAGAGCTTTTCTCCACTGATTTTACTATGCATTCAGGCAGGTCCGGTACTGCACAAAATGTCATTAAATTCCCACTGGAGTGGTACCTATTTATATACTTTCATTTTACATGTTTTCAAACTGCTAGCTGAGCAGAAGCTGGGGTGAGTGATGGAAGCTCATTCCCTCATGAAGTGTTGGGCTCGAACTGCTGGGGTACACTTGTATTTCACTGGCAGTGGATAAGGGAAGCCAGGACAAAGAATATTGGATAGTTCAGATGTTGCAAAACTACACTTGTCATCATCCCTACAAAGCATGCCTAGTGGTGATGGATGTTGGAATTTAATAACATTTGGACAGTTATAGGGCAACCTGTGCCTATACAGGTTTTGTGAACTCAACAGAAGCACATGTATGTGCTCTAAATCTATAATGCTGTGAGGGAATAATGGAGATTGCAATTTAGCATATCCGTAGGAGGCTGGCATGGGAAACACTAGCAGTTGTATTCTGAAAAACAGTGATAATTTGCTAGCTACCATCCTCAAATTGAATGTCAGCCTACAAATTTATTTCTTGTTTACAGCTAATAATGAGAGAGCAATATATAACACAAAAACTGCCAATAACTACATAAGAGTATTGCAATCTTATTTCTTAAAACTGAATTGCAAAAGCTTCAGGTTTGTGGAATCTTTTTTTATTCTAAACTTCTTTGAGTTCCAACATCAGATTCACAAAATGATGTGCCTTGTTAATTCTAGCAATACCTTTTTTGCCAACCATCTGTAAAGAGCAGTGCCAGAAGATATGGAAGGTCCCTGAAGCAGGTCTCCTAAAACCCATTTGACAGTCAGAACTGCAATTATTAAGCAAGATCCAGATATTCAAGAGAGCATAAACTGATTGAGCGTTCTTAAGGGACTAGCTTAAAACTCACATTAGAAGGTTTGGGATGGAGGTAACAATATTTTTGAATAATATTTTATTAGTAAATCCAATGGCAAGCCACTTCCATGTGGTTGCCAAGAAAACAATACGGACATAGGTTAGTAGACGTTAGGAACCAAGATTGCCTGGAATATTTCTCTTTTCTTTCAGTCACATTTTGGTTTTTTTATCATAGAAAATATCAATTTTTACCTCTACTAATTTTTTTAGCTTTTTTTGGAAAGCTTGCCTCATGTATGTAATAGGTGATGTTTGGTTGTTTTAATTTGCCTTAAAAACATTGGGATACTGTGAAATATTTAACATGAACAGTGAGATGCAATTATTATCACTATTGCTGTTGCAGGTATAGCCGCCTCTCACAAAATTGCCAAATTCTAAACTTTTAGTATTCTTGCATGAAAACTTGAAGATCTTGCTTTTCTGTAATGAGACTGCAAAGCATTTGAGGCTATTGCCGAGCTGCTGACCCCTGGCTAATGTAGATTAAGTTAATTACCAGTACCTTATATTTCAATGCTGTAGTCATGGATGGATCATTTTTCATAACATTTTCCAAATGATACAAGCAATTGTCTCTTATTGATTTTTAGTCAATTTAGATTGACTAGGACTGTAGCTCCAGTGTTCTATCCAAGCTTCATGCTCAGCTCTTCAAAACAGATATTATAGAGATAAGATCCTACACCTGGTGCCTTTTTAATATTGTTTCCTTTTCTTTTTAAAATGATCCATATGAATTGAGAGACAGAAACTTAAAGGGGGGGGATCAGGATTTCAAATACTCTGTCCAAATACTTTGGACCTCTTCCAAGGAACCACAGCTTTAAAAATAGGCTATCATGTTTCTATTGTAAATAGATTTATGTTCAAAACTTAATATACCTAATTGTTCAGCTACCTCATCTCCTAGCATGCTAAAAAGTGAATAGAAGCCTCTATTACAATTTAATTGACCAGTAAGAACAAAGAAACAAATATATATTCTTCTGTGATGACTAAAATCTGGTAATAAGTACTTGATAGATGTCAGCATCAGTGCCTATCTTCCATGGCATTTTCTTTGGCAGCATCTTACAGAATTTTTAGGTTGATCCAATGGTAATTCTTGAGGCAGGGAAACAAAACTGGATCCTGCAACATTATCCTGGGATATTTGCCTTCATTCGTGAATGAAGTCATATGAAGGCGTATATTCGCCTTCATTCATGAAACAAATTATGCCTTAATCTGCCAGCACTTTGCTTTTCTCCTTAGCAACACATGGGATCTCTTTGTGTACTATGCAGATTATGTTGCCTAGATTTAGGGAATTAAGATGTGAGAATTTTCAGGCAGCCAGATAGTAGGTTCTTCAGCTTGTTTACTTAGGAATTAGTACCAGGCTTTTCCTATTACATTAATATCCTATCATGTGCCCCAAGGTCTTTATTGCTGGAGCACTTGTATTCCTAATTGATCAAAACCTTGAAAGAAATAATATATTAATTAGTTATAATTAAGGTGTAGGCACATTTTATAGTACTTATAATATTTCTGAAATATTTGATAAGAATAAGTTAATTTGATTTAATTTTGTTAGGGTTTATTTATTGGACTTCTAAAAAGAATGACACGGGGCATTCATGATCAAGACAACTACACAGAGAGCTCTTTTCGAGGATACTCCATTCAGCTCCCTCTTGTTTATTTATTTATAAATTTTACTGGCTGCCCAGATTATCATAGGGTAACTCTGGATGGCCCTCTTCCTACCTGTCCAATTTTCCACAAGCCCTGTCCCAAACATTTAGGCAACATTATGTGCCCCCTAATCTTATTAAATTCTTGTTGGCTTCTTTGGAGTCTTTTCATCAATATTCTCCTCCCACCCAAAATTATTTTTGTACTTTACATAGCATAGGGTTACCTCCAAACTGAAAAAGGTTTTGTTTTATTGGCTTTCTGTAAACTTTTTAAAAATCTGTTGTTCACCCCGAGTGGGATGGTGAGTTGTTTTTTTTAAAAAAAATATTTATGTTGCAGACTTGGTCTTCTGGTCAGTTATATTTATGTGTGCGTGTTGTTTAACTTCCAGGATCATTGAGGAGTCGCGTGGGCTCAGATTGAAATAAATAAATGAACACACAAGGTGGCTGGCAGTAGCCAGTACTTCTACTTTCTGGATGAATAATGCCGTTTTGGCTATAGGGGCATTCATACTAGAGAATGAGTTCCTTATAAATAGACAGCAGTGAGAGATAATTCTTTTTATCTAGAAAGAGTGAGGAATTCTGTAGCTGATAGTGAGAAGAAATGAGGCAAGAACAGTTGGCTTATGCTTGCACATGCTTTGCCTCACTTAACACTTAGAAAACTCCTGTCTCCCTCCCTTTCTTTCTCTCTGCCACAACATATACATAGTTCCTTTCCTGCCATAGGACACCTGCAGTTACACACAGGATTCCATTAATATAAATATGAATCATTTTCATCTGTCTGTCTGTCTGCCTATCATCTATCTATCTATCTATCTATCTATCTATCTATCCACCCACCCATCCATCCATCCATCCACCCATCCATCCAGATTGATCTAGAGCTCTGTTATCAGTTACAGAGGCCTTCAGCAAAGCCTTGCCAGCTGCAGCAAAAGAAATGGGCTGAGGTGTGCGAGGCCTGGCTGCAACTATCTGAAGCTTTAGTAGTAGGGCAGCTCCACACCCCCAATCCCCACCCTAGCTTAATTTTTACCTGTGCACCCTAGAGAGAGAGGGGTCTTAATTAGGACTTATTTGGGGGGTAGGGCTTATATTGGGTGCATGTGTAAAAAAATCAAGCTAGGCCTTACTTTCTGAGTACAGAAAGGTTGTATTTTCGGAAAAACATGGTATCTATCTATCTATCTATCTATCTATCTATCTATCTATCTATCTATCTATCTATCTATCTCTATTCTCTACCTATTTCTATCTATCATCTATCAATCTTTTAGGCTCATCTTTATCTAGTTTTAGGACTTGTGTGGAGAAGAGATCATATTCTCAAGCTCAATCTCTCAATCTCAATTTCAGACTCAAGCTCAATCCCTCCAAGACGGAGTGGCTGTGGATGCCGGCATCCCGGTACAGTCAGCTGCAGCCGCAGCTGGCTGTGGGGGGCGAGTTACTGGCCCCGATGGATAGGGTGCGCAACTTGGGTGTCCTCTTGGATGGGCAGCTGTCGTTTGACGATCATTTGGCGGCCGTCTCCAAGAAGGCCTTCCACCAAGTACGCTTGGTGCGCCAGTTGCGCCCCTTCCTTGACCGGGATGCCTTATGCACGGTCACTCATGCCCTTGTCACTTCCCGCTTGGATTATTGCAATGCTCTCTACATGGGGCTGCCCTTGAAGTGCACCCGGAGGCTGAAGCTAGTCCAGAACGCAGCTGCGCGGTTAGTAGTGGGAGCAACCCGTTGCTCCCATGTAACACCACTCCTGCGCAGTTTGCACTGGCTCCCTGTGGTCTTTTGGGTGCGCTTTAAGATTCTGGTTACCACCTTTAAAGCGCTCCATGGCTTAGGACCCGGGTACTTACGGGACCGCCTGCTGTTACCTTTTGCCTCCCACCGACCCGTACAGAGAGGGCCTTCTCAGGGTGCCGTCCGCCAAACAATGTCGGCTGGCGGTCCCCAGGGGCAGGGCCTTCTCTGTTGGAGCTCCCACGCTCTGAAACGAGCTTCCCCCTGGTTTACGTCAAGTGCCTGATCTTCGGACTTTTCGCCGTGAGCTGAAAACGCACCTATTTATTCAAGGGGGACTGGCCTAAAATTTTATTGGGGTTATTTATTTTTTAATGTTTTAAACTGTTTTAAATTTGGCCATCTATAATATGTTTGTTTTAATTTCTTTTAATGCTTATACTGTGATTTTTACTTGGCTGTACACCGCCCTGAGTCCTTCAGGAGAAGGGCGGTATAAAAATTGAATAAAATAAAATAAATAAAAATAAATATGTTAGGGGTGATATTTATGCAGAAATAGTGAAAATTCAAATGGGTCACAATCTTTTAAACACCACTGTATATTTACTGTGAAAGAAATTTGAGCAGCAAAATATATCAAGTATGACTTACACCATCCCAGTATGGTTGAGTCCGGGAACCTTGCTAGGTTGCTATGTATGGTTGACATACAGCTATGACTCTTCAACCAGCTTCTCTCTCCCTGACAGCTGGGGGATGCCTTGAGGATGACTTGGAATGTATCACGTGTATATTTTCAGTTAGAAAGGAATGAGTGAGCCCCCTTTGAGTGAGGCATCTTAAGGAATATCAGAACAGTCTCTCGTGCAAAGCTGATAAGAATTCAGCTGATTGCCTCCAGTGGGAAGGTGTAAGAGATTCCTGTAGGTATCCTATTTTGAGACACTTAAAATATTTCTTCACCTTCATACAGAGACGTTTCTCCAAGTGGCAATTCCTTTATTAGAACTTAAATTTAGACAGCCATTTCAATGTATATGTAATTTAGTTTCTGCCTCTGTGTCTTCTAAACTGAGTTGTAAGAAATGGGATAATGGCATTCTCCAAGTACATTTTTAAAGCATCAAAACATAATTTGCAACTCAATACATGTTTGGATGGGGGTGGGGCAATTTTCTCATCCTTGAGAATCAGATTACTTCTCAGGTTATTTATACAGCATGCAGCTGAGTCTGATGATATTCATTATTGGGAGTAGAGATGGGCTCATTAATGCTTCTGACCTGCTTTTCCGGGCTCACCCACACCCCCTAAAAGCTCTGCTTCAATTTTCATGAAACACAAAGTCAGTGTGTTAAACTATGCAAAGACTAATTTACTTCAAATCTAAGAAGAGTTTTCTACAATCAAGTGTAAAATCACTTGAACAACTCCTCTCTCCTAATAAGAATTTGCAGCACCCCGCCCCCCCATATTTTTTGCTCTACCTAGTATGATTTTTAGATAATAATGCAACCCATGATGGTGCAGTTTATCCACTATTGATCTAGCCCAGGGGTCCCCAACTAGAGGACCATGAGGTGTTTGCAACTGGGCTGCAGAAATGGCAGGCTTGCACGAACGCGTATGCCCACATGCACGAACAGTGGGCAAGCACGATGTATGGCCAATGGGTGTGAGTGCACACTGCTCGTACAAATAGAGCTGCACGTGCATGTTTGCTGGCCGCTTGTGCTGAACCATCCGCTCTCCCTCCCCCACCAACCGGTCTGCAAAGCCAAAAAGGTTGGGGAACTCTGACCTAGCCTAAGCACTAAGGGTCCAAATCAGGATGCCCAACAGAGATTGGGTAAATTAAACTCCCTACCACCACCAATTTGATTTAGCATTCCTTCTTTCTCTGTCATGCAACAGTTAGGTTTTGAGTTGAAGTGCTTGTTTGGGAGATTGATCCCTACATGGTGATCTAATCCAGATTGGGACCCGGTTTGTTTTCTCTATGGTAATTAAAATCATCAGAATCTGCTGCTTGTTATGTAAATAATCTAATGCTTAGTTTAACTATCATTTTTTCCTTGTTCCCAGTTTTAAATTTATTCCATAACATTTCTGCATCAGTTTGCAATTTTAAACAAAAGTTCAAATTGGTTGTGCTTTGTGTACATTTCTGCTAATATGTTTTGTCTATGCTTCCCAATATATGTCTTTTTGCAAGCAATTTCCCCTAATATAAGTCCATAAAGTACATCTTGAGTTAAACTGGATGACTATAGGGAATAAGTACATCTCATAAAATGAATAATATATAATTTTACCTAAGAGTAATTTGCTGCCTTTCTCTCTGTTGTTCATCTGTTTTAGTGGTTCTACAATGAATATATTTTGTATAAAAGATGAGCAGAGTTATCTGAGTTTATGTTGTTTTATCATCTGGCATTTTTGGCTCAGATCATCACATATTTATTGCAGTTTTTCAGCATGGATAGTACAGAGTGAATATGCTGTTTTGAACTCCTGGATTAAAAATATGATATATAAATAAGTATGTCTTGGAGCAAAGAGGTACAGATTAAAATGCATTTCTATATTCATGGCTCAGATCATCACATGTTTATTGTAGTAGATAGTCCAGAGTGACTGTGCTACCCTGAGCTTCTGACTAAAGAGATGATGTGATATGTTTGTTTGTTTGTTTATTAGTCCCAGAGTAGATTAAAATCCAACTGTACATTATTTTTATTGCATTAGATGGCCATAACTATATGTTTGTATTTGTCTATATGTTAATTGTATAGTATTTTTGGAGAATTTGAAGCAACAGCATCTCCAGGTTCTTAATAGTCCTTGAAGTTTCATCTAAGAGGAAAGAAAATAACTTGAATCTGACCTCAGATCTTAATTTTCCAAAGATTTTTCCAAAGATAGGAAAGCTGACATTCCAAGACATTTCTGTAGATAAGAACAGGATTTGTGCATTGGGAAGTGAAAAATAGCCTCTTCATCACCAATTCTGCTGATGTAGTTAACTAGAACTGTGAAAGTGGACTAAGAAAGCAGTTGTTCAACCTGAGGCAAGTCCAGGTCTAAGTTTGTTGCTGATAAAGGAAAACCATAGGTAGCAAGAAGTAGAATGGAAGAATGCAAAATGAAGAAGTCCAGAAGCAAAATGAATTACTTTTGCAATAAGTTGTTCTTGCATTAGAAAAATAATGTCCTTGAAATACCCTGTTTCCCCAAAAATAAGACCCAACCGGAAAATAAGCCCTAGCATGGTTTTTCAGGATGCTCGTAATATAAGCCCTACCCTCAAAATAAGCCCCAGTTAAGGTCATCAGCCAGATGGGTGCATTTAGTATTGTATTTCCCCAAAAATAAGACCTAATCAGAAAATAAGTCCTAATGCATCTTTTGGAGCAAAAATTAATATATTTTTTATATTTATATTTTATAATAATTTTTAATATAATATATTAATTTTTAACTGGTCTTATTTTCAGGAAAACATGATATATACAGGCAATCCTCGACTTACAACCAAAACTGAGCCCAAAATTTCTGTTTCTAAGCAAGAAGTTAAGTGAGTTGTGCCTCATTTTATGACCTTCCTTGCCACAATTGTTAAGTGAATCACTGCAATTGTTATTAACACAGTTGTTAAATGAATCTGGTTTCCCCATTGATTTTGCTTGTCGGAAGGTCACAAAAGGTGATCGCATGACCCCAGAACACTGCGACCATCATAAATATGAACCAGTTGTCAAGCATCCGAATGTAAATCACGTGACCATGGAGATGAGGCAATAGTCATAAATGTGAAAAGGGGTCATAAGTCACCTTGTAATGCTGTTGTAATTTCAAACGGTCACTAAACTAATGGTTTTAAGTCGTGGACTATCTGTACATTTGAGAAATAGTTTTATAGGTTTTGCTCCATAAACAGCTAACGGTATTGGACTGCCACACAGAATCATAACTGGAAGGAGAAAAGGAGGGGCGGACAGAGAGACAGATACTGTAGATAAACAGAAGTGAAATATAAAACGTTTGGCTCCCATGCTTTATTCTTTGCCATGTTAATTTAGTTTATTGCTATTGTTTGTTCTATGTATTTGTTGTTCTATTCTGGTAAGAAACAGATTTGATAGTAAGCCAGATGAAAAGTCTAATACAATTTATTATAATTTTGTTTAAGTACTTTAGAGGCTGTTAATAATAAATATTAAATAACTATTATACATGTCAATATAATCATATTTACAAAACCTCCCTGTATGTATGCTGGTATCCTATCTATATCATGTATATATGTATGTATGTATAATAAATATTAAATGATGATGATGATGATAATTGTTATTAATATTTAACAATTTTAAATAATAAATTAATAAGAAATATCAAAGATGTATATATTAACACTAGGTGACAGGATATTTATGGAAATCTCAAAACAAGCAAGTATGTTTTTATTTGGTGGCAGAAGCTGTCCATGATGGAAGCCCCCTTAATTTCAGTGGGCAGGCCATTCTGTATAATGGGGGTGCATCATCAGAAATCAGCAAGCTGTGATACAGTAAGTGTGAGACTTTACAGCTGGCTTGGCAGTAAATCACAGATCTCTAGATGCTTAATCCTTAATTAGCTCTTGGCTAGACTTGGCAAAAGACTCCAAGACATGACTTGACTAGTTTAGAATCTTTATTGTAAACAAAAAATCAATCTTGAAACACAACTGTTGATAGCCCACTTTGGTATAAAATAATTATATTTTACTTATCTCTAGAGTCCAAAATAAAAACTCTAGACTTTTCTGCCCACGATTCTGAGTTAAGTGCCATTCAACCAATCTCTCAAAGGCTTTTGGAGACAGCTAAAGTATGCTTGCGTAAAAGTTTTCTCTGAGTTGGCACCTGCTTGTTCCTGCTCTCCTATTTTCAGCTCTTACATTAAGGCAAGACATCTCTTTAAAAAATAAAATAAAAAGTGGTTTCAAGAAAAGAGATGGAACTTTAAGAAAGATGACAGAATTTGAATTACCTATATGTAATCAAGATCACTAATTAGGGCATGTATTTAAATTATTATCAAAAAAACCTAAATATTGCAGGTTATTTCTCACCATGTTTGCTCCAGAGCAGGGTGCATACTTTTTGTTACTGTTATGCTGAATATTGTTTTATATTTGATATATTATTTTGTCAACGTTGCACTGTAAACAGCCTCAGGATGCGTTGACAGAGGAAGTAGCAAAGGAGGCTACAGGGACCATCATTGACAGATTTAGCCATTGGGCCTATTCCTGCGTTACCATTACTAATATTTGTAAATATGTGAAATGCAGTCAGCATTGTGATCTCTAGTCTCCAGAGAAACTTCAGAGGTAGTGGATGATATAGTAAATCAGGAAAGTGGAATGGGGGGATAATAGGAAAATGGAATATCGGTTACCAGTCTGCTTCCAGGTGCACTTCAAGGTGTTGGTGATCACCTTTTAAGCCCTTCATGGCATGGGTCCAGGTTACTTGAGGGACCATCTCACCCTACTGGGATTGGCCTGTACCACTCATGCCAGCAAAGAAGGCAAGCTGTGGGTCCCGTCAGCCAGATTATTCCAGCTGGCGGAATCCAGGAGGAAGGCCCTCTCTGCTGTTGCTCCTGCCCTCTGAAACATCTCCGCCCCATGTGAAGTTTGCCCCAAGCCACCTATCTTTTCATAAGGACCTAAAGCAGTAGTGGGTTTCAATTTAGTTTGCTGTATGTGCGCAACACTTCTGTGCATGTGCAGAAAGTCTGGGCGGGTGGGTGGAGCCTCCCACCGCTGCCGCTACTGGTTCGCTAATCCAGGGTGAACCGGTAGCAACCACTGGCCTAAAGACATGGATTTGCCAATTGGTTTGGGGCCCCAGTGGGGGAACAGCGCAATGGAGGTAGTTGATTGAGTAATAACAGCTCCCACCTCCACCCTGCTTTGCCCCTGCCCTCCTCATGCATCTTTCCGTTTGATTTTAACTTTTTATGTTTTAACTTGGATGTAACTATTAGCAACCCAGAGCTAGCCTATGGTAAGATGGGCAGCCAATAAATTTAATTAATTAATTAATATTCCACCTTGCTTTTTTGATCTATTGATAGCAAAGCAGAAATAATGTTTAGGAGTCTTACAATACTTTAGAGTACAGGATAGTCACTTTTTCTGGAATTTTAAGACCATGGAGGGTCTCCTTTCATGTGAGACTGTTAATATAGTATGTCATGGTGGGTATGACAAGTAGCAAAATATATCTTTCCAGAAGACAAATTGCTCTTCTATTTTAGAATCCAATTGAAATTTTTGTGGGTCCCAAAGGCATTCCTGTACATAAATATCAATATAAGAGTAAAGAATGGTAAATAGTAAATTTTTATTTTGTTAAAAGTGTACCTTTTAAAGGTAATTAAAAGAGGGAACCTTGTAAGAATCAAGGAGGTGTTTCAAACATTGTGAACATCACAACATTTTTTTCCTGCTTTAGAATGTCACTGGTCTTTCAAACCAGTGATGGGATTCAAAAATTTTTACTACCGGTTCTGTGGGCATGGTTTGGTGGGCGTAGCATGGTTTGGTGCGCATGGCTTGGCTGGCGTGGCAGGGGAAGGTTACTGCAAAATCCCCATTTCCTCCCCATCAGCTGGGACTCGGGAGGTAGAGAATAGATGGGCGGGGCCAGTCAGAAGTGGTATTTACCAGTTCTCAAAACTATTCAAAATTTCCGCTACCGGTTCCCCAGAACTGGTCAGAACCTGCTGAACCTACCTCTGTTTCAAACGCCACTGTCTCAGACAGTCAGTATTATCAGCCACAAATAACTGCAGATGAAGAGGGCAGTATAAAGCAGAAATATACTACCTTGCTTTTAAATCAGATATTACCTCAGAACAGTTGCAAGGGAATTTCTAGATTTTGCAGTTTGGAATATTTTTTGAATGGAGCTAGCAGCCCAAATAAGTTCAAAAACCCCATTCATTCAATCAATTACAAGTGTGTGGCTGTTTTTTAAACAACATCACAGGGGATCCTCAATGCCAATTGAGAACTTAGTGTAAGAATATGGAGGAATTTGATCAGTTCCTCTTCTTTTTTTTCATTGGAAGAAGAAATCATCTGTTCACTTCATTGGAGTTTCTTCCCCCAGAGTGCAAGTAGAATTCACGGAAGGAATCCCACAATTCTCATTGTTGGTCATTGTGGGCTTTTCTAAAGCACTCTGTTGGTCCTTAGGGAGGTCTATGTTCATTGTGTTCATTGACAAGGGGAGGGAACACAGGAGTTCTTGTGGTCATCAGATTCTGGAGGTGAATAATTTCCCCCACTAGTGGTATAAGGCTTTCCAGAGAAACTTAAATATAGTATGTTTTAGACATTGGCACATATTTTCACAATGCTGTCAGAAATATAACAAAAGATTCAGTTGTCTATTGTTGTCTGGGGAACACAAAAGTTGCTAACTTGAATTATTAATCAGCTCAGACTTTGAAAACGCTGATCTTTAATTGTAAAATTTTCAAGAAAAATTAAAGAAGCTTCACGCACGCATATTGCTTCCCCTGCCTTCCATTTTGTCAATGCAGCATTTGAGAGGCTGCTTTGATTATAATATATGTAGTTCCAACATGGCAATGAGAGACAATTGCAGGAATAATAGTTTTGCTGCTGGCATTAAATCTTAAAAAGAACCTTTTTCACTTGCTTAAAAATAGCTTGCAGCAACTTCTCTCATATTGACACACTGTTGACTTTAAATTCTCAACAAATATTAATTATTTCAGCCAAGCTTTGCACACGGAGAAAGCGAGGAAAGTTTTGTTTATAATACTGGCAATATTCATATTCAATTTCTCTTTAATTGCTTATGGTACTATTTCTATGTAAAATATGACATATTTTTAGTGGGGACAAAGTTACTGCATATATTGGAGAAAGAAGCAAAAAGAAGAGAGAGGAAATATGTGTAGGTGGAGATGAACTGTAGCTGAAAATATATTTTGATTCAAGTGGATCCAGTTAAAGAGAACAGGTAGTAGATGTCTGGGAAAAGTCAGTGCCTGAGAACATAATACAGGAAGTCCTTGACTTACAACATCCTTTTAGTGACAGTTCAGAGTTACAACAGCACTGAAAAAAGTGACTTATGACCCTTTTTCACATTTATGACAATTGCAGCGTCCCCATGGTAATGTGATCAGAATTCATATTTATGGCAGTTGCAGCAACCCAGGGTCATGTGATCACCTTTTGCAACCTTCTGACAAGCAAAGTCAATGGGGAAGCCAGATTCATTTTACAAACGTGTTACTAACTTAACAACTGCAGTGATTCAGTTAAGAACCATGGCAAGAAAAATTGTAGAATGGGCAAAGTTCACTTAACAAATGTCTTAAATATGTTTCAGACATTGGCATTTTTAGTCAACATAAAAATATATGTTGAAAAAAGATGTATCAACACATAATCATATAGAATAGAATAACAGAGTTGAAAGGGACCTTGGAGGTCTTCTAGTCCAACCTCCTGCTTAGGCAGGAAACCTTATTCCATTTCAGACAAAATGGTTATCCAATCTCTTCTTAAAAACTTCCAGTGTTGGAGCATTCACAACTTCTGGAGGCAAGTTGTTCCACTGATAACTGTTCTGTCAGGAAATTTCTCCTTAGTTCTACATTGCTTCTCTCCTTGATTACTTTCCATCCATTACTTCTTGTCCTGCCCGCTGGTGCTTTGGAGGATAGCTTGACTCCCTCATCTTTGTGGCAGCCCCTGAGACATTGGAACACTGCTATCATGTCACCCCAGTCCTTCTTTTCATTAAACTAGACATACCCAGTTCCTGCAACTTAGCTTGCTTGAGACAGATTTAAGGAATGATCTTGTCAACTGAAAATTTATTCTTATTATACCAAATCAAAAAAATGAAATCCTGGTGGCATTAAACCCTCATGGCAGTTTCTATTTTGTGATTTATATCTATAGCTACAGTCAGAAGTTAAGACCATTTCTTTGCTGCCTGATATTGCAAAAGTGGAAAATTAAAATGTCTAATAGGAACTACGGACATCACTTTTCCTATTTTTAAATGATCCTGATTAAAGCTGTGTTATATCTGTGCAATCTTGCTATGGTTACAAGACAAACATGGAGAAGTAAACTGAATGTTCTTCATGAACTAAATCATAAGAATTGCAAACTTTCAAAAATTCATTCCCCAGTCTGGCAACCACCATATGTGTTCAACTATAATTATTTTAATTATGCAAAATATGAAGCATTGTTTAGAGAGAATCATGCTGACCAACATGAATTGAGAGATTAATTATAATACACATATTATTCAAAACCAGAGAGATGACGCATGTGTGACCTGATTAATTCAAAATTATACTTAAAATATTTTTTTAATTAACAGGGTATAGTAAAAACAGTTCTTTTAAATTCAGAAGGTTGTCAATAGGAACATAAGCATTTTGAAATGAAAACTATGAAGCTTGAGAGAAACCACATGAAAATAATAGAAGCAGTTTCCCTCTAAATTTCCTTTAAGGCTATACTAGAAAGCTACAGTACAGAGTTTAATATACATTTTTCAAAATTTTGCCAAGATTTGTCCTACGCCTAATTAGAAAACGTAAAAAAGAATCTCCTGTTGTTTGTTTGGTCACCTAGAAGCCAAATAGTGATGAAAATATATATCATTCTCCCATATTGGAAAATGCCCTCTTAATAGTTGTTTCCTGGAAGCAAAGAGCATTACAAAATGATTGTTTATGCTGTAAAGTTGAGCTTCTTGGAACCATCTGAAATATTAGAAAGAAGATGTTGGAAAGAAGAATCTTTGGTTTGATCTGCATCAAATTCTTCTTGTGTGGCTCTTCTTAAAAAATAGAAAATTAACATAAGAGTTGTTTTATGTTAATAAAAAACACATGGTTATCATCAAAATATGCATGTGTGTGCATACAATATAAATAATAAAAGGTGAAGAATCCCTCAAATTGAGCATGACTCCTAGTGAGTACATGGACATAGCCGTGAAGCTTTCTTGGCCAACATACAGACGTGATTTATGATTAACTTCTTCTGGGATGCTTTTTTTGTTTATTCTCAGTTTTGCCTACAGCTCTAAAATGTCCTGATGGTCTCCCATCCAAATCTGATTGCTTAGCTTTCTTAAGATTAACTAAGGCTGCCTATATGTTGTCACTTAAAATGTGGCTTTTTGGGAAGAAGAATGCCATCTGTTCAATGTGAGATGCTCAAGCAGGCAGGTATGCAACTTCTTGCCAGAAATGAATGGGTTCTTAGATTAATTAATATGTTCCCTGGGTCACTCCCAATCATATATAAGCTTATTTTGCATCTTGCACTGGCTTACGAAGCAAATATCTGCTTCCAATGATGAGTGATTTATATGCAGAAAAACTGCAGGCACCAGGCTGTTTATTTTATTCTCAGAGTTATTTGCAGATTTTACCTTTCTTCTCTCCCCATTTTCCACTTCAAGCCTTGCTTCCATTTTCCGTTCAGTTTCCAGATGTCACTCCCAATTTCTACCTGAATAATTATCTCAGCTAATGTGTTTCTACAAAATTGAGTGAAAAGCCACAAGGCCAGAGGGCATATTCATGACCTTAAGTCCTAAGGCATTCTGCTGGTCATTAATTGTCAGAGCCCCTTTCCCTCCTTCTCACAAGAGACGCTTAGTTTTCTATCCTGAAGGTAAAAAAGCTGGGAGGGGTTGAATTGCAATTTAGCATAATTCAACTGCATCAAATAAAAAGAGCTGAAATACTCCAATCTTACCAGTTAAATGAAATATTGATTTGATCATAATATATTAAATATTATTACACTCTGAAAGTCTTTGTTGCAATATTCTTTCAAATTGTCAAAATATACCAAAGAAATCTTATATTGAGTTAAGTCATTGCTCAGCTTTGTTCAGTATAGTTTCCAGTTAAACCACAACATCACATAATTCCCAACCAAGCTAGGCTGAGGGGGGAATTATGGGAATTGTGGTCTGCACATCTGGTGAGCATCAGATTGAGTAGGATTACACCAATAAACCACAGTTATTGAGCATTTTTCAGGCGAAGGGATTGGTTCCAGCCCATCTAGAATTAGCCAGGAATTGAACTTGGAACCTTAAGCCTGCAAATCAAATGCGGTCAACATTGAGAATAATAATGGATTGAGGAGTAGGGGACAAGATGCTGAGATACGACTTTTGGAACTTCCACACACTATGAATAAGTTCCTCAAAGCCCCACTGATCATTCAGATAAAGTCAGAAATGCAACTTCTTGCCAGAAATGAATGGGGACTCTGTCAGTGCAAATTGTCCAGGTGCCAGCTCCTCCAAATATGGCATTCACACAGTATTCAGTCAATGAAAAGGTTTAGAACAATTATTTGTTTGTTTGTTTGTTTGTTTGTTTGTTTATTTATTAGATTTTTATACCGCCCTTCTCCCGAAGGACTCAGGGCGGTGCACAGCCAAGTAAAAACAACATGAACATAGACAAAAATTAAAAAGCGTATTAAAAAACTGATTATAAAATGGCCAATTAAAATTAAAACTAAGGTAAAACAATCCTAAAACCCCACATTAAAATTTCCTCAAGCTAGCCCCGCACGGTGGAATAGGAAAGTCTTGAGCTCGCGTTTAAAAGACTGGAGGTCGGGGAGTTGACGCAATCCCGGAGGCAACTCATTCCATAGGGCTGGAGCCCCCACAGAGAAGGCCCTCCCCCTGGGGGCCGCCAGTCGACATTGTATGACTGATGGCACCCTGAGGAGGCCCTCCCTATGGGAGCGCACAGGCAGATGGGAGGCTATAGGTAGCAGTAGGTGGTCCCGTAAGTAACCCGGTCCTGTGCCATGGAGCGGGTTATTTACTTACTTAAATTCCAATTAACAGTGGAATGTCTTGCTTCCAGAAGTTGTGTGTGTGGAGGTTAAAACACTGGAGGTTTTTAAGAAGAGATTGGACAACCATTTGTTTGAAATGGTATAGAGTTTCCTGCCTGAGCAGGATGCTGAATTAGAAGACCTCCAAAATCCATTCCAACTCTGCTATTCTGTTTTTTATGTTTAATAGAGGAGGGGAAAGGTAATAATTTTCAAAAATATTCATGCAGATAGTATTTAATGCTTGTTGATGAAATCGCTTCATAATCTTACAGTTGGCAGAAGAATTACTTGATCTGTAAGATACTTTTAGTTTTTGTAATATTGTAGGAAAAATTGCATTTTCCCAGAAACACATTCAAGAGTTTTTCATACAGGTAAGAAAAAGAGGAGCGTAGGAGGGGAAATATATTTCATTATAATATAGAGGCAAACTGAACACGATAGTGAGTGACATAATCTTGTATTTATATCTCTGACATTTTTATCTTCATTAGAGGAATTCTCTTGATGCCAATGGGATTATTTCTTTCAGTAGAGTTGGGCAGGTCCATCAGGATAGCAGCCAAAAGATTGTCTGACAGCTTCTGATTTTGTTTTGCCATAAAGTAACTCATATTTTAAAAACAATGGCTTTTTTTTTAGCTTTCTAACATTTGCCCAAGTGAATTCAATTTACTTTTTCTACACTTATTCCAGGCATGAAATCCAGCAGGTTCTGACAGGTTCTGGAGAACCGGTAGCAGAAATTTTGAGTAGTTTGGGGCAGGGGTCTCCAACCTTGGCAACTTTAAGCCTGGAGGACTTCAACTCCCAGAATTCTGGGAGTTGAAGTTCTCCAGGCTTAAAGTTGCCAAGGTTGGAGAGCCCTGGTTTGGAGAACTGGCAAATACCACCTCTGGCTAGCCCCAGAGTGGGGTGGGGATGGAGATTTTGCAATATCCTTCCTCTGGAATGGGGAGGGAATGGAGATTTTGCAGTATCCTTCCCCTGCCATGCCCACCAAGCCACACCATGCCTACCAAGCCACGCCCACAGAACCATTAGTAAAAAAAATGGATTTCACCACTGACTTATTCTAAATACTATTTTAACTCTTCATCCCAGAATATGAAGGGTTAAGCTTCAAAGATGTAGAGTCCAAAATAAGTGAAATGTAACACAATATTATTCTAAAACACTATCACAATAAAAACAAATCTAAAACATGAAAGCAGCAGAGCAAGCCAGCATAACACTTGAGCAAATATGTTTTTACTGCACCAAAATAATAGCAGTTCCCCTGGTGAGTTTCAGAGGAAGGTCATTTTAGAGGCAGAGGTGTTCCCACTGAGAAAACTATCTATTTAGTTTTTATAGAATCGGCTCCCACTAGTGAAGGAACCCAGGGAGAAGCATCTAGAATTGCAGAGGTAGATCAATAGGAGATTGTAGCGAGGCTGTGGTATCAGCAGCTCTTCCAATTTTGCTGAACTAAAACTTCTGACTAATGGCCATGGTGGTTGATCTCAGTTGTCATACAGACAGCCCTTGAATTACGAGTATAATTGAGACCAAAAATTTGATTGCTAAGCAAGGCGATTATTAAGTGAATCATTCTCAACTTTACAGTATCTAAAAACTATATGAATATACCACTGGTGGGATTCAAATAATTTAACAACCAGTTCTCTGTCCTAATGGGTGGGCGTAGCCATGGTGGGGGTGGCTAGGGGGTGTGACAGGCAGCCTTCTGCATCTCCCTTGGAGCAAAAATAGGCCATTTTGGGTAGTAGCAGAGGTAGGTTCAGCAGGTTCTGACCAATTCTGGAGAACCGATAGCAGAAATTTTGAGTAGTTCGGAGAACTGGTAATAAAAATTCTGACTGGCCCCGCCCCCATCTATTCTCTGCCTCCCAAGTCCCAGCTGATCGGGAGGAAATGGGGATTTTGCAGTAACCTTCCCCTGGATTGGGGAGGGAATGGAGATTTTACAGTATCTTTCTCCTGGAGTGGGGTGGGAATGGAGATTTTGCAGTATCCTTCCCCTGCCACGCCCACCAAGCCATGCCATGCCCACCAAGCCAAACCCACAGAACCAGTAGTAAAAAAATTTGAAACTCACCACTGCCTAGTAGGCCTCCCTGTAGCCTCCTGGGAGCGAAAACGAACCATGGGGGGGGGCTTCTAAAAGGGGAAAGGTTTTGATTATTGATCCATCTTCAGTGGCACCCAACATATATGCACCACTGTGGAAATGCTTGTACTAGAGTCAGTGGCAGCCCCTTAGTTTTCTTTACATTAGCCCTGAGGTCTGATAAAATACCTATGTGTGACTAAACTAGTCATACATAATTTTGTGTTGTTGGCATATATGAAAAATCAGTTGGGTGATAGAAGAAATTATGACATTCAGTTCTGTTAGTAATAACTTTGATGAAATATATGACAATTGTAGATATGGCTTAACCAAAACAAGGGGCAAAGCTCAAAATGACCATTTTCTAATTTTTATTTCCTGTCTTTGAAACTTTCTCCCTTATCTTTCCACCCTTGTGACTTGAAGACTTACACTAATAGCTCTTGGTTTGTAGAGGCCTTCTGAAATTAAATTGAGGGGAGCTTACTGTAGACAGTATAGACATCAATAATTTGACTCGGTATGAAGCAGCTTCCTATTAGCTTGCACAGGCTGAAAGGAATCTTTGAATAGTAACCAGAAGATTTTGTGATTACTTGCCAATAGTTTGCTTATAACACATGTGCTCATCATTGCTTTAACACCACCACCCCAAATGCACTAAACCCGAGACATTGATACATTCAGTTTGCAATCATAGGATTATCTTTTGCCAGCCCATTCAGTGCTTTGGAGTTGTCTCTTCTTTCTTAGTATTGTAGCTAATCTACATTTGAGAAGCTGCATGTAATCACTAAAATATTTTCAGATACAAAGTTCAAAGGCTGAGTAACAAGACCAAGATAACATGGTAGAAAACATCCAGATTTTTACAAAACCGAACTCTTAAATGCATGCCCTTGCAGTAATCCTTTCCTTCATCGGTGGAGACATCTTTGTCTATCAATTATGTGATTTTATACAGCAGCTGAAATGCTGCACATTTGATGAAAGATTGTCTACAGCACATTAGAAGTACATCTTTCTCTTAAGGCAAGTTGCAAGTCAGTTAGGAACTGGTTTATAATTATTGCAAAAGAACCTATATTAAACTTTTATTTGCAAACAGTTTAACTTTGTTAAACTCCTGATAAATAAACTAAGGGATACAATTATTTCATTTACAAAAATGAGTTGAAGAAAGCAATTCAGTATGAAAAAGTTTTAAAACCATTTAATATTAAGAACAGACAAAATATGTGTTGGGCTGATAGAGAAACACTCTTCAACGGGGTATAAAATACCAATATTGAATTATGGAAAACCACTGAGGATATAAAGTATATGATTTGAATACAGGAGAGGGCTCTATTCATTCCAGTTAAAATCATAAGAAAGCAGCCTGAGACAGACAAATCTATTTATTTCATTCTGTACTGACAAACCTAGGTGTGCTTATTTAAACAACTTTTTCCCCCTTTCCCTACTTTTGTAAAAAAAAAATGAGCATAAAATTTTACATTTCAGTTGTTCCGTTGTATTTTGAACATGGTGTGTTTACTGGTGTTGAATTAAGCATTGCTATGCAAGTAGATATCAGTTAGATGCCTATATTAGTTACCTTGAATGAGATACATTACATTTTTGAACTGCTGAGCAGCTAAAAGTGTGTGTGTGTGTTTGTGTGTATGTGAGAGAGAGAGAGAGAGAGAACAGGCTAATGAATTGATTCAAGTTGAAGGAGGCCTAATGCATTTACCATCTTCTTGCTTTTGCAGAATATTTAAAAAGTCTCTGTTCAGACTCTCTTAAGCTTTACAATTTGGAGACCTATGATGGCAGATTCGACTGGACGACACATTACACTTGATAGTCTCCAGATCTGCTTAGAAGTTGCAGAAGGGCCTCTTGATGGCTAGTCTGACTGTGATGCAAAACTCTCTGACTCTAGAGGTCAGCCATTCCCTAGGCTTCTTCCTGGGGGAACAAAATCTACCCACATTTCACAGAAAGCAATCTATGTCCTTATTTGAATCTTAAGGTGTACTGAACAACACAGTTAAGTACTTGTACATAGTTGTAAAACATTTCTGCTCTGTTGAAAGTCAGTGATATTAAACCAATGTGCTTGGATTGAGCAGCTACAAATTTGTCTATGACATAAGGGGAATTCATTCCTGATATGCTGATCCTGGCATCCAGATATAGGCTTTGGAAAAGGAAAGCTACTTGTATAGAAAATTAAATATTGCTGAAGCAAGTAACTTGCCAAGTTTTTTATACTGACAACAGGCATGGAGTATTTTTGGACACGCATAAATGGATTTATATAAAATTCCTCACTTCTTGTTCAGACAAAAGGATTTGAGTCTGAAAACACTGTTTGGCCTTTCAGGTTATTTATAGCTCATCCCACCATTTCAGTTCCCTCAGAACTGAAGAAGTTTCTTGGATGAGAAGCTAAATGTTTCCAAGGGGGGGACGGGGGAAACAAAGTCCAGTTGCCTTTTGGAAAAGCACCTTTGGGAAAGCTCATCCCATCCTTTGCCAGTTTGGACCCCAATTCACAAACAAATATATTATCTCATAAGCTTTGGTTGTTTTCAGACCATTTCATCTAATCCATGGAATATTTTCTTGAGGAAGAAGTATTGTGTTTTATTTACATGTAGCTTTCTATAATGTATATAAAATTCTGTAATGTTCTCCGTTTTATTCAGACTAGATTCACACAACACATGTGAATGTGGATTAATTGTGCTAAAGCTAAACCATAAAAACCTAATCAAGATTAATACATTGTGCAAACAGACTGCTATATAGTACAGTATAGTATAGTACTATACTGTACTATATAGTACTGTATAGTACTTACAACTTCTCCACTGCAAAAACATATGGACTTCAAATCTAGATCAAGGCAAATCAATAGATGCAATCTACATAGACTTCTGCAAAGCTTTTGACTCAGTAGTACACGATAAACTTCTCCTTAAACTAACATCCTATGGCATCTCAGGACCCCTCCACAAATGGATATCTGCTTTTCTGTCTAACAGACAACAAGTGGTCAAAATTGGCAATGCTTTATCAAATCCTGTTCCTGTCAAGAGTGGCGTTCCTCAAGGCAGCGTCCTTGGACCAACACTCTTTATTCTATACATTAATGATCTTTGTGACCATATCTCAAGTAATTGTGTTCTCTTTGCTGACGATGTCAAACTATTTAACACCACAGACAACACTTCTATCATTCAAAACGACCTTGACCATCTAACCGCTTGGTCTAAAAATTGGCAGCTCCAAATTTCAACCAGCAAATGCTCAGTCTTACATATAGGAAAAAAGAACTCTAAAACTAAGTACATACTAGATGGACATTACCTTACAGACGACCCCCATCCCGTTAAAGACCTTGGAGTTTTCATGTCAAATGATCTAAGTGCCAAAGCCCACTGCAACTACATAGCAAAAAAAGCTCTAAGAGTTGTAAACCTAATGTTGTGTAGCTTCTTTTCCAAAAACACCACACTACTAACCAGAGCATATAAAACATTTGCTAGACCAATTCTAGAATACAGCTCACCTGTTTGGAACCCTCACCACATCTCTGACATCAATACAATTGAACGTGTCCAGAAATATTTTACAAGAAGAGTTCTCCATTCCTCTGAAAACAACAAAATACCTTATCCCACCAGACTTGAAATCCTAGGCTTAGAAAACTTGAACTCCGTCGCCTTCGACAAGACCTAAGTTTAACTCACAGAATCATCTATTGTAATGTCCTTCCTGTCAAAGACTACTTCAGCTTTAATTGCAATAATACAAGGGCAACCAATAGATTTAAACTTAATGTAAACCGCTTTAATCTAGATTGCAGAAAATATGACTTCTGCAACAGAATCATCAGTGCTTGGAATACTTTACCTGACTCTGTGGTCTCTTCCCATAATCCTAAAAGCTTTAACCAAAAACTTTCTACTATTGACCTCACCCCATTCCTAAGAGGACCATAAGGGGCGTGCATAAGCGCACAAACGTGCCTACCGTTCCTGTCCTATTGTTTTTCTTTTCTTCTTCCTATATATGTTTATATGTGTATATACTATATAATCTTTTTGTATGATGTTGTGACAAAAATAAATAAATAAATAAAATAAATAGTAAGGACCTGGTCTGGTAATTAATCCATTCACACAAGACAATGCATGGAATTTTAAAGTAACCATACTAGCATATTTGCACAATGCTCTAAGTCATAAAAACCTAATCAAGACTAATACATTGTGCAAACACAACTGCTAGATGTCAAGGAGCTGGCTTGGTATGCAAATAAAGCTCAGTATTTTGACAATTTATATCCCTTAACTATTCCACATAGGATCTTTTTGATTAGGTTAAAGTAAGGGAGGAATTGTTTAGTGGTATTCACATGATAAGAATAAAGTGGGTACTCCCACTCTATTGTACTTCCATTACAGAGATATTATATACACTCCTGAAATGTATTCATCACAAAGAAGATTTTAAAATGATGTATTATAAATAAATACCATATGATAAAAATAATCTGCTTTGTTAGATATATATATTTGGAAAAGTCATGCAAATTAAGTGAATATCAGTGGGAAGAACTGTTATTTTTAGATTTTAATATGTTCCCCATATATTCTACAGCTATAATAGGAGCCTGTGATAATTGTTGGTAACCGTAGTTGCACCAGCACCCATGTCCTTCAGCAGGATGGGCAGTGGAGGGATAGTTCTACCTCTACCCATTGTTAAGGCTGTCTATTTTGCATAAATATATGCATTTAGAAAAGGTGGCTTGTTATCTCATCATCTTAACATATTTAAATAAATTAGCATTTAAATAAATTAGTTTATTTCAGACTTTAAATGTCTCATAATAATTATATGTAATGCCAATGTTGCAAATAAAATTGCTCAGAATCTTGTTCAAGTAGGTTCATTTTTAGATAGTTATCCATCTTCAACAATGAAAATACCGAAGTGATGGATAGCATCTGCCTTTTAGAATCAACCATCAATAGTAAAGGCGCAAGCAGTCACAAAATACGTCGCACACTAGCATTTTGTAGAACAGCCAGGAAGACCTTGGAAAAGATATTCAGATACTCTGAGATCAGAATAGGGGAGGGCAATGTTGTTCTCTGTAACACTCTATAGAAGCGAATGATAGACTTTAAAGAAGCAGAATAGAAAGATTACTGATGTTTTTGAAATGTGGTATTGGCCAAGATTCCTGAGAATATCACAAACAAACAAAACCCCAAGCAAATGGATTATGGGTGAAATCAACTCAGAGCACAAATGCTGAGGCTCAAATTATTTATTTATTTATTTATTTTATTAAATTTTTATACCGCCCTTCTCCCGAAGGACTCAGGGCGGTGTACAGCCAAGATAAAACACGAAATATATACAAATTAAAACATTTAAAACCTAGCAAATTACAAAAAGGCTGATAATTAAAATTAGTTTTAAAATTTTAGAGATATTAATAAAACCCCGAATTAAAATTTAACACTATTATGCCAGTCTTAAATTAGCCTACTTAGACAAATTATGTGAAGAAGTGTGTAATGCTGGAAATATTTAAGGTAAAGAGAAGGTAGATGGACTCAGTTACAATCCTGTTGCAGCTTTATTGCAAGCCAGCCTGGCATTAAGTAGCAACAGCCCCATCCCTTTTGATATTCTGAAAAGATTTTGAGATCTGGTTATGTGATCAGATATCACTGGTACACCAATGGAACCAGAAACTCGGTTAGATGGCTCCACTGTTGAGGGGGGCATTTTTTATTCACTTGGATTGTATTTTGGGATTTGGGGGATACTTATTACTCTGTTTTTTATATAAGAGCTGTGGTGGCGCAGTGGTTAGAATGCAGTATTAGAGGCTACTTCTGCTGACTACTGGTTGCCTGCAATTTCACAGACCGAATCTCACCAGGCTCATGGTTGACTCAGCCTTCCATCCTTCCAAGGTTGGTAAAATGAGGACCCAGATTGTTGGGGACAATAGGCTGACTCTGTAAACTGCTTAGAGAGGGCTGTAAAAAGCACTGTGAAGCAGTATATAAGTCTAAGTACTATTGCTATTTGTACACACATACACACACAGTCACACACACACACACACACACACACACCTGTTGTGCACCATCCAGAGTTACCGTTCATGAGTTGGCATCTATATAAATGTGATAAATAAATAAAAATTAATAAATAAACAGCTGCAGTACAGGGCTGCCAAAGCTCCAGCTCTTGGGCTGAACTTGGGGACCAGAGCCACATCCCCTGGGAATGGTCTGCCCCTGTCTCCTTCATATTTCTCCCTGCCTGCCACCATTGGATTTTCAGCTTTAAATCCGACTGTACTTGAATTTGAATGTCTTTTCAAGGAACCTTCAGAATTTTCTTTTCTGCAACTATTTTATAGATAATGAGGTTGGCCATTTTGATAAGGCAGGCTGGACAGCAGATGATTAATAGTTAATGGAACAAAATAAAATTTAAGAAGGATTTTTTGTTCCTCAGATAAGAAAAGACATTTAATAACTCTGGATGCTTTTGCTCATAGCAGTTTCGTAGCTGTGGTCTACAGCCTCCCAGGGGCTTGGCACACAGAGTTAGGCTTGGCAGGCTTTCCTGTAGATTCACCCTATCTGAGTCAACCATGGTCAGTTGCTGGCCTGCATACTTTTAGCAATTCTTGTTAAAGTCAAGACCCTTGAGAAGAAGGGAGATGACTGGTTTGGGCCTGTGGGAGTTTTCCCATCATTCTATATATTAAGCTTAGACTTAAAATAGACCATTCAGAAGATTGAAGTTAGATATAATTTCAGAGTATGTCTAGTTCTCAATCTACCTATTAGTCTCTATCAATATACTTGTTCCCAAATTAAATCTGATGTCAGACATAGAATAATTTTAAAAAAAACCCAGAAGAACATACTGATTTTGTAGGACACAGCCACTGAACTTCAGGTGGGTTGTTTAAGCCACAGGAGACATATCTGTGGCTTAAACATATAAGGCAGATATGGCTTAAACTGTGAAGAAACTGAGCTACAGTTTAAGATATAATATATCTATCTCCTATGGCTTTAGACAATGGCTTGGGTGGGTGAGTACCATGCTATATGGGTTAATTAGCTTATCAGTGTAAAGAAAGATTATATCTCCAAATGTTTTTGTCTGATAACCACTATCAGACAATTATTATTAAGTATATTCTATATTTAATTTCGTTACAGAATCATAAAATGGAAGGATTGAAAGAAATTTGGGGAACTCAAATTCGCAATATGTACATAATTTCATTTCAGCAGATCTTAGAATTCATCTCAATTCTATTGCATGTCTACAGCAGGAAACCACTGGTTAAAGTATCAGATTTACACTAATTGATCTACCATTTCTGTACAGTATTATTGCTACTACATTTGCAAATGTGAACTTAGGGATCAAAGTCAAAGCTTTTGGCAATCAAGATGAATTCTACTCAAAATTCTGCACTTGGGTCTATTAACCAAGGATGGAAGCAAAAACACATTTATTTGTTTTATTATTTATTTACAGTATTTGAAAAAGCTCCAGAGTGGGACAGAGAGGGACAGAGAGGGAAAAGTCCATTGAGTACTTGGCAAAAGTCAGATTTCAGCTTTTGGCTCATAATACCTGATATGTAACTATGCCCTTCTGATATAATGTCTAGCATATTTTTTTTAAATTATCCCATAATTTAATATGGAAAGTAATCCTTTTATAAAAACAAAATAGCCATTCAGTGGATCTAAATTTCATTAAGTGCCTCTTCTGCAGTTGCGGAATTTCCTATTCCCTAAAATAAGTGTGATTTTAATTGCAAAAATTAAGTAGGCATAATATACTATCTTTGGATGAGATTCTTCCTACTCCTACACCACAGTTCTGTCCCCCTCCAACCTCACCCAGTACTGCTGCAGAAGGTTACTACTCTTTCCAGAACTGGACTGGAAACTCTACTTGTGCAACTTTGGACTGCATTTGTTTTATATGTATTTAAGTAACACTGTAGTCATATCTACAAAACTGTCAAAACTAATTGTACAAATGCAAGGGAGTTTTCTTCTATTCTGTATAAGTATCTCAGAATTCAGTGCTACTGGCTTATTGCCAATTGTTTATAAAATGCATAGCTTTAGATTTTGACTTCTTCTGCTTTCTAATTCTTCATATTATATAGCAATGCTGAAACTCCAGGGAGTCTTTGAAGCATCAGACTTTGCCATCCAGATCACTGTTTGAACCAGAATTGTTGTTGCTGTTGTTTTCAATATTTGTTTAAAATAATCTTTTCAACTTCTTCATCCATTTCAAATGCTAAGGTGGGAGAGAACCTGAGTAAGACATAGGCCACTGGAATAGTATCATGTATTTACAGGATTATTTTTCTTCGCATGCAGTTAAGCTTTACATGCTATGTGGCTGAAACCAGATTAGCTTCTAGTGCTAAAGAATACTCACTAAGAATTTGCTAGCCCTGACGAATCGTTGTATATGCTTACAAGTTTGTTATTTTAATGTAATGATGCAAATTCTACGGATTGTTCCAACACTCCTGTAGCATTCAAGAAAGAACAACTGTGAGCGCTTATTTTTAGAATTTGCTCAGCAGCTGCTTCCAAACGATGTCCACATTCCATGTGCTTCTCCAGTGTGTAGAAATATGTTGTGTCACACTGATCTAAAGCTTTGTGCAACCTTTCTCTATTTCAGCTTTGGTTTGCATTCATTAATGGATTCTCTGGGCAGATTTTATTTGAGCGCTGGTGCATCGGGCTCTACAATGTGGTAAGTGTTCTCCCCCATCCACTGGATAACAGGCCAAACTGGGGATGTCATTCCAGGGCTGTTCAAGTCTGTGCAGTTTACTTCATCTGATCCTCTCTGTTGGGCTATTTCACTTGGGCTTGCAGACCAGTTAGGCTTGAACAAAAGTAGAAAGCTTTTGCTTTTATTTCTGCTGTGAAATAATTCCTTAAAAAATATAAATAATTCTTTAAACTCAGCAAATGCCTCCACAATTTATGGCTAACCAAGTCAAAGTGGCCCCATCAACTTTCAACAAACTTGACAGTCGTGCAGGGGACCAACAGCAGGGGTGAAATCAGTGGTGGGATTCAGCCAGTTCGCACCACTTCGGGAGAACCGGTTGTTAACTTTCTGAGCAGTTTGATCAACTGGTTGTTGGAAGAAATCATTAGGGCAGAGAACCGGTTGTTAAATTATTTGAATCCCACCACTGGGTGAAATCCAGCAGGTTCTGACAGGTTCTGGAGAACCGGTAGTGGAAATTTTGAGTAGTTCGGAGAACCGGTAGCGGAAATTTTGAGGAGTTCATAGAACCAGCAAATACCACCTCTGCCTGGCCCCAGAGTGGGGTGGGAATGGAGATTTCACAATATCCTTCCCCCAGGAGTGGGGAGGGAATGGAGATTTTGCAGTAGCCTTCCCCTGCCATGCCCACCAAGCCATGCCCACCAAGCCACACCCACAGAACTGGTAGTAAAAAAAAATTGGATTTCACCACTGACTAACAGGATATGGTTCAATTGTCTTTAGAATAGAATTCTACTTTTATTCTAAAGTAGGAAACAGTTCAGATACAGCTCCTTTCCCAGGGTCAGAGACTGCAGTCACATGGAACGGCCACAATTGAGGTCACCTGAGAGTGGAATTGTCACAGAAGTGGCGAAAATTAATTGGGCGGATGGATGGATTTCAAGAGTTGGAATGGAAGTGGCAAACCATGGTTTGCCTACTTCTTAGAGGACTGACTCTGGAGAGCATTTTAACAGAGGATATGCAGTGATTTTCTCTGATATGTCACTGTACATGCTGATGGCTCATCTTTATTAGCTGAGTCAGCTGTTGTCACATAATTATCACATAGTTATCCTAATGTTTTAATAATATTATTTTAATATTTAATAAGCAATCCGATTTAGTTGATGTGTGTGGAGAAGACACTGGAGACACGACATTTTGTCATGCTTCATTAATTCATGATTACACAAGGAAAACCAACCACTAAATGTTATTATCAATCTCAAATAAGCCTAACCCAAGCCTAATCTACCAAATTTCCAGTATAAATATTTACCATCATAAATATATTTCAGCTCAACACTAATTAAAAACATAATATTTCCATAAAACATTAAAATACTGCCTGATTCTAAGATACCCATGCAATTTTTCTAAAACAAAGGAAGCCTAACACTAACACTAAGCTCCCCCAAATGGCAATCCAGAGGTTTGGTATCCTGCTACATTCAATAAAAATTTATCTACCAGAAAACATAAAAAATGGTCAAGTCTGATTAGTAAATATTACCATTAACCTCAAGGAACCCTAACTCTAACTGCCCTATATATTAGAATAAATATTCAATCCCATCCTCCATCTAAACCTTAAAACATAAGGTTATCTTTAATGATAAAAGATAATCCTGAATCTAATGCAATTCCCAATTTTAATATCAAGTTCAAGAAAGTCTATTTCTTCCCCCTACAAAATGTCAATACAAATATTGAAACTAAGAATCACTCGACGCTCTATAGAAGCTTTAATTTAAACTTAACATTGTTTTGATTGAATAAGTGCCCCCTTGTTGGTGTCAACATAGATTTGCTTCATGGCAATTAGTCTGTCAGCTAGTATTTCAGATCTTCCAATGGTGCACTCATCACCATAAGTGGTCCAGTGGTTAGAATGCAGTACTGCAGGCTATTTCTGCTGACTGCTGGCTGCCTGCAGTTCGGCAGTTCGATTCTCACTGGCTCACTCCAGCCCTCCATCCTTTCGAGGTTGGTAAAATGAGGATCCAGATTGTTGGGGGCAATATGCTGACTTTGTAAACCACTTGGAGAGGGCTGTAAAGCACTGTGAAGTGGTATATAAATCTAAGTGCTATTGCTGTTAATATCACTACTATAAGTGAGTCCATCCATTTTGCTGCTGGGCATTCTCTTTCCTTTCCTCTTTCAAGCATTATAGGCTTCTCTAGATAGCTAGGTCCTACGTATAATATGAAATGTGATAATCTGAGCTTCATAATTTGCACCTCAGATGAAAAAAATCTGGGTTGATTTGTCTGCTGATCCATTTGATTTCTTACTTTACATAAAATTTCAAATGATTCATTCATTCATTCATTCGCTGTAACTAATCTTCATATCCCTTATCCAAGGATGGACCATATGTACAGAATGCACATACTGGATTTTACTGTCAGCATCCAGGAAACATTAATGTACTCCTATCTTTACGTAAATGGCAGTATAAATATTCAGCCTAAAAGATCTTGCATGCAGTTTTAAAAACACATATTAAATTTTTCCACCGATGTCAAGGTGGAACCTTAATTCTAACCTCTCAGAAATGCCATTTTAAATATTTAACACAATGCTCTCTCCACACTCAACCTTCATCCCATGTAAATATAAGGCTACAACTAACTATATATATATTAAAAAAAACTGTTCTGGATCAGAATAGCAGCTATTAAATATTTCTCAAGGAAGCTGAACCTTAACACTAACTTCTACAGAATACCAAAATTCAATCTTAAGATCATCCTATACCGATTCTGAATCATAATTTAGTTGAAAAATTATCGCTAAGTATTAAAAAGATTCCTTGGTTTCAAAAATATGTTAAGCTATGATATCTTGGGAAATACTATACAACTATTAAGGGACCTTGGAAAATTCTGACCTAACCTACTCAGAATGACAATATAAAAATTAACTTAAAATGTAGAGTACCATTATGCATAAAAAAATTACTCTGGGTATAAGTAGCTTAATCCTAACTGTAATCTCCCCAATGCCAATATAAATGTTGAGTCATAAAAATATTTCCATATTCAATCTGAAGACTAATTTACAGCTGAGACTGCTACTAAACACAAGAATACTCACTAATTGAAATATAAAGTCCCAAAATGTACTTGAGTCACCAGAATGCCAAAGAGAGAGACTCAAGAAGAGACTTGGAAAAATATCAGCTTTAATTTGTGCAAAGAAGAGCTGGGTAGACCATAAGACTACATACAGACAAAGAGCATGCAGTGAAAGGTCATACCTTGGAGAAGTGTCCTTTTATACCTTCAGAGACATCAGCTTAGTACCCAATTCTGGCCCCCTGGCCCATGCCTTCCTTGTAGCCCTGCATTGGCCATGCAGCAAGGTACGGGGGGGGGGTGTTGAGTGTTTAGCAACAGAAAGGCTGGATGCTTAGCAACACAGGTACCAAGCATGGAATTTTACAGAAAAACAATATAGCAGAAGTTAGATCATTGGCAGAAGCAATTCCAATTCTTAGCAAAGCAATTCTTACAGAAGCAAAACAGCAAGTCAAACATTTCTACTGACTCTACTATTATGTCCAGTTAATTCTACCTATTCTACTATTATTATGTTCCTTCACTAACATATAGATTAAATATTACTATAAAATTCAAGCACGCATGTATGCATGTATGTTTATCATATTTTCAAAATTTCTTTTCACCCCCCACAGAAGGACTCTGAAAATATATTAAATTTTTGTAATTCTGTACGGTAGTCGTTAAATGGGTTACCACATGACCATGCCCAATTTTACAACTTTTTATTGCAGCAGTTGTTAAGTATATGCAGTGGTTGTTACACAAGTCCATTTTCTCCAATGGGCTTTTTTTGCTAGAAACTAGAAGTGAAAAAGCAGCAAATAGCAGAAACTGCCAAAAATCACAGTCTTACGACCATGAGATGCTGCAAATGGCCATAAATGCAAGGCAGTTGCCAAGAGTCCAAATTGCAAAAGAAAAGGCAAATGTTAGAACTTTGAAAACAGATCATAAGTAGCTCTGTGGAGGTCTGCTGTAACTTCAAATGGTTGCCAAGCAACTGTCATTAATTAAGAACTACCTGTCATTAAAAGAACTGAGCAGAGAATAACAGAGTTGGAAGGGACCTTGGAGGTCTTCTAGTCCAATCCCCTGCTCAGGCAGGAAACCCCTTCAGACAAATGGTTGTCCAACATCTTCTTAAAAATTTCCAGTGTTGGAGCAATCACAACTTCTGCAGGCAAGTTGTTCCACTTATTGATTGTTCTAACTGTCAGGAAATTCCTCCTTAGTTCTAGGTTGCTTCTCTCCTTGATTAGTTTCCACCCACTGCTTCTTGTCCTGCCCTCGGGTGCTTTGGAAGATAGCTTGACTCCCTCTTCTTTCTGGCAGCCCCTGAGATATTGGAACACTGCTATCATGTCAACCTAGTCCTTTTTTTCATAAGACGAGACATACCCAATTCCAGCAATCATTCTTTATATGTTTTAACCTCCAGTCCCCTAATCATCTTTGTTGCTCTTCTCTGCACTCTTTCTAGAGTCTCAACATCTGTTTTACATTGTGATGACCAAGACTAAGGAGACGGTCTTTACTCAGTTGCTATAGATTAGTCCTGAACATTTTACATTATTTCAAAATACATGATAGCAATAATCAATCTAGGCTGTTAAAGGTATCTTAAAGTAGGGATTCTCAACTCCCAGGCCTCATCGACTGGTGCCGGTTCATGGCCTGTTAGAAACCGGGTCACTCAAGCAGTGAGTGAAGCCTCATCAGGACATGGCCAAGATCTAGGGTGTGCACAAAACCACCCCATACACACAGTGGCCCATAGAAAAATTGTCTTCAACAAAACCCGTCCCTGGTGCCAGAAAGGTTGGGGACTGCTGGATTAAGGTGTATTCTGAATTGCCTTTATCAGCTGTTGATTCAGAGGCTTCTTTTTTATTTTTTTCATTGAATGGGACTCTTTCCTTCAGTCCGCTGCAGCCTTCTGTTTTGCTGTTCAGCACCATATGATAAAAACTTGTCTGCTTCAGGCATCTAATTTAGATTCAGCACAACTGAATTTAGTAAAGCTGTTGGTGTGGATTTCAACAATGTCGGGATTCTTTCCAGGTATGACGTATCCTTTTCAACTTGCTTATAAAGTTAATGGTCTGTTGTTTTTAATTACTGCCTTTGTTTTTTCTAGATTTTCACAGCATTACCTCCCTTCACCTTGGGAATCTTTGAACGATCGTGCTCCCAGGACAACATGCTTAGGTTTCCCCAGCTCTACAAAATTACTCAAAATGCTGATGGGTTCAATAGCAGGGTAAGAGGCAATGTTTACTTAGAGGGAAGGATTAAAAACAACAGGGCTATATGAGCTTAAAGCTGGAAATTTTAATTTGCAGCTGCTGTTTCAGATTGAACACCCTGAAATGATTAATCCTTAAGGTTCATCCTTAATAAATGCTAGGTCTGGGTAGTGGTAGTAAATCAGCTTCCTACTGTGAATGGTGATCATGGCACAATCAATTGTGATTTAACTAAAATGAAAGTAGATATTTATGATCTCCTCAGAAAAGGTCTGCATGGTAGAAAGAAAAACCATAACATAACATAACATAACATAACATAACATAACATAACATAACATAACATAACATAACATAACATAACATAACATAACATAACATAACATAACATAACATAACATAACATAACATAACAACAGGGTTGGAAGGGACCTTGGAGGTCTTCTAGTCCAACCCCCTGCCCAGGCAGGAAACCCTACACCATCTCAGACAGATAGTTATCCAACATTTTCTTAAAAATTTCCAGTGTTGGAGCATTCACAACTTCTGCAGGCAAGTCGTTCCACTTATTGATTGTTCTAACTGTCAGGAAATTTCTCCTTAGTTCTAAGTTGCTTCTCTCCTTGATTAGTTTCCACCCATTGCTTCTTGTTCTACCCTCAGGTGCTTTGGAGAATAGTTTGACTCCCTCTTCTTTGTGGCAGCCTCTGAGATATTGGAACACTGCTATCATGTCTCCCCTAGTCCTTCTTTTCATTAAACTAGACATACCGAGTTCCTGCAACCGTTCTTCATATGTTTTAGCCTCCAGTCCCCTAATCATCTTTGTTGCTCTTCTCTGCACTCTTTCTAGAGTCTCAACATCTTTTTTTTATGGTTTATGTTTATGGTTTTTTATGGTTTAAGGGAATTCAGATTATGGAGGAAGATTACATGCAAAACAACCCTATCAGAAAATACTAATATAATTATATACCCAGTAAAAAATAAGAATTAAAAGGCTGTGAAATGTTAAGAAATAGATGAAAAGGTATCATTACAGCTGAATGTGATTGAATAGAGGTTAGTAAGACCTCTTGGGGAAAGATAATGCTGCACCATCAGTGAAAATGGATTGGGACAACTCGCCATAGCCAACTCTCCATGGCGAACTTGCCATAGGACAACTCTCCACAGGACAATTCAACAAATACAAAAGTTAAATTAATTTCAGTGTACCTGTGGCCAATAATAATAAAATAAAGAAGTCAATCCAGAAATACAAGAGTTACAATAATTTTGATGTAAACATGGCCACCAATAATAAAAGTAACTGAATAAAATTACTAATACAGCATTGAATTATCCCACAGCGATTTGTCCCTAGGCAAGTTGGCCATAGCGAGTTGGCCATGGCTAGTGGGTTGTGGCAAATGGGCTATAGTGAGTTGGCCATGGTGAGTTGGCTATTATGTGTTATCCTAGACCCCACTGAAAAGGCCTCTTCTTCATAAACATCTACATTTTGCAGAAGGGATTAGTTGCAAAAAAAAAAAAAACCAGCTAAAAATCTTAATGGATACAGGTTAACAATCCAAAATCCATATCATTAGCTATGAAAGGCTGTCAAATGTCAGAAACAACACAATTGCAACATTCTATACTGACATTTCTATCTGGAAATTCCAAATGATCTCACATTACGAACTAACCCATATTAAAAGACAATGAATGTCATCAAGCATTACATTGAGCAAAACCATGTTAACAGATAACTCATGTAGAAATCCAGTACATTACTCCCTGGTCAGCACTGTCAGTGTTTGGGTTCCCAAAATAAGAAATACTCAAATCCATGTGGACACCTCCATTTAAGAATAGGTTGAGCTTCCTTGTACCGAGGAAATGCAATTTATATATTCATGGTTATATTTTTCTTATTCTTAAAGGCAGCTCAATCCTAGGAATAGGCACAAAATTTATGGTAGCGTTTAGAATAATTTAAGCTTTGAATATTAACTTCTAAGAGCTGGTTCTCATTATCTTTTGAGCCACGGCAACTAGACTGTCTACAACATTGGCAGTATTTTGGCATCCAGCTGCAACAGGGTATAAAAAAATGTCTGCTTCATTTAGTATGTTGAATTGGCAGGAGATCTGCTTGCTAATTCCTTCCAAAGCATGATGACTCTCACTGGGTGAAGTCCCCGCTTCCCCGCTGTAAGTTGAAAAGGTCAAGCGTAGGTTTCCAAATTGAAATATTAGTCATATACGTTTATAAGAGTCTCTATGCTTGCATATGAATTAATCAATATCACTGTGTGTTCTTTGCAACAAGTTCCAACTGATTTGGTATTTGGCGATGAAATGTTCCCACACTTTTACCTGTTGCCTTTTCACCACTTCCTCTCCAGAGATTCAAGGAAAAATATTGAGATGACTTTATTGTTCCCTTCAGGTTATAGGTTTAAAAAGATGTTTCAGGGAGATACGCAGGTAAAGTTACACTTAATATTTTCTTTTCATATTTCAGAGAATTTCCTCCATTCTCAGTTTTCATGTTTTATTAACCTACTCTATCTAATAAAACTTCAGCAGTTCAGAACTTAAAGGACAGAAAAGGTCTAAGGTGGTGCTGGAGGTTTAAGATTTCAAAAGATTGCATTTTTTTCATGTGGGATCTTAATGAACTTAAAAATAGCATAAGAAACTATGAGGACTGGATTTTGTTGTTTTGCATGTATCTTATATCTAGTATTATAGATATAAAGAGTAATTTGAGTTTTGCTGAATATCTGAATTAGTTGCTTGGTCACTTTATTTTTACATAGCAATGTTTGTTATAGAATGCATTCAAAAAAATAATAATCAAATGACAGTGATCAATGTGATTAAAAATATTTCCGAATGTGGTGAATGACTTTCAAACCTCAGCAAATTTAGGGGAAAAAAATTCATCACTGCAACAAGGTAAAAACTAAGTTGTTTCTCTCCCTAGATTTCGAGGAAACATTTGCTTGAATTATAAAGCATATGGCAGTTTCTGAGAAGGAATGGTTGTCCAAAGGGATAAATAAAAGAATTAAATGTAACACAGAAGAGAGAGAATGGAGATGGACAAATGTTTTCTGCTATTTTTACAGTATTATATTAAGAAGCCCTCTCTCCAAACACTGCCCTCCTGGTGTAGAATGGGAAAAGGAAAAATGCCCATCCTATAATTATCAGCTCACACAAAAAGTTCATGAATGAGTAAAATATTTGAATATGTCAGGGGAAAGTTGAAAATCCAACCCTACTTCTAATAATATAATAACCCTGCAACGTTTTCTACAGTCTTTGATTCCCGTAGAAAAAAATCATTTAAAAAAGGATGATTTCTAGTCCAAAAAGGTTCCCAAGCTCTAAACTGATGCTACTAAAATGAATTTAGATTTTCAGGAGCATTCTGGGAACTGCCTAGAGTTCCCTGTGTTAATTATATGACTAACACTTCGCGGGGGGCCCACAACTCTATTCACATATTTAATGCTAAATTTATTCAGCGTCGAATTTTCATGGTTTCCTTGGCTGATTTATATGAACAAACACCCAGACACAAGAATGAATAGAAAATGGATACCTGAAGTATGGTTTTCCTCCACCTAAAATTCAATTCCAGGAAACACAAAGGTATATTTCATTATAGTATTTGGATTGATACATATAAAAACATTTTAAAAAACCTAAAACATAGATGGCTTTGCTAAATAAATTTTTTCAAAACTGAACAAAGATAGGGGTGTCTTTGTGTGGAATTAGTCCTGCTGAATTTTCCTTCTCTTTTTGCTTTTTTATTTGCCTTTGTCTCTCTGTGTGTGTGGTAGCACGCCAGCTTTTGCAATGAAAGAAAACACTTTCTACTAAAAATTATTTCCCTCATTTGATGAGACTTAATGAATCGTTTCATGGGACTTGTTGGAGAGTTGGATCGCTCTTCTGATTTTCTGGTTTGTTTTTCCTTTAGGTGTTCTGGGGTCACTGCATCAATGCCTTGATCCACTCCGTCATTCTCTTTTGGCTTCCCCTGAAAGCACTAGAACATGGTAAATAAATGCATTGTTCTTTCCCATATGTTAACTAAGTAATATTCCATCTTTCTAAGTCAGCACCTTTACATTTGGGGTCAAAACATGTTCCTTGGAAATTAATCATTGCAGACAGACCAACAGCTTTCTAACATTTATCAGCAATGATCTTCCAAGTCCTCCCTTTCTGCATGCCATCTTAATAGATAGCAATTCTCATCCATTATAAATCACAATGTCCATTGGTGAAGCTATATTTATTTAAAATTGATTTATACATTAAAAAGAAGCAAGTGCATTGGTGTTACGCAGCTTCCCTAACTGTATCATTTGGTTTAGATTAATGAAAAGAGGAATTTGACCAAATATTTACTGACCTGACCTGATAATTTAAAGAGAATTGTTGTTGGGGTTTTTTTTTTGTGTATGTGTGTAAGATGGCTCCTGCCCAACTTTGTTTTTCAAACGTTCTGCTGATTCTGCTGCATTAGGGGCATTCAATCCAGGCTGCAAAAATCAAGAAAACTACTAGATAGAAGCAAAAAGTTAACGTTTGTTTGTTTTCCAGGTTTTATAATAGTGATCATCATCATACTAGATCAAAACTTACTTAATTTAAATTTAAAATGCCATCTTCAAAATCATTTCAGAAGAAAGTTGGAATTGGAATTGGTAAAGATTTTTATAAACTATTTCCACATGAAAAAGCTATATTGCTGTTGTTACTTAAACAGAAGGAATGAGAGAATTTCTAGATGTATTTGAAGAAATTCTTTAACTATTGCAATGAAAACTGTCATTCATCTAAAATAAGGGTATGTCCTTTAAACATTTCTGCAATGAATAGAGACTCTGGCAGCCTTAGAAATGCATGTTTGCAATATGTCTTTACCATCTCTGTCAATTGTTAGAAGTTGGTTCAGGAGAAATCATTTGCAAAATCATGGGATACTAGAAGCACAGGACTATATGTCAGGGTAAAATATATAAACAAAGCAATGACATTGATGTGACTAACAATATATAAGTATTAGAATATAATTGATTGTTCCACAATACTTTCACGAGTGTTCTCAAGCTCTGGAATTTCCAGTATATCCCCAATGCAGTATGTCCTCAATGCTCAGTAAACCTCACCCAATGTAATGGTATGTGAGAAAGACAGGAAGAAGGGCAGCAATCTAGATAGCACTCTGATCAAGAAACCTGAATCCAAAGGAGAATTTCAGAAGGAATCCTTCCTAATTTTAGGGAGAATTTAATTAAGGAAGGAGAAAGATATTTTCACACTTGCAAGATTTTCTTATTGGAATTGGGATTCTTATTGGAATCTTACCCTAAAGATAGTTATTCTTCTTTTCTGGACTACCTCAAAGGGCTGACACCTTTTTGAACTCTGCTTTGACCTCAGTATGACATTTATAAAACGTTTCAGCAGCTTTCAAGAGAAAAGAGGCAAAATGAGCATTCAGTTTCTTCATTCAAACAAGAAAGAACAGAAGAATTGTGTGTTCCACAAAACTTGTTCCAGATGTACTGAGCAACCAGACATTTGGACTTCTTGCAATATGCCAGTCTTGACTTGCTGTCTTTACCATGTATTGTAGATACTAATAGGCAGAAAACAGCCAGTTTGGTGTAGTGGTTAGGCTGGAAATCCAGAGGTGAGTTCTAGTCCACATTAGAGTGACTTTCTTCTTCTTGTGTCATATCCATCATCAAATGCTGGCAGTCATGTTGGTGATCCTATTTTTATCAACAGACACACACAAAAAGTGCTGTTGAGTTTTGTCCAAACCAGTCCCTTAGATTTTGAAGCCATCATGTTCTTCTTCTGCCTGGACCTCGTTTGCCTTCAATCTTTCCTTGGAGGATTAAGTGAAGGATGCTGTATTTTTCCAGGTGTCGCATCACATGTCCAAAATATTCTAACTTTTGCTTTTTTATTTGCTTGATTATTTCCCGTGGCTTTCCTAGAGTGGGCCAATCAAACTCTCTCAGCCTTAGAAGAAGGCAATGGCAAACCACTTCTAAACTGCAGGGATTTGTCCAGGCAGTCACCAGGAGTCAGGACTGACTTGTTAACAATGTGATAAACCCATCCCATGCCACCTTTTATATTGCCCCAGTGGCTAGCTATTGGCACGAAGATTCTCTGCAACAGTGGACTATCACTTGGGCTGGATACAAATATGTCTAATCTTATTTTGGGAGAGTAATAGACATGTGTCAATCCCAGGTTAATTGGGGGGGGGATTGGAAAGCAGGAGGAAACACTGAGATCATGCAAGCTGTACTCTGTTCTTCACCCTCTTCCCAGATGCCTGTTTTGATACACTGCTGTGAAGATCAAAAGCAGGTTTGCTATGAAAACTGATGGCTACCAATGCTCCTGTACATTCAAAGAAGATTAGCATAGAAAATGATTTTATGGTGTTTTTGCTGCTGCTGCCTTTCTGTTTTAAAGAGAACCTTGTACTTTTAAAGGAAGGCCAAACAACTGAATGAAAAACTGCTGGTGGCCTTCTACCACTGCACCGTAGAAAGTATTTTAACTTACTGCATCTGTGTACGGTTTGCAAATTGCACAGTGGCAGATAGGACAGCACTCCAGAGGGTCAACATCATTGTCCAGAGGATCATTGGTTGCCCTCTCTCCTCTTTGGAAGAGCTTTATAGCTCCCGCTGCCTTAAAAAAGTTCAAAACATTCTTAAAGATCCATCTCTCATCCTGGGCACCCTTTTTTTGAACTATTACCATCTGGTAGACAGTACAGGACAATAAAAACTAGGACAAATAGACTGAAAAACAGTTTCTATCCCAGGGCAATAACCATATTGAATTCTACTGTATACTGCAAAATTGGGTTTTCAATTTCAATTATATAGAATGTAAAGGATGTATGCTTGTGTTTTTATGTTTATAGTTATAATGTACACTGAAGACGGCATTTAATTTCGTTGTACCATGTGCAATGACAACAAACTATACTAAACTAAACTAAACTAAACTAAACTAAACTAAACTAATATTCTCTGTAAGGATTTTTTTTTACCAGAGAGATAACACATTTTAATAAGTAGCATGTGTAGTATCTGATTTGAGCTTTGGACAGCACCACCTAGGCATTATGCCTTCAGAGCCAAGTGTCATAACTGTTAGCATCCCAAGCCAAAACAGCCACAAAAGTTTGTGTGGAATGATCAGAAGGGAGAGGATGGATATGCTGCGGCCAAAAGTCATCAAGAGATGTTGGGCTCATTCCAGCCTCTGATTACATCATTATCATAGTCACCAGAAATCATGAATTACCAGAAATCATGTAGAGGGCAAAGCTTGTGTGAGAGAGGAAAACACAACTTTAAAACTTGGATTACCTAAATATGAAAATATTTATTCCAGAAATAAAATGAAGACACTGTCATGAGGTCAAGCCCATAAAGAATGATCAGCAAAATCTAACCTAACATCTATTAGGGAGACATGTAGAATTTTTTGCTAAACTTAGTTTCCATGAACTAAGAATGTGTGAATTCACCATTACACTGTAAATGTGTAATATCTTTTATGCTGTTTTTATTTTTATTTTTATATTTTAACGAACTATCCATAATTCAGATCTGTGACAATTAAAATTCTGTTCTACTTTGCAGAGGCTTTTTTGCCTGCTAAAGCTCTGCGTGTTATATAATTAAAAATTCTATGTTATATCATTACTGATTTAAATCAAGCAAAATATTCAAATTAGGTTAGTGATATAGCATCTCCTTGCCCTCCCCAATTCAAGTATGTAACTTACAATTTCAGGCCACAATTGACTAGTCAATCCTTAGCTCTCTCTCGCCTACATTGATGTATAGTTCTTGAGCTGCCATATTGGAATTAATTAATCTTTATGGTTGGATGGTTTTTCAGGATTATAACCCAATTGAATAAATGTGGGAATATCTATTGCGGCAATACATATTTTCTTTTTTTCAGAATATCTTATTCCTTTATCCAGGAGAAGTAAATACGATGATGACAGAAGCATTGCTAAGTTTGTTATTTTGATATGATTAATTGACATACTGTAGGATTTTTACACAATTCTATAGAGGGATTGGATGTCAGATTTGGACATCAGTCATTTAGTCATTAAAGTCACTGAGTACTTTAAAGATATCTGTTATTTGTGTTAAACAAGAAAGTTTTTTGAATGTATCATTTGGATGCAAACTTCTTTTTAAATCAACGGAAATCAAACAAAAATAAACAGAACAGGAATATCTGGATGTAGTACAGAGGCACCAAGATGATGTGGTAACTAGAAGTTTTCATCTCTGATGTTTGATTACTATTATCATTGACCCTTTACCTTGATTATTAGTTCTTGGCAGAAATTTTTGGTCTTTTCAATTCTTGAAAGAGAACTATGTGGTTGCAGATGTATGTATATTATTTTTAACTTGTGATTCAGCGTAAGCTACTTGTTATATTGTTTATTTTCAGTATGCTTTTATTTAAAAAGCTCTAAAAAACCTGTTGTGCAAATTTCACCACGGATAACTGTCTACAAGCTTGTCAAGAAATGAACATATTATGGACTCTTTCTAAATGTCTCCTTTTGATTACCTTCTATATTTTCAGGAAAATGACATTTTGCATTTTATAATGCAAATTAAATGTAGTAAAAATGATACATCCCTCTGTTCTTTATGCTGGGCCTCCTATTTGTTTTAAGATATTTGAGCATGGAATTTAAATTAAGTGGTATTCTATACTAACTTGATTACATTAGACTTGATGGGACCTACTTTTGAGTAGCTACATATACCCTGTTTCCCCCAAAGTAAGACATCCCCTAATATGACAATAAGGCCAAGCGCTTATTTCAGAGTTCAAAAAAATATAAGACAGGGTCTTATTTTCGGGAAAACATGGTACTGTATTTGCATTTTCATTTATTGTATTTGTTATTTTTTCATTTATTTGCAAATCTTATTTTATATAGCCTATATATGAGACAAATCCTTTACTGAACAAGGTATCTATTTTTTTAATTATTTATTGTAGATACAGTATTTACAAATGGCCACGCTGTTGACTACCTGTTTGTTGGAAATATTGTTTATACGGTAAGCTAATGCATAAAAAAATGAAACATTACCTATTGCAAGATTTCAATTATGGATGTATTTTGGTGATGGAATGTGTCTATAAAGGGGGATAAAGTATATTAAAAAAAAAACTTAGCAGCCTTTTTAACAGATTAACAGAGTTGGAAGGGACCCTGCAGGTCATCGAGTCCAACCCCCTGCCCCAAATTGAAATTGAAATTTCAATTTCAAATTTCAAATTTAAATTGAATTTGAAAATTCAAATTGAAATTGAAGTAGCAATTTCCTAGGAAGGAGGGAGCAGATTCCAAAAAGGTGCATGTGTGTGAAACAGGAGACAACACAACCCAGAGCTGGATCAGAGATTTAGGATAACCACTCCCTAGAATCTCCCAGGGTACATCTGTTAGGGTGAGAATAATACAGGTAGTCCTAGACTTACAGCAGTTCATTTACTGACCGTTCGAAGTTACAGTGACACTGAAAAAAGTGACTTCTGACTATTTTTCACACTTATGACCCTTTCAGCATCCCCATGGTCATGTGATTTACATTCAGATACTTAACAATAACAATACTTAACAACTATGACAGTTGCAGTGTCCCAGGACATGTGATTACCTTTTGTGACCTTCTGACAAGCAAAACCAATGGGAAAGCCAAATTCACTTTACAACAGTGTTACTAATTTAACAACTGCTGCACTTCACTTAACAAATGTGGCAAGAAAAGTCATAAAATGGGGCAAAACTCACTTAACAAATTTCTCACTTAGCGATTAAATTGCAAGTAAATTTTGGGCTCAGTTGTGATCGAAAGTCAAGGACTACTTGTATATGTTTATTCTGGCAAGATTCTGTCTATTTGGCATTAGCAAATAGAGAACTGAATTGTCCTATGCCATTCTTGGGCAAGATCTGACAATTTCCTTTTTTTAGAATTTTTTTTTTATTGGCCAAGGGTGATTGGACACCAAGGAACTTGTCTCGGTGCACATGCTCTCAGTGTACATAAAAGAAAAGATACCTTCATCAAGGTACAACACTTACAACACTTAATGATAGCCATAGGGTACAAATAAGCAATCAGGAAACAACCAATATAAATATAAATCAATATAAATTCAATGACCCTCTAAAACAAGGTTTCCCAACGTGGGGCCTATGCCTTACAGGGGGGCGATTTGATCTGACAATTTCCTATGGTTGGGCATAATAAATAAGTAAATAAATTGTGTAGAATGTACTTAGGATTGCCATTATTACGCCATAGAAAGTTGTGTGTGTTGAATTTCTCAAACTGGGCAGCTATTAAAAGATAAGGAATTTTGCCCAAAGAAGTTATGGCAACTTGTTGGAAGGTAATTGACTGGGGGCATTAAGGAAGAGATTTGGGTTTAGGTCTGTTGGGAATATATGAGAATTTATATTCAGATATTTCTGATTCATAATTGGATGAATTATTCTGGTTCTTATCATAGTTCCAATATATCAAATCCTGGAATTTCCACGCGTCCTAGTAGAAACCATCCACATGCCATGTCATATGGCTATAAAAATCCAGGAATATATAGAAATAATTTATTCTGATTCTACTAGGTCTATCATAAAGTATATTAAGCATGTAGTTCTGCTGTATAATAGCTAGCTAGTAAATCCTACAGTAAGAATAGAGGCATGGGAATATGAGTGTATGTGCATCTCCTCCTATCATTTCTGAAGTTCTGTAATTCTGAAATGTGCTAAATATTTCATTTAGCAAAAAATGACATTTAATTTCTAATGTTTAGACCATGCGTTTGCAATGTCGTATACCCTTTACCAGGGGTGGGTTCTACTTACTTTTACTACTGGTTCGCAATGGGAGGGCACACATGTACGCACTTCTGTGCATGCACAGAGTCCCCTTGATGACGTTGGGGTGGGTGGGTGGAGCCTCCCGCCGGTTTTACTATCGGTTCTTTAGAACCGGACAGAACCACGAGCAACCCACCACTGCCCTTTACTCAAAGAAAAACAAGAGAACAACTGTGAATGAGAAATACATATTGAAATTCAAATTTGTCTTCTACTTTTTTTAACTGCAGTATGTTGTGGTAACAGTCTGTTTGAAAGCTGGCTTAGAAACCACAGCATGGACAAAGGTGAGTATGAATATTAAGTCAGTAGTAGGAATTTCAAATTCGTTTTTGCTGTCTAAAATTGAATTGCAATTTTATCTAGAAGGAAAAAAGATCACCAATTCACTTTCAGAATTCACACTTAAAATAACATGTGAGGATAAAGATGTAGCCTTTAGATAGGGATGTGGACAGTCCCTGGGGGCTCATAGGCATTTGAAGAATTTCACAGATAGCTACGATTCAGTAAAAACAACATGAGTATTAATAACCCTTTCCATCGTTTGTATTTGGCAATTAAAATGGGAAAGATATAGATCACAGAAATCACAAATGGTCTGAAAATGGTCTTCCTTGGAAAGTAAATGGAAGAAGAGGCCTCCAGCTCATGCATGATAACTTCCCCCCTCCCCACATGCAATGTATTTATCTTACCAAAGACCCAAAACTCTGGAATCCTAGATTATGGCAGAAACTGAAAAATGGTTAGTATATTTATAGCTGGGAAATAGAATCTTCCCCCCTTGTTCAATTATCCATGACTGTGTCTCTTTAAAAATCCTTTCAACTGCAATTCCATCAGTCCCAGCTAGGATAACCGCTGGCAATACTGTCTGGAGTTGACAAGGTTAGGATTGTTGGACTTATGAGGTACCGAGTCTGGGAAGACTAGGAAAAAACATGCCAGAATAACAACTGTTATAAAAGTTTCCTTTTTAAAGAACTTGCTTTCATAATTTATAGAATTATAAAATCACAGGGTTGGAAGAGACCTTGCATATCTTTTGGTTGAACTCTCTGCCCAAGGCAGAAATTCTCAGGCCAACCCCGACAAATTGCTGTCCAGTTTTTTTGAAGACATCCAGTGACATAGCACACAAAATTCCAGGAAGCAAGTTATTCCATTGCTTGAAAGTTCTCAAAAAATTCATTTCAAGTTTACATTTCTCTCTGTTAAATTTCCACCCATTGGTTCTTGTCCTATTATCATTGCTCTGGAGAATAACTCTATACCAGGGATCTTAAACTCGTGGCCCATGGGTCAGATGCGTCATGTGCTGGCCACGCCCATGCCCAGTTTACCAAAGGGGGGAAGTCATTGATATGTCATGTGATGATGCCATGACAACACGAGTTTGACACACCTGCTCTATACCTTCTGCCCTTCAGATATTGGAAGACCACTATCAGGTCTCTCTTTAGTCTCCCCTTTTTAGGCTAAATACATCTAGTTCTTTAAACTGTTCTTTTTAGCATTTAGAGTCTAGGTCCTCTCTGTTGCTTATCTGCACTTGGGATCAAGTTGAGATGTTTACTGTCTTGTTTTATTGTAGTTTGCTTGTCAAACTATTTCCACAAAAGATTGTTCTACTGATTTTAATATTCTACTGTTTGGGAGACAGAGTATGCTCACCATTTCTATGGATGGAAAACAGATCACTGACAAAAACAAAAATAAAAGATCACAAGTTAATATGCTGGAGCTGAATTCAGTACTTACAGTATGTGCAAACTTAAATCCTTTACTGAAAGCATACATACCTTTTTCATCTCCATCTCATTCCCAAACTTTCAATCTTCATCTAAATCTACAGTTGATTGAATTATATGAATATACATCTTATTGCAATATTGGGACACATTTCAATTTTATTAATTATTACAGCTAGAAGTTGTTTTATTTTTCACAATATTTACATGTATCATTACATTTTTTTATAAGATAGATGAAACCGGATTTTGAAATGTTTTCTGCTATAAATAGATATTTTGTGAATATGCTATGTTTCGGGAATCATTTAAAGCATATATGGTATTCATGATAGTAATGGAAAGAAGTATCATGGAAAAATAATTTAAAAAATTGAAATAAAAATATTTGGAAAATAATATTTATGAACATTTAAAAACATAAGGAAGATTAGCCCCACTTCAATACAATACAATACAGTTGCTTCAATTAATCTGTAATTTGAACTTAATATGGAATACTCAGTGCATCTTATTAAAGGAAGATATTGAGACCGAAATAGAAGGTCATGGTAAATTACTGATCTCTTGATGGAAACAGTGCCAATAGCTTAATATTCTGTAAAATGTAAAAGGAATATGAATGAATAAAACATTATTATTTTGCTTTTATATTTTATAACTTAATTTAAAAATTTATGGAAGGAGAAATTAATATTTTAAAAATAATCTAGATTTTCTGAAAATCACACATGAACATGTAGCATACTTTTATTTTTACTTTTTTTCTTCTTATATCACTCAAAGGGACTTGGTGGGTTCAGTAGCTAAGAAACTGAGCTTGTCAATCAGAAGGTCGGCAGTTCAGCGGTTCAAATATCTAGCACCACTGAGCAGAGTGAGCTCCCGTTACTTCTCCCAGCTTCTGCCAACAAAGCAGTTCAAAAAATAGGGACCACCTTTGGTGGGAAGGTAACAGCGTTCCGTGCATCTTCAGCATTTAGTCATGCCAGCCACATGACCACGGAGACATCTTTGGACAGCGCTGGCTCTTCAGCTTAGAAACAGAGATTAGCACCGCCTCCTAGAGCCAGAAATGACTAGCACGCATATGTGGGGGAACCTTTACCTTTATGACTCAAAGTTTATAATAATTTTTAAATTATGTTTTTCCTGCTTTTAATGAGAGTTCTACAATGCTAAATTTGAATGCAGGTAAAGATGCTGTTGAATGTGCAAATTACTATCATTTTTTTTGTCAATTGTAAGCACTTAGCATTTAGACTTATATACTGCTTTACATTTTAATTAAAAAAAAACAGTTTATCCTGGGCAGTGCTGTTTTCTAAAATAGCATCAATCCTTGACAAATAATAGTTTGCTGATTGATATTTGAAATATATTTGACTCAGCAGTGGAAGAATTGTTGGATGAGGAAAAGAATTTTGATATAAGTGCAGTGAAAATTTTTGGAGCAAGTTTCAGCCATATTAGGATTTCCATCTTTTTTATTATTTAAATTAATTGAGGTTGAATTCAATTGTTTTTACAGCAACTGTTCGTTTTTAACAACTGCTATGTACAGCAACCAGATGCAGTTAGTAGTGATCAAAAGTATCTTTGTGCCAAATCATTGCAATTATAACCTTTTCAGCTCTTTAAAGTGAAGTGAAGCTCAAGTAAGACAGCTGATCCTATGGTGAAATTAATTAAGTGACATATTTTTTCACAACTAATTACTACTTCATTTTTTTTAAAAAAAAGGTTGTTCACTTTAATATGCTGGAAGTATAAAATGATTGAAGAAGAAGTATGATAATCACACTACTGTTTTTGCTTCATATTCATAAATATATTAACATATTTTGTATATACATTATATACAATAATAACAATATAAGAAGAATAATATGTAAATGAAATCTTAAAGTATATTTGTAAACTCAGTGATTTTGAGCTTCCAGGTTAATTAACCCTAACAATTAATTTTTTGAATTAACAAGCACTATATGGAATATTTAAAAGCATATGTTTTAAGTTTGAGGAGGTGACAGCAAAGAGCAACATGCTGACCAAGAGAAAAAACAGTTTCAACATTTTCTTTTCTTTTCTTTTCACCAATCTTGTTGCTGGCATAAAATCAAGTATCAATCTTGAATGAGATTCAATCTTGAATCTCAAAAATCTGAAAAATAATAATCAACAATGTCTTTCAAAGAGAGACCAATAAAAAATTAGCTCCTTTGGAACTTCTTCAAATCATACCAATTAGAAATTTATTTGGATGAACAACCAATCAGAAATTAGATTCAAGAATTGCAATGATCTGCTCCAATTAGAGATTAGTTCTGTTAAGAAACATAAGAGCTCATTAGTTCCTGCTCAGTTGCTTGTGAGTTGCCAAGAAATGTGCTACAGAATAGACCAGGTTCAACTCTGAAGATGGCTTCCCACAATTCCTGGCAAAACATCAATTAATTAGGCCTTAGCTTAATATTCTGGAAGCTTATCATCATCATTGGTTCATATTGTGAGGAAATAATGGGTGGGTTCCACTTACCTTTACTACCGGTTCACAGTGGGAGCGCAGAAGTTTCTGTGCATGTGCAGATCACCCATGAGGACCTGGCGGGTGGGCGGAGCCTCCTGCCAGTTTTACTACCGGTTCTATGGAACTGGACAGAACTGAGAGCAAGCCACCACTGGGAAGTAAAACTGGGATTGCTGCCTGTATTTGGGAAAAGCAGCTGTAGCTAAGCAGAAATGCTTTTCATCCCCATTTCCTCAAAACTCAGCACAGCTCCCGATTTTTCCCAGAAACTTGAGAGGAGTTGGCTCATTCAGCCCTTCATTCATTCTCTCCCACTCACAATTTACTCACAAGTATCCATGCCAGCATTCCAGCTGCATGGCTAATTGAGCCACACTTTATACTATGGTGTGATCAGTATTGAAAAACAAAAGATCTTCACACAAATATAATTGCTAATCTGGAACTGTTCATAGGTATTGGACTACATTTCCCAAAAGTTTCTATCAGCATGTCAACTACCATGGAACATGGTAGAGCCCTAAATTTTCAGCCCCTGAATTGCATTGTCAGAATGTGCAGAATTAAAAGTTGCCTGTGAAAATGTCATTTGTTTAATGATGAGCTTTGTTTATGTGTTAGGGTTTTTCTATTGTTAGATTTAGTTTGAAGGGAAGATTGCACGAAAAGATTTAAAATTCAAAAACATGTTTAGGAATTAATTTGCTTTGTGTATTCAAGATATTGGTGATATTCTCTGGTGGTTTACAGGAATTATAAGAAACGGCAAAAAATCCCTATAAAGTAAAGCTAATTTATTATGAAATTAATTAGCAATCATAATACATGAAACACTTTTTTTTTGCCATAATCACTTAAGGGACAGAAAGAGACAGTCTCAAATATATTCCGCTATTTTATTTTGATTTGTTATTTTACAATAATTTTCTACCTATCTAGAAATCAACAGCTTTTTATATTTATCATTTCTTAATTTTCGTACTGTTTCTCTAACCTGCAGTATAGTCCCTGCTAGTCTTTACATTTAGTCTGTCCTGAGTTTTAGTTCTCATATTCATATTCTTTCATTTTCCTCATTTTCTTGTTTCATTTCTGCTGCTTCTCAGGAGTTGTCTTTGTATTGAACAAGCACATTTTCTTCACTACATAAATTAACTTCCTTCAATTCATATAATGGATTTGAGGTAAAATACAATGCTACATTAAGTGCTATGTGGAACCACAACTATAATTCTGTCTGTAGTGGAGCACAGCAGTATCCCAACAGTTCTAAGGAATCTTGGCAAGCTTTGGAGGTCTCCCACAACATTAGTCTGTCTCACATCCTTCCATTTTAAAATACTCCCAAGATTGATCCAGGCATTTTTGACTCTTTGGAGATCTAATTTGCATTGAAGAAATTATGAGTACAGACATGCTAGTATATTTTTATGTCTAAAACTCACAAAGAATTATCAGCCAATCAGTTCTTGTCCTTTCTGGTATGAAACCTTGACATTTCTCACAATTCACTATTGACATTTCCTGAGCTGAAATTACCTTATTCAGCCATAAAGTAATTTTGGCATAAAGATGGATTGCAAACACATGATGATGATGATGATGATGATGATGATGATGATGATATGCAATCAGCAGTGGTTTTTATGTTGCCTCAGTGCCAGGACTCCACTGTTATTTGCAATTGTTGTTAGTTGCAAAGTCGTGTCCGACCATCGCGACCCCATGGACAATGTTCCTCCAGACCTTCCTGTCCTCTACTATCCTCTGGAGTCCATTTAAGCTCATGCCTACTGCTTCAGTGACTCCATCCAGCCACCTCATTCTCTGTCATCCCGTTCTTCTTTTGCCCTCAATCTTTCCCAGCATTAGGCTCTTCTCCAATGAGTCCTTCCTTCTCATTAGGTGGCCAAAATATTTGAGTTTCATCTTCAGGATCTGGCCTTCTAAAGAGCAGTCAGGGTTGATTTCCTCTAGGACTGACCAGTTGTTGCTTGCAATACTCGCCCCAATTTGAAGCGTCCCAATTTGAAGCGTGATATGTGTTTATTTGCTTTCCTTCTCTTTTTTTCTTCTTTTGATGTATTATTTTAAATCCTGTTCCTGGCAAGGGTCTTGCAAGCCAGACAGTGGCTTCATGGTTTAGAATTATATATAAGCCTAAACAAACAACCAAGGATATACAGCTTGTTTACAGCTATTTCTTTCTTTCTTTCTTATCACAGAATTTAAACAAACAATCTTTCTCCAATCTTCTACCAAATGCATTTTTTCCTTCCTAGATTAGGAGAAAGGCAGGATGCCTGAAAGTGATGCTAGAACAAGAGGGGGCATGTAAGGAAGTGGAGTGGCCACACTCACATTGGCTTTCTCTCCATTCATCAAGATGTGATAATCATAAACTAATATATAACTCTTCAGATACACATAAGCACATATACGTACAGTGTTGCCCACTCCCATTTCAAATACTCATGTCAAGTATATTTGACATTTACAAAAGATTCTTCCCTCAAATGAATGTGAGGAACAGTGATATCTAGGTGGCTATTTAAACTAAGTTCATAGAAACAATATGCCTTTTAATATAAAAGAATAGATGTTTCAGGTAGATGCCTTGTAGAAAGCCTGTTAATCATGAAAAGGCTGCAGTGTTACATTCATTTTCCTAGAATTAAGTTCTGACTGACCAGACATTTCACATTTCTGGAGAATCTAGAGGATTTTTAAAAATATTATAAGCACTGTTAGGACCAAAAAAAAATTCTCTTTTGATTTAGTGCATTTGAAACATCATGGAGAATTTCACATGTGAATGCATACTAAGAATAGTTTTTTAGTCTGAGGGGCTGACAGCAGCAAGCAACATGCTAGCCAAGAGAACACAAAGTTTCAACTTTCTCAGAGGTTTCACCAATCTTTCTGCTGGCATAAAATCGAGTGTCGATCTTGAGTGAGGTTGGCCAAACCTTTGGTGGGGGGAAAAAGGACTCAAAGTAAAATAATAGCTGAGGGGCTAAATGAGGCTGGCAAGGGAGAAGAAAGACCTGTGTAATCTTGATGGTGTGTTTCTTTTCTCCTACAGTTCAGTCACTTGGCTGTCTGGGGAAGCATGCTGCTTTGGCTCGTCTTCTTTGGTGTCTACTCTACTATCTGGCCTGTCATTCCTATAGCACCAGACATGCTTGGACAGGTGAGTCATTTGCTGTGAAAGATCAAAAGATCAAGGAGTTTTGGTCATCCCAAACTATCTTAAATAAACCCATGGATTGGTTGATTTTAAGAAAAAAAATCTACTGAAAACTTACTTTCATTTTGTTTAAAACATTCTCAAGAATGGAAAAGTTGCCTTTTTTTAAATAGATAATTGTATAAAATGTAAACACTGGGACTGTAATCCAAATCAACGTTTATTTCCATTTAAATGTTGGGGGAATGCAGCTTTTCTATGAGCTCTCATAAGAAACTTAATAGTGGTGAATATAAACACATATTATGGTTTAACGTGATGGCTTGGTTTCTATAACACCGTCAACCACAGGCTACTAAGTTTCTCGCTTTCATGTGGTGTAGTGTGTCGTGTGATTCCAGCCAATAAGTGATAGAAAGCCACATTTCACATAATATATTTAGTAAAGTTGCCACAAAGCTTACTCAGTCAAAGAAATATTAATCATTGATTGTGCCTGCATATGAATGAACTCAATTATTTCTCCCTGGGTACTGGCTAAATAAACCATAGAAGTTTATTCACTGATTATTTAGGAAGCTAGTAACTCTAGCTGGTTCATCTTGTAACAAGTCAGAGTTGGAAAACAGTTATAAACCATAGACCTTGCCAAAAAGAGAAGTGTTTGAGCAAACATGTTAATTAGTCACAAAAATCAGGATATTTTAGCAAATGAGATGAGCACAATATGTAAATTATTAAATTAGTTTTCCTTAATTCCAGTGAGGAATATTTTGGTGGATAGGAAGTTGCATTCAACAATGGTGGAAAAGGCTGAAGTTGATGGAGTGAAGAATAGATTGAACTGGGATTTTGCCATGATTTCTTGGGGCAAGGATTGTATCTTTCTTTCTTTTAGGCTAACTAAGAGTTTTCTTTTTAAACCCTTGTATGTTCTCTGGAATGCCAGAGTACACAGCAAAATGATGCTCAAAGACCATATGGGAATCTTTGGAACAGAATTGCCCACTCTGGGAATGTTGAATTAAAAGTGAATTAAAGCTGAATTAAAACTGCCTACATTTGGATAGAACAAAAAAAAATGATTTTCTAAGTGGGAAGGCTTAATTTCAGAATGTGCTGTTAATGAGACTTAGATGTGCAAAGTATTATGCTGACATTTTACATACAAACTACCAAATGATGTGTAATGGGATGGAAGAAATCTAAAGCTAGAAAAAGAGAAATCTGAGCACGATAGATCTTGACAGATCATCCGCTTCTAGTCATTGGCATGCATTTGTGACCCAAATTTGATTGTACATTAATACTCTCCTTAGAAGGTATCCTAGTTGGTGGTTTCTTTTACAAAACACCAATTGTAAACCAAAAGTTTTTGCAAGGCATATTATATATCTCCTCAGGATTTTTGAGTATCCTTTTTCTTGGACTTGTGGAAATGAAAGGAAATATACCTGCAAAATAAATTATTGGGGATTTTAACCAGAAGGGGAGCTCTGCATGTCACTTATAGTTAACTCTTAAAATGTTGGTGGGATTTTAGATTTGCTCTTTCAATATCTATTCAGTTCCAGGTGGTGAAATTTTTCCCTTCAGTGTCATGATGTCAGTCTTCGGAGAATAGGGCGAATTAATGATCCTGTCAAAACCACTCAAGTGCCCAATGGGAACAAGAAAAATAGGAGATTTTTTTCAAAAAAAGATTTTTAAAAAAGAGGACATAAGAAAATAAAATCAATCTGTGCCCATTGTGATAAAATAATTGTGCTCTCTGTTAGTAGATGAAATAAAGTTTGCAACATGTATGTTTGCCCCATTTGTATGGTTTTATGAATAACATAAAAGATTTCAAAATGAAATCCAAGCTCCAAAGGAGTTTCTAGAGAGCACATTAGCCCCAATCTCCTTTCCCAGTTTTATAAATATTTCTCAGAGAGAATAAAAGTTCCAAATCTGTGTTCCTGGTCTTTCCTTACCAACCCAGATAGTGCAGGGACAAATATGTTAGCAGCAGAGCGTAACACCATCACATAAATTAAGCAACTTATAGCAGTGGACAAGAGCGTAGCATTTCACTTTGGAGATGTCTGAATTATATTGTGAAATCCCCAGCCTTCTTCCTAAATTCATTTCATTCCAATCCCATTTCTACAATTGTCCATCATAGGGACATTTGCTTTTTCTTTGGAGTTAGATCCAAGCTTCACTTTCCTTTCCATAATGCCTTTCAGGTGTAAGAATTACTCAGCATATGAGCAGCTGCTATTAGCCTATTTTTGCTGTACATGTATGCAAACATGGGATGAAAATGTTGGGGAGGCATGCATGAAGGGCAAGAATAATTCTACATTCACTTTGGAGAGGGGGAAAAAAAGGGAGATGGTCCATGGATTCATTAGTGCTCAACGGTGCAGTGCATCTGTGCAGCTGAGAAGATGGGTGAGTGTAATAGAGGACATCTATTATGAATGAATGCACGGACCATTCATTCACAGTCAAAAGCTTGTTAATACAGCACATGGTTTGTCTTCCAAAGTTAGAGTTAAGCCGCTGATCAAAAATGCAAAGAACCATGGCTGGTGAGAGTAGGGTGTAATAACTTAGTAGGGGCAGTTGTCAATCTCTATATAAAGCAGCTTCTTCTTCATTAATTGCTTGCTCCCTATATGTCTTATGCAAATATTCTGATCAGAAAAGGGATAGAGTTTGAAATCAATCAGCAGTGAAAACTGAATATTGCTCCTAAGAAGAAAAGAAAGAAAGATAAAACCAAGAAAGATAACAATTTTATTTTTACAAAATAAAATAATAATATCTCTCTCCTTTCGAAAAGAAGCAGAATAATAACCAACCCCCAAAAAAGGGACAGTTTAAATGTTATTTATTAGTTCTGAAGTTACTAATAATTTCTTTTAAACAAGGGAACTGTACTCACCATTTTCTGTCAAAGCTGGTAATGATCTAATAAATATTACATTTGTGTTCTGGTTTAAGATAGGGGATAATTGGGTTTTAAACAATTGGCATGGACAGATTTCTAGGGTGAGAAGAAAGAATGACAGCTGACAAAACAGGATTTGCCAGGATCCCTGTGACTGGCAGAGAAACAACTAAGTCCTTAGATATTATTCCACAGCATCCTCAATATATTCTTGGCATCATGATTCTAATTCAGATTTCCATAAATTAGGTTGAAATTGATTATAAGCATCATGCAAAGCAATTAAATGCCTTTTTTACAATCCTGTGTGATAAGCTCAAATGTATTGACTAATATGCTGTATTCTGAATATATTTAAGTTTTAAGTCCACCTATATTTTATTGTCATTAGTTATACGTCATTCATTCCATACTTTACTGGACTTATTTCTGACAACTAGGTATGCCATTTAAGCTATTAGTTAGCTCTACTTGTTTTTATACCTAACGAATTAAATAATATATCTTTGTGTTCTCAATTAACCAGAAACTGATTCCTTTGTTTTTGCATACTAGTCTTATTCCTGAACAGAATCAAATAGAATTTTTTAGAATAGAATAGAATAGAATTTTTTATTGGCCAAGTGTGATTGGACACACAAGGAATTTGTCTTGGTGCATATGCTCTCAGTGTACATACAAATCAGGACATGTTCAGTTACAATTAAAAACTAAGCAAGTTATTTAATTTTGTAGATCTGAATTATAACTGGAATAGCGAGAATAGTTCCAATTAAATAATATCACACACTGAACAATATATTATTAATTAGCCAATGAGATTTCCTTACGTAATAATGTCATTCAGGACTATCTGAATGGCATAATTGAATAGGCCAATATTTCTTCAGCTACATTAAAATTGTCTGAAGCAAGCAAGGGTTTTTTTAACAATGGCTGAAACAGTTGTGGAAGACTTCAAGTAATTTGAGCTCAGTCCTAATTTTGTTGTAGCTACAAGAAAAATATATATGATTGTGTCACACTTGTGGTTAAACATCTGCTCCAGCATAACATTCAGATCTCTGTATAAAGAAATTACACAGAAGCATTTAGTTTCTGTGTGAATATTCTACAAAATGTTTTCTGCTTCAAGCATGTTACTTAATACTCTTTGATCTCACGCTCGTGCGCACACAGAGACACAAATAGAGAGAGAGCGCGCTTCTATATTATTACCAGTAAAATGACAGGGACATGAAGTTGACAGGTGTGAACTTTGTCTCAAAGGAGAAGTTGTTGCATGTTTATAGAATGTAATGCTGCTCAAAAGAAATCCATAGGCCTTAATAATGCATAGACCTAAACATACATATAAACTAGGTGTGTGTGACCCTTAAGTCTCCTAGAATTTTGATTAGTAGAAACTGACTGCTCAGATTCCTTCCATTTTATAACAAATGAGAATTATAGCGTATGAGCATGTATCATTATTTGAAAAAAGAAAAAAAGATTCATTGGTTGTTATTATGTCGATCTGCGCCTCCTGTGGGAGTAAGGCTTTGGTTGCTTTTTTGCATACGTTATAGGCTTAATTAATGCTCTTACTAGATCTTATATTTGAGGCTGACTTTCAACCGTGTTATTGTAATGTAGGTACTGATGAGTCAATATGAAATGCTTGCATCTACCTCTGTTTGTCTTTTGACTGTATTGTTTAAAAGAAGATTCCTCAAATTGCAACAGAAATCGGATCCTGTCTATCTAGATAAGAGGAGCCCACTCATTTTTACTGACTAAGGGCTTGATGGTTAAAGGTTGCTCATCCCTGATATAAACAAACTCTTAGACTCATGATTGGTGATTATAACTACAGTACTGTATATTCCTTAATTTCTGTATTTGAAAGATGTGAGAAAGAGTTCAACTGATCTCCACATTAAATGAATAGAAGGGGATAGTGAGCTAAATGCTAAAATGTGAACAAGGGTTACCAGCCTCAAGGTTTGCACCTTTAATGCAGTGTTTCCCACCCTTGACAACTTTAAGATGGGAACTTTAGCTCCCAGAATTCCCCAGCAATATTAAAGTGGCCAAGATTGCAAAACATTTCTACAAATGTTTTGCAGGGCCGGATTAGCTCAGGCTGTAAGGAGCCTGTTATTAGAACACAGTACTGCAATTACTGCAGGTTCAAGCCCGGCCCAAGGTTAACTCAGTCTTCCATCCTTTATAAGGTAGGTAAAATGAGGACCCAGATTGTTGGGGGGGCAATAAGTTGACTTTGTAAATATACAAATAGAATGAGACTATTGCCTTATACACTGTAAGCCGCCCTGAGTCTTCGGAGAAGGGCGGGATATAAATGTAAAAAAAAACAAAAAAAACAAACAAGGATCTGATCCCAATTCAGATCAAAATCCCATTTCCCCACCCCTACCCATCATTGTTGGTAATACAGGTAGTCTCGACTTATCACCACAATTGAGACCTAAATGTATGTTCCTATGCAAAACAGGTGTTAAGTGAGTTTTGCCCCATTTTACCACTTGGTTGCCACAGTTGTTAAGTGAATCACTGCAGTTGTTAAATCAGTAACCCAGTTGTTAAGTGAATCTGGCTTCCCCACTAACTTTGCTTGTCAAAAGGTCACAAAAGGTGATCACATGACCCCAGGATACTGCAACCCTCATAAATACGAGTCAGTTGCCAAAGGTCCAAATTTTGATCACATGACCATGGGAATGCTGCAATGGTCGTTATGTGAAAAATGGTCATAAGTCCTTTTTTTTCAGTGCCATTGTAACTTTGAACCAAACTTTGAATTAAAAGAACTGTTGTAAAGTTAAGGTTTGCCTACAGTAGCAGCACAAGATGCTTCTCCCAGGAGGCAAAAACTTCGAAGCCTTTGGTAAAGGCCATATTTGGGGACAGGAAACAGATTGCCCAGTGGTATCTTCCAGTTTGGGGGAGAGGGTTTTTATCTTGGTATAAGGTTCTCAGATTTTGTTGTATTGGCTTCCAGGGCACAAAGATGATTTTATTGCATAGTAATCTCACCATCTTCCATTATTTTTAAAAAATGTTTCCATTAAGAAGAGCCTTGCTAAGATCTCAAATATTTTGCTGTGGTTAGACTGGTTTTGAGAGTTTTTTTTTCCCCAAGTGACCTGTTGCTTTGTCTTGTCTGAGAAAGGATTATTTTTATTTGATCATTCATTTGATCACATACATCACTCAAATTTTCCACCACTAAGGTCTACTTTTTAAGCATTTTTGTTATGTATCCAGTTTCCTGTACATTTCCAGACAGAAACAAAAGCACACATTCATGAAGAGAACTTGGATTTAAATTTCCACATTTTCCCAAAAGCAATTTTTAGATTGGTTCCACATGTGAAGATGAGTCCTTTCAGCTAGATGTTCTCAAAGGGTGGTGTTTAGGGATGATGTTGTTTCAGACGACATGTACGTTCACCAATTTGTTCATTTTACTTACTTACTAGTGTTGGGTCTAAATGATCCTGTGGACTATATATGCTTGCCTAAGACAGAAATCATAATGCTTTGTCCCAAAAAATTCAGAGAATTATGTTGTTATTCCATGGTAGGATCCAACACTTCATATGTGGAGAACTCCCAGGTCAACCCAATACTAGAAATTCTTGGGAATTGCTGCCAGTCATGTAGACCAGGGGTCTCCAACCTTGGCAACTTTAAGACTTGTGGACTTCAACTCCCAGAGTTCTCTGGGAGTTGAAGTCCACAAGTCTTAAAGTTGCCAAAGTTGGAGACCCCGATGTAGACAGTGCTGAGCCAAATTACCTGACTTGATAACAAATCTTCCTATGTTTGTGTATCTTTTTTTTTTAAAAAAAAAGCATGTAAGGCAAGTTATTTCAAATTCAATATATAGAAACTGGATTAAAAAAAATTAAGACATCTAGCGGCCTTAAAATTAAACTTTATTATATTTTATTTTGGAATATAATCTGGAACATAGCTATGCCTTTTAACTTTTGCTGAATATAGGTAGTTCTCGACCATATTGGAGCTCAAAGTTTCTGCTGCTAAGCAAGACAGTTATTAGGTGAATTGTGTCTCGTTTTATGACCTTCTTTGCCATCATTAAGAAAATCCCTGAAGTTGTGAAGTGAGTTTGGCTTCCCCCATTAATTTTTCTTGTCTGAAGCCAGCTGGAAAGGTTACGAATGGTGATCACGTAGCCCTGACACAGTGGAACTGTCATAAGTACATGCCAGTTGTCGAGTGCCTGAATTTTGATCACCTGACCATGGGAGTGCTGCAATGGTTGTAAGAATGAAAACTCATCATAAGTCAATGTCCACTAAACAAATGGTTATAAGTCAAGGCCTACCCATACATTGCTTTCAACCTAGATGTTTAATTGACAATCCTGGTTGTATTTTCCAGACAGTAACTTCTTTCCCCTCTGTGAAAATCCAATATTATTTCAGCTGCTCTCCCAGAGCCAACTGACAATTATAGTATCAAACATAAAATGTGGCTAATAATTAATATATTTTATCAGGATTACAGTTTAGAGAAGTTGGGGAAAGTTATTGCAGAAAGTTGATCAGAGAAAGAGGACTTTGTGAGGAGCAAGATTAGATAGACCTCCAGTTTTGATTTCAAATAATTTGAAATTTAACGGTACAATTTTGTTAATTCTACTTGAAACCTACTGTTGAAACAGTCAGCATTAAATTTCAGCCTTATTCTTTAACTTCTCTCTTCAGTGTTGATGATGGGATTACATTATATATCTTTAAAATATCTGGTGTTATTGAGCATCAGTGTGAACTCATACATTGCCTGAACTGCATAGTTCCAAACAGTTAGTTGACCAAATGTACTATAAAGGTAAAGGTAAAGGTTCCCCTCGCACATACGTGCTAGTCGTTGCTGACTCTAGGGGGCGGTGCTCATCTCCGTTTCAAAGGCGAAGAGCCAGCGCTGTCCGAAAACGTCTCCGTGGTCATGTGGCCGGCATGACTCAATGCCAAAGGTGCATGGAATGCTGTTATCTTCCCACCAAAGGTGGTCCCTATTTTTTCTACTTGCATTTTTACGTGCTTTCGAAACTGCTAGGTTGGCAGAAGCAGAACGGGAGCTCACCCCGTTACACGGCAGCACTAGGGATTCAAACCACCGAGCTGCCGAACTTTTTTTTTTTATTTGCATTTATATCCTGCCCTTCTCCGAAGACTCAGGGCGGCTTACACTGTGTTAAGCAATAGTCTTCATCCATTTGTATATTATATACAAAGTCAACTTATTGGCCCCAACAATCTGGGTCCTCATTTTACCTATCTTATAAAGGATGGAAGGCTGAGTCAACCTTGGGCCTGGTGGGACTTGAACTTGCAGTAATTGCAAGCAGCTGTGTTAATAACAGACTGTCTTAGTCTGTTGAGCCATCAGAGGCCCAACTTTCGATCGACAAATCAGCTCAACATCCTAGCCCCTGAGCCACCGCGTCTATAAAGAGACTAAAATCTCAGTGTGGGCAATTGTCTGAATACACTACCCAAAGAATGAGAACACTGATACTCAATAACTACACTTCCAGCAAGTTTATGATACTAACACCCAAGGTGCCATTTGCCTTGAACTCTATCCTTGTGGGGGTTGAGGGGAGAGAAACACTGGGAGATTATTTTTCTGGTGTGCCAGACTTTACACTGAAAAATCATCACTCGCATATATCTTTCAGGTTGTGTGATTTGCTGAGTCTGATCACTGTTTTGGCATGGCCACCAGAAGGGTTAGGAAGCTTGGTCGTTCCTGAAAAGCTCTCCTTCCCTTCTGCCAAGCCTTATCAGTACAGTATGCTATATTAATTACTTAATTAATTAGCAGAGGGAGCAGAAACAGGATTGTGCATTGAGACAACATACCAGAGATAGGCGACTTCTGTATATACAGTAAGTTATCCGTGAGCATAGAGAAGCTTCAAAGCCCCCTGACTCAATTTGCTGCTTCAAAGAGGGTTTCTGCTTCAGTTCACTAATCTGATTCAGTGGGGCAATTCAATCAAAGCTTCACTGAATCAAAAACCATTTTCTTGGCCTTAATATCTTATGCTTAGTATTCTACTATTCTTCACATCACTGGGCTAGACCAGGTCCTCATATTTTTCTCAACACCTTTATCTTTTTTTCTTTTTATTTCCTCGTACTTTTATTGGGTATACTTAGAAAACTGCCAGTTCCAATTGTGATTTGTTTGTGTCTAATCTCTCACATTTTACACCACAGTATTGATTTACTTGTTTACTTATTTACTTATATTTATTTTTTATATTATATTTTATATTATATATTTTATATATTATATATTATATATTATATTATATATTATATATATATATATATATTATATATATATTATATATTATATATATATTATATATTTTATATTATATAATATATATTTATATTATATTTATTTACTTTACTTAAAACCCTTCCATACTTCCACCTCTCACAATACTTGACAACACAGTATCAACAGTAGAAACCTTCAAATTTCTGGGTTCTATCATATCGCAAGATCTCAAATGGACAGCTAACATCAAAAACATCATTAAAAAAGGACAACAAAGAATGTTCTTTCTGCGCCAACTCAGTAAGCTCAAACTGCCCAAGGAGCTGCTGATCCAATTCTACAGAGGAATTATTGAGTCTGTCATTTGCACCTCTATAACTGTCTGGTTCGGTTCTGCAACCCAACAAGAAAAACACAGACTTCAGAGGATAATTAGAACTGCAGAAAAAATAATTGCTACCAACTTGCCTTCCATTGAGGACCTGTATACTGCACGAATCAAGAAGAGGGCCGTGAAAATATTTGCAGATCCCTCGCATCCTGGACATAAACTGTTTCAACTCCTACCCTCAAAACGACGCTATAGAGCACTGCACACCAGAACAACTAGACACAAGAACAGTTTTTTCCCGAAGGCCATCATTCTGCTAAACAAATAATTCCCTCAACACTGTCAGACTATTTACTGAATCTGCACTACTATTAATCGTTTCATAGCTCCCATCACCAATCTCTTTCCACTTATGACTGTATGACTATAACTTGTTGCTGGCAATCCTTATGATTTATATTGATATATTGATCATCAATTGTGTTGTAAATGTTGTACCTTGATGAACGTATCTTTTCTTTTATGTACACTGAGAGCATATGCACCAAGACAAATTCCTTGTGTGTCCAATCACACTTGGCCAATAAAATTCTATTCTATTCTATTCTATTCTATTCTATATGTCACCTACAGCTGGTCCTCCATTTACAACCACAATTGGGACCAGAATTTCTGTTGCTAAACAAAGCAGTTGTTAAGCAAGTTGTACCCAATTTTACAACCTGTTTTGCCATGGTTAAGTGAATTGTTGCAGTTGTTAAGTGACTCAGACGGTTGTTAAGCAAATCCAACTTCCCCTGTTGGCAGAAAGTGAAGAGGAACTAAAAAGCCTCTTGATGCGGGTGAAGGACGAGAGTGCAAAAGTTGGCTTGAAACTCAACATTAAGAAAACTAAGATCTTGGCATCTGACCCTCTCAATTACTGGCAGATAGATGGGGAAGAAATGGAGGTAGTGACAGATTTTATTTTCCTGGGCTCCAAGATCACTGCAGATGGGGACTGCAGCCAAGAAATTAAAAGACACTTGTTCCTGGGGAGGAAAGCTATGGCAAATCTAGACAGTGTACTAAAAAGCAGAGACATCACCCTGCCAACAAAAATATGTATAGTCAAGGCTATGGTGTTCCCAGTTGCAATGTATGGCTGTGAAAGTTGGACCATAAGAAAGACTGAGCGCCAAAGAATTGAGGCCTTTGAACTCTGGTACTGGAGAAGACTCCTGCAAGTCCCTTGGACTGCAAGGCGAATAAATAAGTCAGTTACAGAGGAGATCAATCCTGACTGCTCTTTAGAAGGCCATATCCTGAAGATGAAACTGAAATATTTTGGCCACCTAATGAGAAAGAAGGACTCACTGGAGAAGAGCCTAATGCTGGGAAAGTTTGAGGACAAAAGAAGAAGGGGCAACAGAGAACGAGGTGGCTGGATGGAGTCACTGAAGCAGTAGGCGTGAGTTTAAATGGACTCCAGAGGATGGTAGAGGACAGGAAGGCCTGGAGGAAAGTTGTCCATGGGGTCACGATGGGTCGGACACGATTTCGCAACTAACAACAACAACTTCCTCTGTTGGCGTTGCCTATTGGAAACTTCCCAAGGGGTTGCAAATGGCAATCATGTGATCTGGATGCTGCAACCATCATGAATACATGCCAGTTGCCAACTGCCCAAATTTTGATCATGAGGATGTTGTGATAGTCATAAATGCAAGGACCAATTTTAAATCACCTTTTTAGTGCTATTGTAGCTACAAATAGTCACTAAACTACTGGTTATAAGTTGAGAACCAGTTTGCACTGGTTCAGGCGAACCAGTTGTTAAATTACTCCTCCCCCCACTATCAAAGTGGATTCTGGGCACTGCGCTGCAATGGGGAAATGGGCAATGGAGCGGCCGGTGCCACTTTCCATCTTTCTTCTCCCTGCTCTGCCTCCTTCCCTTGTGCCAGCTGTTCCATTGCCTGTTTGGCCATTGCAGCACAGTGCCCAGGATCCACTTTGATAGCTTAGATAGCGGGGGGAGTGTAATTTAACAACCGGTTCGCCCAGGGTCAGGTTAGCCATCACGGGAGGCTTGTCCTGCAGGTGCGGCAGAGCTGGATGATGGGGATGGGCCACGCCTCCCATGACGGCCGACCTGACCCTCAGTGAACCAGTTGTTAAATTATTTGAATCCCACCACTGCCTGTACTCATTTCATTCTTGGAGTTTTCAATAATCAAAACATAAAAATGTAAAAACACAGTTTTACAGGCTGCCTGCAATTTACTGGCTGCCTGCAATTTGGCAGTTCGAATCTCACCTGGCTCAAGGTTGATTCAGCCTTCCATCCTTCCAAGGTCGATAAAAAGAGGACCCAGATTTTGGGGAGCAATATACTGACTCTGTGAACCGCTTATACAGGGCTGTAAAGCACTGTGAAGCAGTGTGTAAGTCTAAATGCTATTGCTATTGCTATTTAGTCGGCAAAAAACTCTTCATTCACATATTAAGTCAGAAATCAGATTTCTGTCTACCAGCACAAGAATTCCAGTGCCAATCTTATTCCCTTTCATTGTTAATGGCCCATTGGTCTGTTTGATGTGCCTTTCCAATGTTTCTTGGACTGCACTCCAGGCAGATGGAAGGCATAACATAATGAAGAGTAAATGCCTTTGCAGAGATATGGAAGTGAATTCAGTGGTTTTTCAAGCTGTGAGCTGGACTTAACCATAAGGAGCGGCAGCAGCTTTGGCTGCAACAAGGAATCCAAAGAGGTAGAAACTCCTGCTTTTCCCATTCCAAAACAGTTTTGCAGACCATGATTTTATTATTTATGTTGCTATTTTTAAATCCTTTCTTATCTTAAGAAATTTGCCGCTATGATAAATGGTTGGTCTCAGTTTTAAAAAATTATCATTTTGGGTGGGGATAAACCCTATGCTTGTTCTGGCTGTGCTATTTTTAGCAAATGAACTGCAATAAATTGCAAAAATTAAAGAAAACTAAACCTAGTCAAGAAATATCTGGCTTGCTTTCCTTTCTAGGAATCAAAGGAGTGGGCAGGGGAGAACCATTACTGCCTTTTTCATTTTGTGGCCTTATATTGGAAAGTTATATTGGAAAATGTAAGTCTCAGTTACATTTTCCTGGCAAAGGTGAAGCAGTCCAGGGATTTTTAAGTGTGACGGCTACTGACTGCTTCTAAAGTAAAACTATTCCATGTTGCTAGCTGAAGGAAATGTATCAGAGGTGGGTTTCAGCAGGTTCTGACCAGTTCTGGAGAACAGGTAGGGGAAATTTTGAGTAGTTCAGAGAACCGGTAAATACCAACTCTTTCTGGCCCCGCCCCCATCTATTCTCTGCCTCCCAAGTCCCAGCTGAACGGGAGGAAATAGGGATTTTGCAGTTACCTTCCCTTGCTACACCCACCAAGCCATGCCACGCCCACCAAGCCATGCCACGCCCACCAAGCCATGCCCACAGAACCAGTAGTAAAAAAAAATTGAATCCCACCACTGGAATGTATGCTTATATTTTCTTGATTGCTGTCCCTTTTTTCTCTCTCATCCTACCCAAAACCAGAAGGGCGGGAAGAAAGGATGGTCTTGTATAGGGCTGGCTAACATCAATGTTATCACCTCCATTTGTTTGAATTCCTGCCTTCAGTGATCCTGAACTTGCCCGTTACAGCTCTGCTGAGTGGGGTCTGATCGCAAATGCTTGCAGGCCACAGATAAGCTGAGGCAGGAGTCTGTAAACCTGGCTCTTTTAAGACTTGTGGACTTCAACTCCCAGAGTTCCTCAGCCAGCTTTGGCTGAGGAACTCTGGGAATTGAAGTCCACAAGTCTTAAAAGAGCCAAGTTTGCAGACTCCTGAGCTGAGGAAACAGTCAGTCTTCAGACAGCCTCTATAGGCATGTAGCTTATATGACTCATAATGAGAAAGCAGGTGCCTATCACATAGCCCATCTGAAGATTAAATAGTCTGTAAGAAGACCAGAGGTTTATCCAATCCAGCATCCAGTTTCCCATGGTGACCAACCAGATGCTGATGAGAATCACATAAACTGGAAATGGGGGTAATTGTCCTGTCTGATAATATTCCTTTCCAGTAAAATTGTATCATAATTATATGAAATATGTTATTTATTAATTTAGAGAATATATATGGCTGACTACTCATTCTCAGATTCTAAGAGGCTTACAAAATATAAAAACCCAATATACAGAGAGTAAAAAAAATAACATACATGTATGTTCTGATTTTTTTTTAAAAAAAACTCAAAATGATTTTCAATAAAAACTAACTAGAAGAATGTATAATTAATACAATCTAATATATTTGTTTGTTTGTTACATATACATTATATGTATATTCTGCCTTTCCTCCCCCACCCTTTGTAATTTAAAGCAAGTGATGAAACCAAAAATACCCAGTGAATTTCCATGAGAGAGATTGGACTTAAACCTGAAGCTTCCTGATCCTACATCAGCACAAAGAGAAAAAAGAAGGGAATAATGTAAAAAAGAGTAACTTAGAAATAATGAGCAACAGAAGTTAAATAGCACAGCTACAGAAGCATTACTACAAAAGTCCTGGGAGAATAAAAATATTTTTGCATGGTGTGAAAAGATATTAAAAACATAGGTAAACAAATCTCCCTGCGAGGGCATTCCAAAATTTGGGTTAACTATTGAGAAGTCTAGCTTTTGGGTAGTTGTTTGCCATGCTTTAGCCCAGTGTTTCTCAATCTCAGCCGTTTAAGAAGTATGGGCTTCAACCAGAGCTGGGCTTCACATAATTTAACAACCGGTTCGCCCAGAATCAAATATGTGAGTACGCGCGCATGCGCTTGCTTCACTCACGCGCATGTGCCTTGTACATTGCGCATACTCCAATCAAAAACACGGCAATTGTATAGGACAGGATAGCTTTGCTTGCATGCGCGCCTTGTGCACATGCACGCTGCATCAAAAACAAAGCAATTGTATAGGACGGGATATCTTTGCTCGCACATGCGCCTTGTGCACACGTGTGCTTTGTCAAAAACAGGCGATTATATAAGACAGGATAGCACCGGGGCATAAGTACTGGTTCTCCTGAACCGGTCTGAACCAGCTGAATCCCATCCCTGGCTTCAACTCTCAGAATTCCCCAGCCTGGATGAAGAATTCTGGCAGTTGAAGTCCATACTTCTTGAAGTTGCTGAGATTGAAAAAAAATGCATTATTTTAAGAAGGCCCTCTTTGAAGAACATGCAAGTATAATGCAGTGGTTCTAAGACTTGAAGGATTTTCTATGATAAAACAAGCACCTTGTGTTGGGCTGTGATTCACTGTGATCCACATGAACTGTGTTCATCTCATCCATTTCAATACTTTTGCCTCCGCATTTTGTGTTAATTGTGTTCAAAGGCATTCCTTCATATAACACATTGTAGTAATCTATAGAAGAATTATTGTGCGTGGATTATTGCAATGAAGCTATCTATCCAGCTGATGCAACAATCTATGTTGGCAAAAACTACATCTTGCCCCAGAGATTTCTTGTGTTTTTAGCGTCAAACCTTGTTCCTGAAGAATCCCAAGAAGCTATGAACCTGTTCCTTTATAAATTGTTTCAGTCCCATTCAAAACAGATTGAACACCAGATGTGTTAATAATAGCCCTGATTTATCTCAATTGAACCTGAGTTTTTGGGTCCTATTATCATAACTAAGCATTGATTCAGCAATATCATTGCCTTATATGGTTCTGGTGAAAAGGAAATATATTAATTGAGTAATAAATATCTTGCAAATTTACAGGGCTGGTTATTAATAGACTTAGTTGAATTATTTTTGAAATTTACTGCAGTAAATTGATTCAGGGAAAATACATCCTTTTTTCAAGTGAATCAGTGAAGTTGGCAGAGAACTACAAGGAAAGCAAAATATAAACAGAAAGGTTAAGAATCCATGGCCCATGGAGATAACCAGATACAGAACAGGGATGTCTACAAATTTATTAGCAAGGCATTAATGAATACTTCTGAGTTGGATCAGTTAAAGATCCAGAACTGTTTTAGACTGAGTAAAATTTGAATTCTAAACTAAGTATGTACTTTTCTCAGAAATGACATTACCACAATCTTATTTTAAGTAAAAAGTTTCTGATCCAATTTGGCAAATCGATCTTGATTTTATTGAATGGAGGGGAGTGGTGGTGTAAATCTTACATTCATAATGTTCCCTATGAATATTCCCAGGTTGTAAATGTTTGACCAACTCTATAAATATATAAAACACAGGAATTTTGGTGGTCCAATAATGAGTTCAAACATACCCATTGACAGCAAATGCAGAAAAATCTTCACTCATTGGATGAATACAGTGTAGAGTCTTCTGCTATACAATTATCTGTTTGAAGGGGTTTTCTTTAGTTTTGAAGACATGCAAGTTAAGAGCCTGCAAAATCTAAGTGGAAAAAACCAAAGTTGCTTAAATTCTTTTGGAATGTATGAGAGACTCTACAACTTTGCTTTGCCCTGAATGACACAGACAGGATCCTTGATTTTGAGCAAATATACCTTTTGATATAACAAGCAGAAATCATTAATAACACATTCAACAGCCTGGTTAAATTTAATTTAATTTAAAAATCATAAGGGGCGTGCATAAGAGCACAAGCGTGCCTACTGTTACTGTCCTATTGTTTCCTTTCGTTATATCCAATTGATATAGTTATTACATACTCATACTTACATATATGCTTATATATTGTATAGTTATTACATGCTTATGCTTATATATACTGTGTGACAAAAATAAAAATATATAATATAAATATAAATATAATATAAATGTTAAAATTGAGGAACTCAATCCCAGCTTAGTCTTTTCTGTGTTTGCTGAAACTTTTAAGCGGCATTTTTGCAATAATTTACTCAGGTGTAAATCCAGTAGAAATCCACAAGACATAAATAGGACTGCAGTAGCAGTAAACCATGGAATTGATTGGTCAGAGGCTATATAGCTTGAATGGGAAGCACTTTAACAATTATACCTTGTTATACGACGCATACCACCACTTTTTTTTTCTTTTTAAGACAACATGAGCAGTTCCGTGTCCCAGAAAAGAAATGTCACAAGGAGCAAAGAGAAATAAGAACTACAGAGGACATTGCCTGAGTTCAATTATGCTCATTAATTCAATTTAAGTGAGGAATGTGTGTAAATAAACCCTGGCAGCTGTAGCAGCTCTGGTTTCGGTAGGGCTTTGGCAGGAATGCAGAGCCAATGGATGCAAAAACCTGGCTCTTGCTGAGAAATCAGAGATAGGCAGATGCAGCTAGAGTTGCAGAGATAGTGGTTTGGCAATAAGATGAAGGAATATGGTTGCATATTGTCTGATAAGTAGACTGTGGTAAGATATTCACATGTGTTCATATAAGGTCCAAAAAGAATTAGTTTAGACTAATCACTGAATGAAGAGAGGGACAGCAAATCTAAACAGTGTGATTTAAATGAAAAATTTACATATGAGCTGAGAATATAAATATTGATAGTAATACTGATTCATAGAAGGTGATACTGGACTTCCAGATGACAAATTAGGAAGACAGCCTTTGTTGGAAAAGAGCAACCAGTGATGAGTTATCCCTTCTCATATTTATTAAAATCAATTTATATGGCCACTATCATGTAGCTATAGGAATATAGAGAAGAGGAGACCAAGAAAATCCACAATATGACATCCTGTGCCCAGACATGAAAAGGAAATATAGTGATGGAGTTCAGGAATTTCTATTTTCATGACCAAAATCTATCACTAGCATATCTGGAGAAAACTTTTTTTTGTATTGTAGCCTACTTGGAGCAGAGCTTACAGAGCTTTTGTATTTTGGCATTGGATAAATCTGCATCAAGAGATAGCAGGCTTTCCTTAACTGAATGTACTTAGACAATGGTCCCCAACCTTTCGGCTTTGCGCACAGGCAGGGGGTGGTGGTGGTTCAGTGCGAGCAGAGTTCCAAACAGCTGCAGCCCTGTAATGGACCCCAGCCCAGGAGTTGGGGACCCTTGTACTTAGAGACTGACCATCTGTCCAGAGGTAATACAGTTTCAAAATTCTTGCATTAAGCAAACAATTGAACTAATGATCATAAAGATTTCTTCCAGATAGTGACTCTATGGCTAACTGTTGACATCTTTTTGATATTTTTTTTATTTTCCATTCGTCTTTTTATCATCCTCTGTCTTCAAAAGGAATGCAGTGGCTCAGTGGCTAAGATGCTGAGCCTGTCGATCAAAAGGTCGGCAACTCAGCAGTTCAAATCCCTAGTGCTGCCACGTAACGGGGTGAACTCCTGTTCCTTATCCCAGCTTCTGCCAACCTAGCAATTCGAAAGCAGGTAAAAAATGCAAGTAGAAAAATAGGGGCCACCTTTGGTGGGAAGGTAACAGTGTTCCGGGCACCTTTGGCATTTAGTCATGCTGGCCACATGACCACAGAGACATCTTCGGACAGCGCTGGCTCTACGACTTTGAAACGGGGATGAGCACCAGACCCTAGAGTCAGGAACGACTAGCACATATATGAGAGGGGAACCTTTACCTTTTATTTGTCTTCGAACAACTTTACAATGTGTTAATCTGTGGCTTCAACCAAAATACGGCGATCAAAATTATAGTTAATCTTTCTGCATGCTGAATGAAATTGTCTTATCAAGTTGTCATGTGGTGATGTAATAACTGCATTTTGCCAAGAGCATTTTATGTGAAGAGCAACTGCAAACAGTTAGAATAGGGCATCATTGCAGAATTAGAATTTTTAGAATAAAAAAAAGCATTTGTGGCTTCCTACTCAGAAATATTAATGTTATTTTAATGCTTTAGGGCTACAGAGATATTTGTTTGGTTATTCATTGACCATTGCTAAGTTACACATTGCAAGTGGCTCTGATAGAAGGATCATATAGATTCCTTATTGCAGTCCAAGGGGTCCCCTCCTGAAAATTGTATCCACAGATCATATGACCATTTCTTGTGATCTTCTGACCTTGAGATCAATCATTCCCATTCTTGCAGGCAGTATATGATCAGAACTTGTTTAATTCATATTGACTTACTATATCCCTCTGAGTTTTGAGATCTGTTATTAATTTCAACCATAAAGAATAGAAATTATTAAATATTCAGGAAACAGTAATAAATCATAGAATGCTGGAGTTGAAATCTGCTTAATGCAAGAATTCTAGCTTGAACCCTCCCAAACAGATGGTTTTCTAGTCTCCATTTAAAGACATTTAATGGTGAAAGGCCAGCCACCTGTTTGGGTAATTGGTACCTTAACAGCGCTTGGCATTACAAAATATTTTTTAATGGTTATGGCTGAAATTTCAAACTGAGGTTTTTTTCCCCCCTTTTGGTTGATCTTGTTGGATTTTTGTCATCCATGCCTGACATTCACACTATTAAATGGCTAAAAAGTCTTCAGTTCCTAACAATGCATTGAATAAATATTTAGTTTAGATTATCCAGTTATAGAATAGAATAGATTTTTTTTTTTTATTGGCCAAGTGTGATTGGACACACAAGGAATTTGTCTTGGTGCATATGCTCTCAGTGTACATAAAAGAAAAGGTACGTTCATCAAGGTACAACATTTACAACACAATTGATGATCAATATATCAATATAAATCATAAGGATTGCCAGCAACAAGTTATAGTCATACAGTCATAAGTGGAAAGAGATTGACGATGGGAACTATGAAACGATTAATAGTAGTGCAGATTCAGTAAATAGTCTGACAGTGTTGAGGGAATTATTTGTTTAGCAGAGTGATGGCCTTCGGGAAAAAACTGTTGTTGTGTCTAGTTGTTCTGGTGTGCAGTGCTCTATAGCGTCGTTTTGAGGGTAGGAGTTGAAACAGTTTATGTCCAGGATGCGAGGGATCTGCAAATATTTTCACGGCCCTCTTCTTGATTCGTGCAGTATACAGGTCCTCAATGGAAGGCAAGTTGGTAGCAATTATTTTTTCTGCAGTTCTAATTATCCTCTGAAGTATAAGATGCAAATACCTGTCATCTGTATATAATTGTCTTCAGGCAGCATGTTTTATCTATCTGAAAATCTAATTCCAGAGTAGGTATTTGGCTATCATAGTAGTAACTGTCTTGTCCTCCATAACTTTATCAAAACTCATCTGGAGTGGAATCGTAATATGAAAAATATGTATTTCTTTATGCAATTTATTTTATCAACAGTTAATAATAAGAATCTCAACAGAAGGGAATATTTGTAGCTCAGGATTGAACTGCAGGGTCCTTGGTGCTCTCTGAGCTTGGTTATGTTCTTGGCTGATATTTCATTACCCAGCTAGGTAACTTCATCAGTGCTACATAATAATCTTGCAACCTTGATTCATGCCCTAATCACTTTGATGCTGGGCAACTGCAGTGAGCGCTACTTTTATGTCTGGCTTTAGTGGCAAGGGCAAACAATCATGCAGTAGGCAGGCAAAACACAAGCACCATGCATACAATTGTGTGCAGGGCTGGTGAAGCCCTAGAAAGCCATGCACATGCAGAGCAAACAGGGAGGCAGAAGAAGAATGCAGGTAGTTTGGGATGGTGGAAATGTGAGCAAGGCTTGCAGAGATGCTAGGAGCCAAACAATCATCAAGAGAGTGCTTGGTTGGAAGATTGGCAGCAAGAGAGCAAGAAAGAGACATATAGGAGAGGCAAGCTAGAGCATCAAATCAGAAATGAATTTGGGGGTAAGTGAGAATGAGAAATGTACTTGCACCCAAGTTTACCAACAGCTGAACTGGAGCCATAAACCTGGGTCAAGATTCCATAATCTGATAAATAATAACAACAAAAGTCTTGGAAATGCTAATGGAAACACCAGATACTTGATTAGGAACATACTGTTGCGTCTCCCCTCCCCACTTCACAGAGAAGACGCAGAGAAACGTGTCCCACAGTCCTTTATATTTGCAACAGACCTGATTTTCTGTAGTGAAAGCAAGACTTGGCAGCTATAGTGCAATGGCCTGCCAATTTCCGAGTCCTTTATCTCTTACGGAGACAGAAGCCCATGTGTCCAAGATCCGTTGCCAAGAGCCCACAGGAAAAAAGCCTTTGCACAATCGTTAACTCCCAAACGACCAATCTGCAGCTCGCATTTAGTAGTTTTTGTCCGTCACAAGGGCCAGATGGCAACTCCACCCGCTTTTATCTTCTGTGGGGTGTGGCTCAGTGACTCAGCACTCTCTGGGCCTGCCACACCTTTTCCTCTGCTGCACACGCCTCTCTTTCCGACGCTGCCTAGGATCAATCCAGGATTGATCCTCCTTGTCCTCTATCTGTGGGGGCTCTGACACGCCTTCTTCCTGGCCTTCCGCTGGCACTTGAGGCATTGCCAGGAAGGAGGGACTTGGAGAGGGAGGCCTTCTCAGCTCTCCCTCACTCCCCGAGTCATCCTCCTCCATGAGGACAGGCTTGGGGGCCGGAGTCACAACACATACTGAGATCAAGAATGATATAGAAATTAAGAACAAGGAAGTAAAAAGAGAATGAATTATTTATTTATTATTTATTTATTTTATTAAATTTTTATACCGCCCTTCTCCCGAAGGACTCAGGGCGGTGTACAGCCAAAGATAAAACACGAAATATATACAGTTAAAACTTTTAAAACATAGCAAATTACAAAAAGGCTGATAATTAAAAATTTAGTTTTAAAATTTTAGAAATATTAATAAAACCCCGAATTAAAATTTAACACTATTATGCCAGTCCCGCTTGAATAAATAGGTGTGTTTTTAGCTCACGACGGAAGGTCCGAAGATCAGGCACTTGACGTAAGCCAGGGGGAAGTTCGTTCCAGAGCGTCGATGCCCCCACAGAGAAGGCCCTACTCCTGGGGGCCGCCAGCTGACACTGTTTGGCGGACGGCACCCTGAGGAGACCCTCTCTGTGAGAGCGTACGGGTCGGTGGGAGGCATAGGGTAACAGCAAGCGGTCTCGTAAGTACCCGGGTCCTAAGCCATGGAGCGCTTTGAAGGTGGTAACCAAAATCTTGAAGCGCACCCGAAAAACCACAGGAAGCCAGTGCAGGCTACGGAATAGTGGTGTTACGTGGGAGCCACGAGCGGCTCCCGTTACCATTCGCGCAGCCGCATTCTGGACTAACTGTAGCCTCCGGGTGCACCTCAAGGGCAACCCCATGTAGAGAGCATTGCAGTAATCCAACCTAGATGTAACCAGAGCGTGAGTGACCGTGCATAAGGCATCCCGGTCAAGGAAGGGACGCAACTGGTGGACCAAGCGAACTTGGTAAAAGGCCCTCCTGGAGACGGCCGCCAGATGTTCATCAAAGGACAGCCGTCCATCCAGGAGGACGCCCAAGAATACGCTTCTGCGCATGTCCAAGATGGCACCGCCCTGCTGATCGGGGGCACGGCGACGGGCCTTTCCGGGCTCTTTTTGGGTCTGGGGGGGGCCTTAATACCATCATAGGCCCCCGCCCTGATGGAGGAAGATCCAGCCACCCGTAAATAGGGTGGCTGGGCGCTGTGCGACTCCGCGGGGCGTTGGGAGAAGCCCCGGACTCACGGCGGAACCACGGCGCCTCAGAGGGAATCCTGGCGGCCTAGCGGCCTGCCGAGCCGCCGCCAGCCTTTTTCGGCGGTTTGGCGGCGGCGGGGGCGGCGGGGGCGGCGGGGGGGGGTAAGGGGGCATTGGCAGCGCCCCCTGGACCCCTGCCTGGAAGACTTGGCCAGTTTTGAAGTTGGGTTTGGAGTTTGGGCGTCTCCGGTGGCGATGGGAGGAGCCCCGGAGGGGCTGCGCCTCAATGAAGATCTGGAGGGCCGCCCGGGTTCCATCGGCCTCTTTGAACCTGCGGTGGCGAGGGCGGCGGCCTGGTCCTTCCCTCTCCGTCGGGCGTTGGCACCGGTGAGCCCTGGGTCTGCTGGCGGATTTGGCGACGGGTGTCCCCCTCTCATCTGGGGGAGCTCCAGTGGCCTGCTCGCGGTGGTGATGGGGGCGTTTCCGGTGGCGATGGCCTGGCGGAGGCGGTGGGCGGCAGCGGCCTGCCCCGGTGCTTTGAAGTGGCGGATGGCCCGATAGGCCCAGGGTGGCTGTGACCTTGCCCTAGTGGCGCGGATATGTGGCAGCGCCGGAGGAAGGCCTGCGGGTCCAGCGGACACCCCTCCACTATTTACCATCTTTATAACATCTCTACCATCGTTCCTCTCCCCTTCTTCCTTAGCCCACCCCAGGTCGTTTGTATGGGGTGGTGAACTGACTGAGTCAGCGGTTTTGTCATCTACCGCACATGGATTATCTCGAACTATTTCCCATCAGGACAGACTGGTCATGGTCATTTTACCATCTATTGTGACTTTTGCTGCCAACTTGACCAGCCCAGGATGGGCCTTGCCCGGACCGTCTCAGTGATGCGAACATTTACCGCGGCTGACCTACTTGCCCTGCGAGATGCCCCTCTCTCGCGGGTCTGGCCCTCCAGATTATCGAGGGCCCACCTTGAGGACGGGCTTTGGAGTCCCGAGAGGTGGCATGAAAAATAGGAGGCTTAGGGTTTTTAATTGGCTGTTTTAATAGATTTTTAAGGGAGTTTTAAAGGGGATTTTAAGGGGGGGGGGAAACCGACGGGCTTGGGTTGGGGGGTGGGAGGGAAGGAGTGGGTGTTGGAGATAACCCGTCGGGGGGGAGTCCAGTTCCTGCGCATGCTCGTGGCGGGGGGTTGGTGGGTCCGAGGGTCATGGGGAGTCGGTGTTCCATTGGTGAGGGTGGTGCTATTTCCACGGTAAGGGGAGGGGCAGATATGGCGGAAGTGGGGCTCATATCGTGTTAGGGGTGTGCGCCGATGCTTACAGGCGATCGCGCGCCCGAGCCTCAAACTTCTCCCGTTCCCCGGATGGTCAGGATCCCCAGGGCCCCGGCCTTCGGCTGATGTTATGCAATGCACGGCCCGTGGCCAATAAGGCCCCCCTAATTCACGATCTTATTCAGGGGGGTGCCGCGGACCTTATGGGCGTTACGGAGACCTGGTTGGGCCCAGAAGGGGGCGTGCCCCTTGTTCAGATGTGCCCACCGGGTTTCCGTGCATTTCATCAGCCGAGGGGCCAGGGTAGGGGTGGTGGGGTGGCGGTTGTGATTAGAGAGAGTCTAGAGCCGAGGAGACCACTGTACCTCAGATTGCCGGGTGCGAATCCTCTTTGTGAGATGGGGTCATAGATGTCAGATGGGCTTGCTGGCCGCGTACCTGGCTCCTTGCTACGTGACAGCTGCCCTGCCCGAGCTCCTGGAGGTGCTTGCTGGGGTGGCAGTTGAGACCCCCAGACTTTTAGTCGTGGGGGACTTTAACTTGCCATCGTCCGGCTCGTCATCGACGGTAGCTTGGGAGTTCATGGCTTCCATAACGGCCTTGGACCTGACCCAAGTAATTGATGGCCCTACTCACGTTGGGGGTGGCACTCTGGACCTGATTTTTGTCTCTGGTCAGTGGTTGAGAGATCTGGACTTAAAGGAAATAGTCATTGAACCTTTGTCATGGTCAGATCACTCTCTTCTTCGTCTGGACTTTCTGACCGCCACTCACCACCGCAGGGAGACGGAGCCGACACGCTGGTTCCGTCCCAGGCGCCTGATAGACCCGGAGGGGTTCCGGACGGAGCTTGGGCCATTTCCTGAGGGTCTGGCACACGGCTCGGCTGAGGAACTTGTTGCGGCCTGGGAACGGGCCGCGGCGGGGGCCTTAGACCGGGTCGTGCCTTTGCGGCCCCTGCCCCGGCGCGACTCCCAACCAGCTCCTTGGTTCTCCGAGGAGCTGAGAGGGATGAAGCGCCGGAGAAGACGCCTAGAGAGTTCCTGGAGGTCTAGCCGATCAGAAGCTGATCGGACACTAGTGAAGTCCTATACTAGGCTTACCTAGTGGCAATGAGGGAAGCGAGGCGTACCTCGCCTCCTCCCTCATTGCATCGGCAGATAACCGCCCAGCCACCCTGTTTCGGGTGACCCGCTCCCTCCTACACCAGGGGGAGCGGGATGACCCGTTGCAGGGACGTGCTGAGGAGTTTAACGGTTATCTATACGATAAAATCGTTCAGCTTCGGGACGGTTTGGACCAAGTTTGCAGTGATACGGGTGAGACGGCTGAGGGTGGTCTTGGTGACATTTTATGGGATGAGTTTGACCCTGTCGCTCCCGAGGACATGGACAGGTTGTTGGGGAGGCTGAATGCCACCACATGTTTACTGGACCCGTGCCCTCCTGGTTGGTGCTGGCCACGCAGGAGGTGACACGAGGCTGGCTCCAGGCGATTACGAGCGCTTCTTTGGTGGAGGGTGTCTTTCCGGCCGCCTTGAAAGAGGCGGTGGGGAGGGCCCTCCTCAAGAAGCCTTCCTGGACCCGCTGTTTTAGGTAATTATCGTCGGTCTCCAACCCGCCGGCGAAGGTTGTAGAGAGTATGGTGGCATATCAGTTTCCTTTGCACCTGGATGAAACTGTCTATCTAGACCTGTTCCAGTCCGGTTTCCGACCCGGTTACAGCACGGAGACGGCTTTGGTCGCGTTGGTGGATGATCTCTGGAGGGCCAGGGATAGGGGTTGTTCCTCTGCCCTGGTCCTATTAGACCTCTCAGCGGCTTTCGATACCATCGACCATGGTATCCTGCTGCGCCGGTTGGAGGGATTGGGAGTGGGAGGCACCGTTTATCGGTGGTTCTCCTCCTATCTCTCCGACCGGTCGCAGTCGGTGTTGACAGGGGGGCAGAGGTCGGCCCCGAGGCGCCTCACTTGTGGGGTGCCGCAGGGGTCGATTCTCTCGCCCCTTCTGTTTAACATCTACATGAAGCCGCTGGGTGAGATCATCAGTGGTTTCGGTGTGAAGTACCAGCTGTATGCGGATGACACCCAGCTGTACTTTTCTACACCGGACCACCCCAACGAAGCTATCGAAGTGCTGTCCCGGTGTCTGGAGGCCGTACGGGTCTGGATGGGGAGAAACAGGCTCAAGCTCAATCCCTCCAAGACAGAGTGGCTGTGGATGCCGGCATCCCGGTACAGTCAGCTAAATCCGCGGCTGACCATCGGTGGCGAGTCACTGGCCCCGATGGAGAGGGTGCGCAACTTAGGCGTCCTCCTGGATGAACGGCTGTCTCTAGAAGATCATTTGTCGGCCGTCTCCAGGAGAGCGTTCTACCAGGTTCGCCTGGTGCGCCAGTTGCGCCCCCTTCTGGACCGGGAGGCCCTATGCACGGTCACTCACGCCCTCGTGACGTCTCGCCTGGATTACTGCAACGCTCTCTACATGGGGCTCCCCTTGAAGGGCATCCGGAGGCTACAGTTAGTCCAGAATGCGGCTGCGCGGGTGATAGATGGAGCCCCTCGTGGCTCCCGCATAACACCCATCCTGCGCAGGCTGCACTGGCTACCTGTGGCCTTCCGGGTGCGCTTCAAGGTTTTGGTGACCACCTTTAAAGCGCTCCATGGCATAGGGCCGGGTTATCTACGGGACCGCCTACTGCGACCAGATACCTCTCACCGACCCGTGCGCTCTCACAGGGAGGGACTCCTCAGGGTGCCGTCAGCTAGGCAGTGTCGTCTGGCGACGCCCAGGGGAAGGGCCTTCTCTGTGGGGGCTCCCGCCCTCTGGAACGAGCTCCCCCCAGGACTCCGTCAACTTCCGGACCTTCGAACCTTCCGTCGCGAGCTCAAGACACATTTATTCATCTGTGCAGGACTGGCTTAGATTTTAAATTTTACAGGGGTTTTAAATTGATTTTAATATTTATATTTCTATTTTTAATAATAGGGCATTGGAATAAGTTTTTTAAAGATTATTTTAATTTTGTATATTGATGTTTTATAGGCCTGTGAACCGCCCTGAGTCCTTCGGGAGATAGGGCGGTATATAAATTTAAATAATAAATAAATAAATAAATAAATAAGTTGTGAACCACCTCCTTTGGGGCCACTAACATGCAGCTGACTGTACCGGGGTGCCGGCATCCACAGCCACTCCGTCTTGGAGGGATTGAGCTTGAGTCTGTTTCTCCCCATCCAGACCCGTACAGCTTCCAGGCACCGGGACAGCACTTCAACCGCTTCATTGGGGTGGTCCGGGGTGGAAAAGTACAGCTGAGTATCATCAGCCTACAGATGATAACTCACCCCGAAACCACTGATGACCTCACCCAGCGGCTTCATATAGATGTTGAACAGGGTAGGCGAGAGAATCGATCCCTGAGGCACCCCACAAGTGAGGCGCCTCGAGGACGACCTCTGCCCCCCGTCAACACCGTCTGCGACCGGTCGGAGAGATAGGAGGAGAACCACCGATAAACGGTGCCCCCCACTCCCAATCCCTCCAACCGGCGCAGCAGGATACCATGGTCGATGGTATCAAAAGCGCTGAGAGATCTAATAGGACCAGGGCAGAGGAACAACCCCTGTCCCTGGCCCTCCAGAGGTCATCCACCAACGCGACCAAAGCCGTCTCCGTGCTATAACCGGGTCGGAAGCCGGACTGGAACGGGTCTAGATAGACAGTTTCCTCCAGATGCCGGGGGAACTGCCATGCAACCACACTCTCTACAACCTTCGACACGAAGCGAAGGTTGGAGACTGGACGATAATTTCCCAAAATAGCTGGGTCCAGGGGAGGATTCTTGAGGAGGGGTCTCACCACCACCTCTTTCAAGGTGGCGGGGAAAACCCCTTCCACCAAAGAAGCATTTATAATCCCCTGGAGCCAGCCTCGTGTCACTTCCTGAGCAGTCAGCACTAACCAGGAAGGACACAGGTCCAGTAAACATGTAGTTGCATGCAACCTTCCCAGCAACCTGTCCACGTCCTCGAGAGCCACAGAATCAAATTCATCCCAAATAACATCAACAAGACGTGTCTCTGTCATCTCGGTTGGATCATCGCAATCTTGGTCCAAACTATCCCGAAGCTGAACGATTTTATCGTATAGATAACCATTAAACTCCTCAGCTCGTCCCTGTAAGGGGTCATCCCGTCCCTCTTGATGAAGGAGGGAACGGGTCACCCGAAACAAGGCGGCCGGGCGGTTATCTGCCGATGCAATGAGGGTGGAAACGTAAGAACGTTTCGCCTCCTTCATTGCCACTAGGTAGGTCTTAGTAAAAGACCTCACTAGTGTCTGATCAGCCTCGGAACGGCTGGACCTCCAGGTGCTCTCTAGGCGTCTTCTCCGGCGTTTCATCTCTCTCAGCTCCTCGGAAAACCAGGGAGCCAATTGAGATCTATGCCGGGTCAGAGGCCGCAAAGGCACGACACAGTCCAAAGCCCCAGCCGCGGCCCGTTCCCAGGCCGCAACCAGTTCTTCAGTCGTGCCATGGGTAAGATCCTCAGGAAACGGCCCAAGCTCCGTCAGGAACCTCTCTGGGTCCATCAGGCGCCTGGGACGGAACCAACGCATTGAAACCAGATGCTTAAGTTGCTTTCAGTAACTGAAAGGAAGCCTCTATATGGAAGTGCACACCTTAAGTCATCTTGTTCTTCTCCCCCACTTCCTAGCACCAACATTTGCTATTGGGTCACTGGTGCTGGCTGAAGAGGGCCATGGACAGCGGAAGGAGCAGCCACTGAGAAATCTGTGGGTACAATACTGAATGAAATCCAATTCATCCACCTCTTGGATCCTAGCTCTTGGGGCATAGCATCTACATGGGACACCTTTAAAGACCACCTGAAAACTACCATTGATCCAAAATGCTGTGTCCCAATTACTGATGCTATTATTTGCCAAGAGCAGATTAAACCTGTACCTCAGGATCTATATGCATTTCCAACTGGTATACAGGTATAATTCAAATGGTCTTAATCTATACAGTCCTACATGGCTTGATGCTATCAGCCCTTCAAGGTAATGTTGCCAGGAAACAGACTCCACATGAAATGATAGAAGTCACTTCTATTGGTACAGGCTAAAATAGAACCTAGAAAGCCTGGTAGCGTTTCTCCAACCTTTCTTCTAATACTAACAAGAATCAAGGGGGAACAATCTTGAATGTCTCTACCATGCTGTTTTCTTGGGTTACTGTTAAGTTCGCCACATATTTTCTTCAAGGCCATCTCAGTACTCATCTACACAATGCCTCAAACTTAGGCAGGTTATCTTACAGACTGATAACTAGTCAAATACCAGGAAACAGAAACTAGGAATATGTAATGGAGATACAGTATATATAAACAATCTGCATTCTGACCAGGTCTTTTCAACCTATTTATAAATTAGGTGAAATTAAAGGAAGCATGGGGTGGCTTTTAAAGGGATGCGGTGGCTTAGTGGATAAGATGCTGAGCTTGTCAGTTGAAAGGTCGGCAACTCAGCGGTTTGAATCCCTAGTGCTGCGTAACGGGGTGAGTTCCCATTACCTGTTTCAGCTTCTGCCAACCTACAGTTTGAAAGCATATAAAAAATGCAAGTAGAAAAATAGGGACCACCTTTGGTGGGAAGGTAACAGGGTTCCGTGCGTCTTTGGTGTTTAGTCATGCCGGTCACATGACCATGGAGATGTCTTCAGACAGCGCTGGCTCTTTAGCTTTGAAACAGAGATGACCACTGCCCCCTAGAGTCGGGAACGACTAGCACATATGTGTGAGGGGAACCTTTACCTTTTTAAAGAAAGCAAGGAATGACCAATAGGACATTCAAAATTATTCGTGCTGTTAAAATGAGAAGGAGATTGGGAGGAACCCAGAAGAATTTCTCCAAGCAAAAGAAAACAGGCTTTAAAATGACAAATTCAGTTGGGTGAATATAAAAGCATCTTGACTCATATTGCAAAATATGTGCATTGAGGGCGATCTGAACTGGAAAGGAATCTTGGAGTTTTGATGATAGTGCGACGAAAGTGTCACACTGGGATGTGGCTGCTGTATGAAAACGTGAGAACTGTGAAGGGAATAATAAGGGAAAGATAGGAAATAATAATATAAGTAGCTGCTTTAATGACTGCATTTAGAATACTACGGATAATTCTTGCCATCTCACTTCAAAAAGAAATAGTGCAAAACTGGAAAAGATGCAAAAAAGGAAATTGGGATGATTAGAGAGTGGTTTCGCTGCAAGGAAAAACTAAAGCTTTGGAGGCTTTTTGGGATTAGAATGTTGGTTTATTGGATTTGAGAAAGGAAAACTAAACTTGACAGACCTCACTCAAGTGAAAAAAAAACCCTGCTTAAATACATAAGAGGATTTTGTTGGTGTAAAATAGATTTAGTTATACAGCATTTCCTCCTCCTGCCCTGCTATCTCAAGTATTTAATTTGTTTGGCTTACTGTTTTTTAACCCTTTTTCTTCCGGTTGTATGATGCTGCTTTTTTTGAATAGCATGATGGATATGTGATTGCATTGGAATTTTTTCACTTGTCTGCTATCTTATTTTGTATCGCAGTGAGCCTTGTTTATAAATAATAAGAAAACAAGTCATGAGAACGTGTACAAAAATGTCAGAATACTTTACCAGAGAGGCTTTGAGAGTTTCTTCAGATAAATTTGCAGGTTGAGTTTTTGCATCATCAAATAACAGAATAACAGAGTTGGAAGAAACCTTGGAGACAGAGCTGGGTTTCAGCAGGTTCTGACCAGTTCTGGAAAATCAGTAGTGAAAATTTTGAATAGTGCAGAGAACCGGTAGTAAAAATTCTGACTGGCCCCGCCCCCATCTATTCTTTGCCTCCCGAGTCCCAGCTGATCCGGAGGAAATGGGGAGGGAGTGGACATTTTACAGTATCCTTCCCCTGCCACACCCACCAAACCATGCCACGCCCACCAAGCCACACCCACGGAACGGGTAGTAAAAAAATTTGAAACCCACCACTGCTTGGAGATCTTCTAGTCCTACCCTTGCTCAGGTAGGAAACCTTTTTCTATACCTTTCTATACCTTTTCAGACAAATGATCATCCAATCTCTTCAGTGTTGGAGCACCCACAACTTCTGGAGCAGTACATTCCACTGGTTAATTGTTCTGTAATAACATTTCTCCCTAGTTCTAAATTGGTTCTCTCCTTGATTACTTTCCACCCGTTGCTTCTTGTCTTGCCCTCAGGTTCTTTGGAGAATAGATTGACTCCCTCTTCTCTGTGTTAGTCCCTTAAATATTGGAACACTGCTATCATGTCACCTGTAGTTCTTCTTTTCATTAAACTAGACATACCCAATTCCAGCAACTGTTCTTTATATGTTGCAGCCTCCAGTCCCCTAATCATCTTTGTTGCTCTTCTCTGTATTCTTTCTAGAATCACAACCACAATTTGCCTGTATGTGTGAATCAGATCGTAGGAATGTTTGGGTGGCTTCTTTAGTACTCATCACAGGGCAACCCAAAGGATAGATTCTTCTTAAATCTTAATGGTGGAAGCTTCTTTGTGGAACCATCTTTTTAAAAATGCACTGTTTCATTAATTCCTGGTGTTCAAAGATCCATTTTATTAATCAGATATTATCAGATATGAGATTCTTTTATTGCTTTATTGCTGAGGGAGGTCTGTGAACATTCATTTAAGATGTTAATTATTTTCTGATTCTTGTAGTTGCCATATATTATTTTTGCTATCCACCACAATGCAATAGCTTTGAAATGGCAATTCAATAAATATATAGGAATAATATTTTCCCCACATACTTTTTAGCTCCATGAGAGAGAGAGAGGGGTGGGTGGGAGGGAGGGAGGGAGGGTGAGTTTCTCAGGCTGCTTTTCCTTCCTGCATGGGGAAAAAAGCTAATATGCACCTTTCTTGCTGCATACACTTATAACTTTCCTCCCTCTCCCAAATAAAATTCAAAGTTCTATTCTTCCTTTGCTCCTGGGAAGTTTTGATTCCAGATTCTTCCTCTGATCTGTGTAGGTCAGCAGAAGTCCAGGCAAAACAGCTTTTAAATTACAGAGTAGAGTTCATTGTTTTCCCCTCATTTCTCCTGATAAGCTTCTTACTAAGGAACAAGCATGGAGAGTAAGATGTGGGCATAGTGAGTGTGTAGAGAAAGAGAGAGAGAGAGAGAGCCCTTCCTACCAGCAATCTGTGCGAGGCAGAGCAGTTAATTGAATAACCGCAGGTCTAGCAGAAGGGGTGGGGAGTATTCTGCTGCCCTAGACTGCTTAACACTGTATCCCAGCAGGAGCTTCAAAGATATTAAGGGGCAGTCAGTTTGAAATCTCTGCAAAGTCCTCCAGTCACAGGAAAGCACTGAAGGGCATTTTCCAAAATATTCATCGTTAATGAGTGTCTCTGCAGCTTAAAGTGAATTTCTAAACCTCAGGTGAAACTTTGACCTGAAGCCATGCAGCAGAGACCCCCCCCCCTCCAAAACAATGAAGCACAGCACAGCCCTTTCTTCGAAGGTGACTCCACTAGTCATGAGTTAAGGCTTCCCCAATAAGAGCTTATCACAATATACTGTGTATTACTGAATCTATTACTAAATGTGAAACCTTTTTTCCTTTTTGTTTTGTTCCTCTGCCTTCCTGCTACAGATTTTCATTTAGACCCTAACTCTAATGCCCTAACTCACCGCTTTCACCCAATGGTAAAATCTCTGCACAACAACAGTTTCAATTCCCAATCCAATACATTTATGAAGGAATCCACCAGGGATGAGTCAGAAGTTAAATTTCAAATAAAAGTAAATTAAACTTAGCATGCTGACATAGCTATTTATCTGGAACTGATCAGCCACTTATCAACATTTGAAGATATTTACATGATAGAATAGAATTTTTTTTTATTGGCCAAGTGTGATTGGACACACAAGGAATTTGTCTTGGTGCATATGCTCTCAGTGTACATAAAAGAAAAGATACGTTCATCAAGGTACAACATTTACAACACAATTGATGATCAATATATCAATATAAATCATAAGGATTGCCAGCAACAAGTTATAGTCATACAGTCATAAGTGGAAAGAGATTGGTGATGGGAACTATGAAACGATTAATAGTAGTGCAGATTCAGTAAATAGTCTGACAGTGTTGAGGGAATTATTTGTTTAGCAGAGTGATGGCCTTCGGGAAAAAACTGTTCTTGTGTCTAGTTGTTCTGGTGTGCAGTGCTCTATAGCGTCGTTTTGAGGGTAGGAGTTGAAACAGTTTATGTCCAGGATGCGAGGGATCTGCAAATATTTTCACGGCCCTCTTCTTGATTCGTGCAGTATACAGGTCCTCAATGGAAGGCAGGTTGGTAGGAATCATTTTTCTGCAGTTCTAATTATCCTCTGAAGTCTGTGTTTTTCTTGTTGGGGTGCAGAACCGGACAGTTATAGAGGTGCAAATGACAGACTCAATAATTCCTTTGTAGAATTGGATCAGCAGCTCCTTGGGCAGTTTGAGCTTACTGAGTTGGCAGAAAGAACATTCTTTGTTGTCCTTTTTAATGATGTTTTGATGTTAGCTGTCCATTTGAGATCTTGCGATATGATAGAACCCAGAAATTTGAAGGTTTCTACTGTTGATACTGTGTTGTCAAGTATTGTGAGAGGTGGAAGTATGGAAGGGTTTTTCCTAAAGTCTACCACCATTTCTACGGTTTTGAGTGTGTTCAGTTCCAGATTGTTTTGGTTGCACCACAAGGCTAGTCGTTCGACCTCTCGTCTATATGCGGATTCGTCATTGTCTCGAATGAGACCAATCACTGTTGTGTCATCTGCGAACTTCAGTAGCTTAACAGATGGATCATTGGAGATGCAGTCATTGGTATACAGAGAGAAGAGAAGTGGGGAGAGCACACAGCCTTGGGGGGCCCCTGTGCTAATTGTACAGGTATTTGATGTGATCTTGCTTAGCTTCACCTGCTGCTTCCTGTTTGTTAGGAAGCTTGTGATCCACTTACAAGTCTGTTCCGGTACCTGTAGCTGGTTTAGCTTAGTTAGAAGAATGTCTGGGATGATGGTATTGAATGCTGAACTAAAGTCTACAAAAAGGACCCTTGCATAGGTCTTTGGAGACTCAAGATGTTGTAGGATGTAGTGCAGAGCCATATTAACAGCATCATCTGTTGATCTATTTTAATTATAATGATAATTGTATTGGACTCCACGGTTGCTTACTACCAGCCTCTTGAAGAACAAACAACTAAAAAAATATTTTCTAAAAGGGTTACTCATTTAAACTGTAAGAAGGTTTCTGCATATTCCTTGGACAGCAAAAGGTGACTAACAAGCAAGTACTGGAATGCATAACACCAGACATGAAACTAGAAGGCAAAATCACTAAACTGCATTTCACTTACTTTGGCCATGTCAGCTGGGGGTATTCACTGAAGAAAGCAGTTATGCTTAGAAGAGTTAATGATAAAAGGAAACTAGGCCATCAAAGAACAGGGCGGCTGGATACCATCAAAGCTGACACCAACCATAGCATAGAACAACTCAAGTAGTGCAAGATCAGAAGATGTGGAGAGACCTAGTCCATAGAACCACTAAGAGTCGGACACGATTAAATGGATAACATCATCTAATGAGGTTAATGCAGAAGGTCTATCCATCAGTATCTTAGCTAACATTATAAGGTGTCTTTTAGGTCAGGGGTCTCCAACCTTGGCAATTTTAAGCCTGGTGGATTTCAACTCCAAGGATTCTTACTTTCTGCTGTTAGTATTAGTTCACCCATGTCCAAACAGGCCCCATTTCTTGGTGCTTTGTCACTAGGTTCAAAATACTGGGTCATATTAAGAGTTTTGTTATTTTTCAGTAAAAATTTTAGCAGTAATAAGACAAAAACAGACAATACATTTGTTATCTACCTCTAAATTACATCTGAATCACAACCAACTTTTGTTGCTAAGCACTTTGCAGCCTTCCCTCTTTTTCCAGACATGTCTTCTTAGCCAATACAGGAATATCTGAAGGGCAATTGCTTGAAGAGAGCAGAGGGTATTGACATAGAGCCGTGATGGTGAACCTATGGCACGCATTCCAGAGGTGGCATGCAGTGCCCTCTGAGCGGGCACATGAGCCATCACCCCAGTTCTGCTCTGCCATGCATGTGTGCATGCCTTCCACCAGCCAACTGGTCTTCAGGTCTTTGCTGCGCAAATGCAGGGGGGGTAAGGTGCATGTGGAGAAGCACGTGCACATGCACTGGGGCACATATGTGGGGCGCACACATGCACAGGGGCACACGTGCATTGCATTTTGGGGGTGCGGGCGCACACATTCACACACACGTACGCTCGCTTTGGGCACACACACGCTTGCTTTGAGCTCTCGGTCCGGAAAAGGTTAGCCATCACTGACATAGACAGTATTGACAACATTAGGCCAATAAAGAAGTGAATTTCACTATATTGATCTTTTCATTGTGAAACTTCCTGAAAGTCTTTGCAAATTCAACACCACTTTAAAGCCTATGGTCACATGAATTAGATTTGTATAACGATTACATAGAGTTTCAGTATGTTAAAGCAGGGGTCTCCAACCTTGGCAACTTTAACCCTGGAGGACTTCAGCTCCCAGAATGCCCCAGCCAGCAGGGGCATAAGTTAGGGAAGCCACATAATGAAGTCTTTCTCTCCTCTCCCATCCCTAGAAGTAGTTCTCGTAGTTTGCCCATATAATTTGTGTGCCATGGAGGAAAACTATACCCAAAAGAGTTGAGAATTCTTTTTTTTTAAAAAAAATTGTGGATTAAGTGCTTACTGCAATGAAAGGGGAACCCCTGCCTTGAGATTTTTCTGGAATGGAATGTTGCCAGCTGCTTTTACAATCCCATCATTTTTAAACAACAGCCAAGGCGCTCATCTCTCTAAAATCAGTATCAAATAAATTCTTTTTCAAAGGGAATACTATGTTATGTCATCTTCCAAATTAGGAAGCCACAATGTGTATCTGTACATATCTGTATCTACTCAGGAATGCCCAGAAGAGTTGTTCTGACTCTCAGTAACCCAACAGCAAAAGAATGGTGTTTTTAAGCTGTTTCTAGTTTTTCATCCAGATGCTGGAAGCTATTGAGGTGGAACATTTTGCCCTGATTTGACAGTAAGCTTAAATCAATGCAGTAGAATTTCCAGATAAACATGGAGGTCTCTAGGCTTCTTTCGTTATATGTACTTTTGGTACTAATTTTTAATAAAGTAGAGTTTGTGTATGACTTTCCATAGACCTGAAATACTTCCCCATAGACTTAGAAATAAAAGATATAAAAGTGAGCTAGTTCTACTTGCACAGGGTAGTAAATCATTTCGTTTGGCTTTATCTCCCTTTGTATAAAATTGAAAAGCATAAAAATACTTTGCAAGTATACTTAGGCAAAGGCTGTGCTTCTGTGGAAAAAAAAATTATCTCAGGGCCTTATTTCTGGGTTTTGTGACTGCAGGCAAACTATAATTAAAAGTCATCTGAAGATTCTTGTTATAAATATCCCCTATATAAATGCAAAGAGCGGAGAATGAAAGGATTTAAATGGTATATTGTAAAAGGACACAGGCCTATTGATTTCACAGCTGCTAACCCTTTTGGCTCCACAGTACATACCATGTTATCTAACTTTCCAGAGACTCACTTAATTATCTAGGAGTACGTGTGCTTCCATCTGAATAAAAAATACCTAAAACCAAAATCCTATCAAATTGTTTCTGAATTATAAATTAGATAAGCAACCTTGTGAGCAGGCACACAAGCACCTTACAGGTAGAGCATTGCATAAATATTTTATTTAATCATTAAATATACAAGATTTCATGCAATAAATAATCAAACAACTATATTGGAACGAAGGAATACAGTCAACCACCCATAATTGCAACAAAGGGACTCTTTGAAACAAAGAGAAATTATATAGTGCCCTTATTTAGTTCTCTATATTATTTGTTTTGTTTTTTTGTGCCTTCAAGTCAGCACTGATTCCTAACAACTGACTAGACTACCTTGATTTAAAGTAATGAAAGAGCTAGTCACACTTTTGTTTAATTGTATTTAATTGTATTTGGCTTGTTTTTATTTCTGAATTTCTTCTGTTATTAAGTTAATAACATGGTTTTTCAATGAATCTGGTATCTCCATTGACTTTGCTCATCAGAATGTCACAAAAGGAGATCAGGTGACTATGGGACACAGCAACCTTCATAAATATGAGTCATTCGTCAAGCATCTGAATTTTGATCACATGACCATGAGGATACTGCAAAAGTCATAAGTGTGAAAAACAGTCATAAGTCACTTTTTTCAGTGCTGTTGTAACTTCTAATTGTTGTAAGTCGAGGATTGTGTCCAACAATATGGGAGATGTATATGATTGTGCGTAATATTGCCTGAATTTGGGTAATATGTGAATCCCCTGTCCAGTCCCTCTTGCATCTTTTATAATTAATCTCATATAGTTGCTAAGAGAGTGAGATGGAAGTTTGGCTTAATTCCCATCTCTCACACACAATCACTGGAGGACTGTAAGCAAGCAATTATCCCTTTAAGAAGATTGTATAACAGGGACGCGGTGGCTTAGTGGGTAAGACGCTGAGCTTGTTGATCGAAAGGTTGACAGTTCAACGGTTCGAATCCCTAGTGCCATGTAATGGGGTGAGTTCCCGTTACTTGTCCCAGCTTCTGCCAACCTAGCAGTTCGAAAGCACATAAAAAATGCAAGTAGAAAAATAGAGACCACCTTTGGTGGGAAGGTAACAGCATTCCGTGCGCCTTTGGCGTAGAGTCATGCCGGCCACATGACCACGGAGATGTCTTCTGACAGTGCTGGCTCATCGGCTTTGAAACGGAGATAAGCACTGCCCCCTAGAGTCGGGAACAACTAGCACGTAGGTGCAAGGGGAACCTTTATCTTTAAATGGTATAACAGTGCTACCTATCTTACAGGAATGCCATAAGATTACTTTATTTCAAGACCATTTCTAAACAGCTAAGAAAGATTTGCTAAGGAAGGGTTGAATTAACCAAGCCAATTTCCACATTAGAAAAAAAGTCACAAAGGTAAAGTAATAAAACTTCAGAAGCAAGAGCTACAATTTTATCAGTTGGGCTTGTGGTTTGTGGATTTTATGGTTCACCTTAATAGATAATAGACAAATAGATTATAATTTGGTGTACACTATACATATATGTAGTAAATTTTCACACATATAGCACCCATCTCTTTATTCACATTGTAGATCTTTTTTCCTATTTTCTATATCTTTCTTTTTCTTTATATGTATCTTGTTTGAATTCTTTTTAAAGCCTATTTCTAAACACAAAAAAACAGTCAGATTTAACAGGAATGGGGGAGAAGGAGAAAAATTCCTGTTATCTTTAAAATTCCAGTATCCAGTTACTAATCTGCACATTGTTAACTGCAGTAGTATCCACCACATTGTGGATTTCAATTCTGTAACTACGTTAACACATCTTTCCCAAATTAAAAAAAAAATAGAAAAAGATATGGAACATTTGGAGAAGCTGATACTCCATTTCTTAAACTAATGGCACCCCAAAGACCCTTTTTTTAAAAAAGCCACATCTCCCAGCCTTCTTGGTCTGCTGGACAACATCATAATACCCCCACCTTGCATTGTCAATCAGCATTAATGATGGAAATGATGGCTCATATACATCTGGAGAATTCCAGATTGCATAAGGCTGTTTCAGTCTCTTTCATTGTTACTGAATATGAAAGGGTGAAAGGCAGGAGTGAAATGTAAAATTTGTTACTACCGGTTCTGTGGGCGTGGCTTGGTGGGGTGGTAATGTGACTAGGTGGGCGTGGCCAACTTTTTTAAAAAAACTTTTAAAAGCATTTTTCTACAACCTCTTTGGCTGTAGAAAAAATTCTTTTAAAAGGCTCCTCTGATGATCCCAGCTGAGTTGCCTGATTGTCAGAGGCTTTTTTTTCTTTTAAAGGCAAAAAAAAAAAATGCTTCCAAAAGAAAAGAAAAGCCTCTGATGATCAGGCAACTCAGCTGCGATTGTCAGAGGAGCCTTTTAAAAGATTTTTTTCTACAATCTCTTCAGCTGAAGAGGTTTTAAAAGCCTCTGACGATCCCAACTGAGCCGCGCGATCATCAGAGCCCTTTTTTTTTTACTTTTAAAAGCATTTTTTCAGCCGAAGAAAAAATGTTTTTAAAAGTTAAAAAAAAACCCTCTGATGATCATGCAGCTCAGCTGGGCATGGGGGGGGCAGGGGTTTTTGCTACCAGTTCTCCGAGTCACCCGCCACCATCACTCCCGGATTAGGCGATCCAGTCCAAACCGGGAGCATTTCACCCCTGGTGAAAGGGTTAATGAAGTGTTTCTCATATTGTTTTTCCATTTTGTAATTTTCAGAATTCCAGAAACTATTATTGGGATCGTAAATTTGAAATATATATTGAGGTAGTTCTTGACTTACAATCATTTGTTTAATGACCATTTGAAGTTACAACGGCACTGAGAAAGGTGACTTATGACTATCTTTCACATTTACTACCGGTATCATTGCAGCATCTCACAGTCACGTGATCAAAATTCAGATGCTTGGCAACTGACTCATATTTATGACAGGTGCATTGTCCCAGGGTCATGTGATCACCATTTGCAACCTTCTGACCAGCAACCTTCTGACCAGCAAAGTCCATGGGGAAATCAGATTTGCTTAACAACAAACTTAACAACTGCAGTGATTCACTTAATAACTTTGGCAAGAAAGGTCATAAAATCGGGCAAAATTCACTTAACAACTATGTCACTTGGCAACATAAATTTCCGGCTCATTTGTGGTCATAAGTTAAGGATTACCTGTATTTTTAAACAGGACATTCTCATTTACAACTTATACAGACATGGTCATAGATCTGTTACTATAAATAGGTTAAGAGTGAATAATTAATTTGAAAGAAAAGTTTTATTTCATTTCTCATTGAAACATTCTAGAGACAAGTATTTGGACACACTTGTAAACTTGTAAACACTTAGCTTTATACAAGTGACAAAATTTGTTATTAAGATCTTTCTGTCTTGCAAAAAATCTCAGAAAAAGGTCCTTTCCTGGGCATGATATTGGAATGATATTTAGAATTGCCAGGAATTCTCATGGCCTTCTAAGGGCAAGTAACACATTCTGACAATAAGCTACACTGCAGTGCTGTGCATTGTTTTTGATTCAATTCTAAAAATTGTGCTTCGCAGTACACAGGGTTATGAATGTAGTACCCCTTTACAGCAGTAGCATTTTTTCCCCCCCAGGATCATGTGCAAGTGGTCCTTCATAGAAGCAAACAAGAGGCTGTGCAAGACAGAAGAGACAAGATCTTGGTGAATGGGCAGTTTAAGGCAGCAGCTTGATATATTAGAAACAGGCACGCTGGGCTTGATTAAGTTAGCGATATGTTTTCTTTAACAGAAAGTCATCCTCTGTTTGAGAGCTCTAGCAGGATATTTGAGATTCTCCTCTCTTTTTTCAGGATTGTCCAGTTCAAATCTAAAAAAAGCCCTGGAAGGGGAAAGGAGATACCTCAAAAATGTCCATTAGAGTTGGGAATAAATGTGTGCTGGAGTTAAAACAGTTACTTTTATGAAGCCCTTTATCTGGCCACAAAGCTTTCACTGTCTCCTCTCGGGCACCTTCCAGAGCCAGAAGAAGCTTCTGCACTTGTGCAGAAATATCCAATTTTGCTAAGGGTATCCTAGAGAAGGTAAGCAATACATCTTCCCGTCAGCACACTCCAAAATGAGACAAATGGTTTGTTCTCTCTCAGCACTTGCCAAATAGTTCACACTTTATAAGCAGCTGAATTTAGGAAGAGTCAGATCATTACGAGCCCTAGTAATTAAACAGCAATGGCAGTTTAACGCAAACAGATGTCAGTGCATCCAATATCAGCCATGTGAAACATATTATATCATAAAATGGAGTAGACATAAATTTAAATGATCATAAAGAATATTGAAATCTAGCATGCAAGTATGTTTGCTGCTGTTTGCCAACTCTTAACTTTGTGGCCAAAAAAAAAAATACGTCAGGATCAAGGATCCATGGGAGGATAGAATACCACTCAAATCAAAGAATGCAATGTTTCTTTGAAAAATGCACTACTGGATCAGGGAATGGAAAGAATAAAGATTAAAATGAACAATCCCCTAGGGATTGTAGAAATTTATTTTGGAGCTGAAATGGTGGGATGGAAATAAATCTCAGTCCTTTGTACTTGTTTATTTACATGTACAGCCTACCTCATTTTAAAAGTGTTGACAGAGTAATAACAGATAAAAACAGCTTCTATGCAATGAAACAGCAGACTTCCACCTCTACTACCAATATAATTACCATTGCATGTGGATATACTGTAGTGTACATAGTAGTGCTCATCTAGATTTTACTGAATTTAGATGTATATTCTGATACAGACATTATCAGAGTGTGCACCTTGAGAGACGTAGATGCCCCTCCCTCTCTGGTCATTATTTATCGCTTGGTATTGGGTGAAAGGCATAAATTATTCTGGCTTAAAGCAAAGAACAGATACTCCCAAATCAGTTAAAAAAGAGAAACACTTTGAGTTAGCTTGAGCTCCTCTGCAACTAAGGCAGGAAATAGGGAAGGACAGACAACTTCTCTGTTCCATTTCTTTGTTTTGTCTTTTCCCATTTTTGATGACATCAGTAAGAGGGAATGAACTATGCTAGAGGGGGAAATGTTGAGACTTGTTTCAGACCATGACCAGAAAGCAACAATCTTGTGACTCCTTGGCCATTCAAATGTAGCCTCCAAATGATCTGCTTCCATTTCTACCTTGAAAAGATCAGAAATGGTTTCTGCTGCTTGGTTGATAAGGTTTTTTGTTATGGGCAAACTGTTGCTATAATCTTCCCACTTTGCTGCAGGTGAAGAATTAGACTGTGTTTCCACTGCTCCTCCTGAAAGCATAGACTACCTTCCTTAACTTCCCTAGGTGGTGTTTCATGGCATCTTGATGTGAAATAATTCCGCATGGCAACATGGTAGGAATGATCTTGCTACAAAGGATTTGGGGATATTCTGCTATGGTTACAGAAGGTGTTTTGAACGAATCGCTGGCCCAAATGAATGTGTTCAGATACAAGCAAATGCCAGAAAGCTTCTCTCTGAATAATTGTATTAAGCAACAATCTAAATTTTCCAGAAAATGAGTACTTAGAAGATTTTGGCTATTGTATTGTGAAGTCCCAGAAACAAACTTCTTTTGGTCAAGGAAAACCTGAGGGCTTCTCAGTTTTACTTACTTTTCCTAAATACAAGAGAATAGAAAAACCAGATAGCTATGGGTCTGTATAGATTTATAGAATAGAACAGAACAGAACAGAACAGAATTGAATTGAATTCTTTATTGGCCAAGTGTGATTGGACACACAAGGAATTTGTCTTTGGTGTATATGCTCTCAGTGTACATAAGGAGAATAAAATACATTCATCAAGAGTCCTTCGGGAGATAGGGCGGTATATAAATATGATTAAATAAATAAATAAATAATAAATAAATAAAAAGATACAACATTTAGTGATAGTCAAGGTTACTAATAAGAATAGAATAGAATAGAATAGAATAGAATAGAATAGAATAGAATAGAATAGAATAGAATTTTTTATTGGCCAAGTGTGATTGGACACACAAGGAATTTGTCTTGGTGCATATGCTCGCAGTGTACATAAAAGAAAAGATACCTTCATCAAGGTACAACATTTACAACACAAATGATGGTCAATATATCAATATAAATCATAAGGATTACCAGCAACAAAGTTACAGTCATACAGTCATAAGTGGAAAGAGATTGGTGATGGGAACGATGAGAAGATTAATAGTAGTGCAGACAGATAAGCTATCAAATCATACTAGGAAACAAATAAAAACAATATAAATTGAAAGATACAAGCAATATGGTTATAGTAATAAGTGGGAAGAGATAGATACTAGTAAGGAAGAGAAGAATAATAGTAATACAGTTTTAGTAAATTATTTGATAGTGTTGTAGGAATTAGTTGTTTAGCAGAATGATACTCTCTTTGGGAGCATTTGGGAAAAAACTTTCTTTGTGTCTAGTTGTTTGGGTATGCAGTGCCCTAAAGTCATGATGGTGAACCTATGGCATGTGTGCCACAGGTGGCACGCAGAGCACTCTCTGTGGGCACATGAGCCCAGCTCAGCTCCACCACGCATGCACGTGTGCCGGCCAGCTGATTTTTGGGTCTCTGCCACGCATGTGCAGGGGGCGGGACGCATGTGGGAGATGCACACACATGTGTGTGGGGCAGGGTCAGATGCTGATGCATGAGGGACAGGGGGATCGTGCGCATGCACGGGGGTGGGTGGTTGTCCCCCCCCCGGTGGCCTGTTTTGGGCCTAGCAGGCCTCCCTGCAGCCTCCTGGAACCAAAAACGTTCGTGCTTTTGGCACGCAATGACAAAAAGGTTAGCCATCACTGCCCTAAAGCATCTTTTTGATGGTAGAAGTTGAAACAATTTATCTCCAGGATGTGAGGGTTAAGGATTTATTGGGGGAAGATGAAGTTAAAAAGTAATTAGATATACTGTATTTTTAAAAAAATCTGTTATAGTATAATGGATGGATGGATGATAGATGAATAGATAGGGAAAAAAACCTTTCACTGATTCATGTGCCATTAATAGGAACTGATAGACTAACTCACTATACTTCTCGAAGTTCTGGGTTATTGGTTTTTTTTACAAAATACTTTGTTCCTTTTAAAATAGGAATAATTTGGATATTGAAACTAACAAAGTAGTTTACAAAGCCTATTCTGCTAAGCAAAGCGCTACCAATTCGAAGCCACATATCTTTAATAGCTGTTCATACCAAGTTGTAGATAAGGGTGTAAGAGAATCAGCCTCCCAACAGCTGTTCCTTTTAAGGATAAGTGCACACAAAAAATTCCAGACATCCCATGGCTGGTGCAGTTGCTGAATCAAGTTTAGGCTTCACTTATTCCAGGACTAGAGGGGGGGGGGGAGTGTCACATTTTATAGTCCAAACCATCCAACCTTCATAAGGAAAAAAAAATCAGCAAATATTGCCTTGCTTAGCTAAAACAAAACAGACCTCCAAGGAAAATATCCGTGTTTCTTCTTGCATTCTTTTAATTGTGGTAACAAGGAAGAGATCATTTACCTAAGCATTTCAACAGAGTGTATAAATGGCAACAAGCCTTGTTCTTATTTAAGTTATACTAGCCTTCTTGAAGCCCCTCCTCCCCATCTGTGATGTGGATGGCTGGAAATTTTGAAAGTTGTAATCCTAGTCTGTGGAGTAAACAAAGGTTATAAGTTATTGGATGATATAAACTCCAAGTCCAACAGAGAGTGAATGAAGACCAGATTTTATTTTTCTTATTCAATAATCAAATGCTGCATGGCTGTACAAAATTTAAAGGTTAGGGGCTCATCACAGCTGGGATGTTTATGGAGAGTTTCAATCATCCAGGTCATGGTTGTCCCAAAAGTGCTTTTCCAAAAGGCAACTGGACTTTCTTGATTTTTTCTTCTTCTTGAAAACGTTTAGCTTCTCATCGAAAAAGCTGAAAAAGCTTTTTGGATAAGAAGTGAAACATTTTCAAGAAGAAAAACAAAAACCAAGTCCAGTTGCCTTTTAGAAATGCACCTTTGGGTCATACCTGGGATATTTGAATGGTTCTTGGTATAAAACTTTGAAAGAAATTCAGATGATTTAAAACAGGTTCAGCTAAGTGCAGTGAAGATAACAAGAAATAAATTGGCATAAATAAATCCACTTAGCCTTGGGAAAGGCAATTCTGGTGGATACATTTGTCTTCAAGTATCTGGTTCATGCAGAGGAATGCAATGATCTGTTCTCTTATTCCAGACCAAAGGACAAATTGAATCATAAAGATTGATTGAGAATAATTGAAGAAAAGCACAGTCTATTGAATGTTAAGCAAAACGTCTTAACAATAAAAGATTTGAGCTGGGGAACTAATTCCTTAAAAAGAGATCAGGCTTCTCTTTGTGAGATAAATCCAGCAAAGATGTGGTATACATTTGTTAGGGCTATTTAGATTTGGTTTCCTGAATTAAAATAGAGTTGAACTCAGTGGTTTGTTTCATACAGTTCTACCATCACTGTTTTACCATAATTTATTGATTGAATAAATCACAATTAGATTGAGGTAAAACAGCTCAATAAGCTTCACATTGCAAACCACAATTTGACCAGATTGGAAGGACGTCTTGATAGAGGATCTTGATGGCCAGCAGAGCATTTGGACTGTAGATCCTACAAGACTTTTTTTCCAACTCATCATTTCTCTGCTTCTAAATTTAATGCAATAGGATTTACTTGCCTTGGTGGGAATAGCCCAAATTCTTTGCAAAGCCTACATTTTATTTTTAGCCACGTTCTTGTCACTGCCACTCTGGAGAGTTCCCAAATAATATTAAGAGTAGATGCCCATTTGAAGCCTGACCTGTCCAGTTATTTGATCCACCTGCTTTGTGTCAAATTTTGGCCATTTCAAAAGTGCTAATTTGAGTTAAGTCTGCATGAGAGACTTGTTTAATGAGCAGATTAAAAAGATGATTATATGTCCTTTTAAAAGCGTTTACCTTTTGCCAAAGAGGGGGTTCATGCCACTTTAGTCTCCCCCTTTTTTTTTTTTTGGCATCACAACATAGAACAGTCTCTTTTAATTAACTCTGCGGGGTCACAGAGACTCAGGCTGTTTGCTTCATTAAACTCTGATGGCGCCTTTGGAGCAAGTCTCTCTAAACTGCACTGTCACAATTGTATCTAAATTAGCATCTGAGCTGACCCTCTTTTCACTTCTCTCCCAGCCTCAGCTGACAGGGATTGGCTGAAGATGCTAATTGGTAAGGTTTGGCAGGAACAATGAGACTTGCCAAGATAACAAAAGAACTAATGTTTCTTTCAATATGCATCCAGATTCATGTTAAGTACCTCTTTTAATTACCGAGAATTATTGTAATACGTAGTCGGTGGAATAATTGACCCTCAACAGCAAGAGCTTGTTATGTAATAAGTAATGGCAAAGGCCTTGTTAAAGAAGCAGGTTGATTCTCCTCAGCTGTAAAGAGATTTTCTCAGCTAGAGTCCTGTGAGAGATCAAGGCATCTCAGTAGGAGTTCAGTAGAAGGGGACTAATTTGAGTTGAACTAAGAAAAAATGCACTGAACGGCGGTTTTAAGCATACCCATGTGATGACAAAAGCAAAAATAGAAAGCATTGGACTGGCAGTTTGGCAGCTTGCAAATCACAGTACAAACTTTCTCAGCAGATGCTTGTGTAAGCAGTTATTTGTTTAATTGTACATAGCACAATGTTTTTCCTAATTTTTTTTTATTATACAGCAATGTGCAAGATAATATAAGCCTTGCATATGTGATTAACTTATAACCATAAAAGTACTTCTATATTTACAGCTTAATAATGCAGCATTATAGCAACAGATAAGATTTATTGCAAAGAATTGTTAAGTCCAGAGGAGTTCCAGTAACAGCTACATATATTTAAAACAACACAGTGATGTCAGTGATGTAACTATTACCTGGATGAAGGTCCCCAGTTTAGTTGGTATTTTAGATAAGTACCGTATATACTCGAGTATAAGCCGAGTTTTTCAGCACGTTTTTTGTGCTGAAAAACGTCCCCTCGGCTTATACTCGGGTCTATACGGCTTATACTCGAGTTTTGTTTTTTTTTAAGCCCCTCGGCTTATACTCGAGTATATACGGCTTATACTCGAGTTGTTTTTTTTTTCCTTTTTTTCACATTTTACCGGACGGCGCGAGGAAGCCCTGCCGGTGCAGTGAGAGGGCGGGGCGGGGGAGCCGCCAGCCTTCTCAGCTGAGGGAGGGAGGGTTTCCCCAACCGGTAGGTGCCTCATTTCCCACCCTCGGCTTATACTCGAGTCCCCAGTTTACCCCAGTTTTTGGGGTAAAATTGGGGACCTCGGCTTATACTCGGATCGGCTTATATTCGAGTATATACGGTAAGTTGAAAACATTTGTTTCCCGGAATCTGGAGAATATCCAATAGTATAAAACAGTATTTCTGCATGTGACAAGTTCTAGATGTGTAAAATTCAATATTCAAATTTCTCAATCAGGATCATGCTGCCCGAGAACTTTTGGAGTTGAAGTTCACACATTGAGAAGACAATTTGGGGTGGGGTGGGGGGAATGGCATAGACCAGGGGTTCTCCAACCTTGGCAACTTTAAGACTTGTGACTTCAACTCCAGCTTTGCTGGCTGAGGAATTCTGGGAGTGGAAGTCCACAAGTCGTAAAGTTGCCAAGGTTGGAGAGCCCTGGCATAAGCAATACTAAGGAATCTGAATTAGTAGTCTGATTTGATGTGAGCTACTTGTGCATCACTATAGAAAAAGAAATGCAGTCGTTCTGTGGTTCTTTAAAGTAAACCAGAATATGTTCAATAGTAACTGTTTAGTACTTAAACAGGAGATCTCTATGGCGTGATTAAAGTTTAGATACCATCATGTTTATGTCAGCATCAACTCTTAGTGATTACAAAAAAATATTTTCTCCAGGAAAACCTCAAGGGAACACAGGCGTATAAGGTGGCTTCAGCAGTTGAAAATACAGCCCTGAGCAAAACAATATCAAATCACTTCGACAACTTCTGTAATTATTGCGGGGGGAAACAAACATACATGGGTACCGAGCAGAGGTGAAATTAGATTACATGTAGGGTCAGTTCTAACTCTATGATTCTATGATCATGAAATCAGAAGACTGAAATTTAACTCAAATAAGATTTTTTCTTTAAGTATAGCAGACTTGGATCAAGAGTGAGGAAGAAGTATCAACCTTTCTCCTGAGGCCTTAGATGTGAAAAATTGGTCTTCTCCCATAAATCCAGATTTGAATTTTATTCTTTAAAATGTCATTAATGCCAATAGATCTTGCATGCTTATATACACATGCACACAGACAGAGTCAATTTTGTAAATTTTCCCAGACCTAGGAAGATAAATCCCCTCTGACCCATATCTAGGTTAGGCCATAAGACCCTTATTGTAGAGCAGATAGGATAAAATAACAAAATACCTACATATTATATATTTTAAGCACTGTACAGTCATTCTGCCAGCTGTTGTTGACTGGCTTCAGAGCTTCTGCTGTTCTTTTATATACCAGTCTTATATTAGCAGTTCTAATAAAGCAAACAAAAGATTGTCTTCAAACAAAAGATTGTCTTGACAAAGTAAAAAAATGGTCTCCCCATTTAAGATCATTTTCCATGTTTAACATATGGTAACATCTAACAGAATCTATCAGAATTCAGAAACTAAATAGAATCAACCCTGAGTTAGTATATAGAGGGGAGATTGTCGGAGTATTCCATTGATACAAGCAAAGCCAGAAAATTGAAAAACTTTCACAGAGAGTGGCAAATCTCTTTCATATCATTGCCAAGAAAACTACATGAATTGTTTATATCCATGAAGTTACTAGGTCTCAGGCTTAACTCAGAGGAGATATTTTTCGTATTATCTATATTTCCATAAGTAATTAATTAATTGGTTTATTAGTTTAGCTACCAAATTCTTCCAAATTCTTTCAGTTTATCTACCAAAATTCTTTCAAGCATTGATAGACTGAATCATATGACTGTCATTTTTTTAAATCAATATCCTTGCCACTATTAGTAAATTAGTCATCAGCATTTTTAATTACAGAACTTCCCATTTTGTAATTGATAGGTGCTATAGTTCCTTTCCAGCAGTTGGTACTGTATATATTTATTTAAATAATCTATATCTCAAAACAGTGATTCACAAAAAGCCTTGCAGTTCTAATTAAATATTTTTAGATATAGTGAATTATTCACTCAATTTTGTATACACGGAGTTTCTACATATTTTCTGTCAGTAATTTCCTTTAAACACAATGAATATTTCTGAGTGCTTAACACATGCCATATCTTATTTTATTATGCATCTATTATTATATTAATATGAATACATAAAATAACACAGTGGGTCTGTGTATTAACGTGTGTTTGTGTTAATAGTAAAAAACAAGTAAGATATAAAGCCTATATTCTGCTCACAATTACTTGTACTTTCAAGCTGGCTTCTCTCTATTAACTTTACTCAAAATGCAAATATAGAAACGTTTTTATATTCTCTGACAGGCGATGTATAGTATACAATAGGGAAAGTGAATATCCCATTCAAACAAGGCTCTAGGGAGAATCTCTGTTAATGAATATATGGAAAGCATATCGAGGCATGGGAAATTCCATCCTCCTCACCGCAGTTTGATCATGCAAACAGACATGTGGTGTATCTCCCCTGGGAAATGTGCTTGCAACCTCATTTATAACAAAGATCTAATCTTGGTAGGTTATAATATTGCAGCTTTCTGTTGAAGTGTATTAAGCCAGCTGTTGAGGAAAACCAGAAGAATGCAAGCTAAAACCATTCATGGGGTCTTTATACAGATCTACGAGGCTTCCCTGTTAGCATTCATTAGGGTCAGACATGAACAAAACAAAAAAATAACAAACCAGTGTCCCAAATTTTAAAAAATAGTAGGCATTTTAGGCTCTTGAAAATAAAAATTTGTTTCTAACTTTGAAATACGGTTCCAGAAACAAAACCAAGATGAAAGGCAGTCATTTCTTTCTAAATATGCCAAAGAGATAATTCTGATTCTGTTTTAATGATTGTTGTAGGAAGCGTTTAAAATTAGAGTGGTTGGCTTGTGTCACGTTAGATAATCCTAGTTTAGACAAATGTCTAAACGGTTTGAATCCCTAGTGCTGCCACGTAACGGGGTGAGCTCCCGTTCCTTGTCCCAGCTTCTGCCAAGAAGCTGGGACTAGTAGTTTGAAATCACATAAAAAATGCAAGTAAAAAAATAGGGACCACCTTTGGTGGGAAGATAGCAGAATTCCGTGCACTTTTGGTTTTTAGTCATGCCGGCCCCATGACCACGGAGATGTCTTCGGACAGCGCTGGCTCTTTGGCTTTGAAATGGAGATGAGCATCACCCCCTAGAGTCGGGAACTGCTCACACATGTGTGAGGGGAACCTTTACCTTTACCTTATGGTTTGAGGGTGGTTATACCATCCAGAGTCTGGAGTAGGGTGGCTATAACAAGGGCCGGAATAGCTCAGGCTGTAAGGAGCCTGTTATTAGAACACAGTAGCCTGCAATTACTGCAGGTTCAAGCCCGGCCCAAGGTTGACTCAGCCTTCCAACCTTTATAAGGTAGGTAAAATGAGGACCCAGATTGTTGGGGGGGCAATAAGTTGACTTTGTAAATATACAAATAGAATGAGACTATTGCCTTATACACTGTAAGCCGCCCTGAGTCTTCGGAGAAGGGCGGGATATAAATGTAAATAAATAAATAAATAAATAAATAAATAAATAAATAAATAAATAAATAAATAAATAAATAAATAAATAAATAAATAAATAAATAAATAAATAAATGTCCAGGGGAATGATGTTGCAGTGAACAGGCGCTGTGATAGAGAAGTTTCTCTTCCTGGCTCCCATTAGATGACACTACCTAATGGATGGGACCCAGAGTATCCCTGTTTTGCTCCTTTAACCAGACTTGCCAAGAAACATTCACAGAGGGATATAAGGAAGCCAGAGAAGAATTTCTGCCAAATGCTGATGATAAAGGTATCAATGGACAAAAAAAAGATTAAATACACATAATTCACATGAAACCCCTTTCATTTTAAACTGGCTGTAGATCACATTTCTCAGATCTGGTTCCAGCATCATCACCCCTCCTCTGAAAAAATACTATGATTTTTGTAAGGTTTGGAGGAGAGGAGAAATATTATCTTTTTGGCTGTGATTTCAGTCTTTTATCATCAAAATTCTCTTCGTCTCCTCTCAGAAGAAAAAAAAATATGTGAAGAAAATGCTCCATAATATCAAGTTATTTATTTGTGCTACATCCAGCAAAATTATTTTCTTACTCACCACTCATTTAAAATGTCATGAGGTCCCATTAATATCACATGATATGGGATTTTTTTACCTGATGCTACTAATATATTTAATCCAAGCCTTACTCTTAACCGTCCCCCCCCAAAAAAGTAGGGAATTAAGAAAACCCAAAGTATCAAAGTTAGCCAGATATGCAATTACAAATTATATGGGTGAATGGCTTAATGGCTTAAGATAAACAGTGATCTGGGGTCCCCCTGCTGAGAGAGCTTTAAATAGTTTCAAATTTTTAATAAAATAAAATAATAGACATTTTCATTGCTGAATCGTTCACAATCCTAAATGATCCTTATAGTTTTCTATAAGCATTACATATAGTATTGTAGCAAAACTAGGACATCTGTTAACTTGGCTTAAAGAATTGATGTGATTTCCAGCTATAGGTTGGCAACTTGCTCTGTTGAATAGGGTTGCCGAAGGGTATTCAGGAGCATCTGATAAGGGATTAGCCTTTTTGTTCAAATGCACACACAATGCTTTGATAAGAGGTTGTTCTTCTCCTCCCACAGCCATTCAAGACTGACTGCTGTCCTTTGAGATTATGTATGTATGTATGTATGTATATATGTATGTATGTATGTATGTCCGTCTTGGCATATTCAGGTCTTTTCCCGTGTAAGGTTGAGAGTGGTCTCACCCATCATCTTTATTTATTTATTTATTTATTTTTCAATTTTTTATACCGCCCTATCTCCCTAGGGACTCAGGGCGGTTCACAGGCAGATAAAAAATGTACATATAAATACAGAATAAAACATTGATTAAAAAACTTATTCCAAATAGCCAAATAATTTAAAATAAGAGTATACATAATAAAACCCATTAAAACCAATTTAAATTTAAAATCTAGTCCAGTCCTGTGCAGATGAATAGATGTGTTTTAAGCTCACGGCGGAAGGTTCGGAGGTCAGGAAGTTGACAAAGTCCTGGGGGAAGTTCATTCCAGAGGGTGGGAGCCCCCACAGAGAAGGCTCTTCCCCTGGGTGTCGCCAGACGGCACTGCCTGGCTGACGGCACCCTGAGGAGTCCCTCTCTGTGAGAGCGCACGGGTCGGTGAGAGGTATTCGGTAGCAGCAAACAGTCCCGTAAATAGCCCGGCCCTATGCCATGGAGCGCTTTAAAGATAGTTACCAAAACCTTGAAGCGCACCCGGAAGGCCACAGGTAGCCAGTGTAGTCTGCGCAGGAGAGGTGTCACATGGGAGCCACGAGGGGCTCCCTCTATCACCCGCGGAGCCGCATTCTGAACTAACTGAAGCCTCCGGGTGCCCTTCAAGAGGAGCCCCATGTAGAGAGCATTGCAGTAATCCAGACGAGACGTCACGAGAGCGTGAGTGACCGTGCATAGGGCATCCCGGTCTAGAAAGGGGCGCAACTGGCGAACCAGGTGAACCTGGTAGAAAGCTCTCCTGGAGATGGCCATCAAATGATCTTCAAAAGACAGCCGTTCATCCAGGAGGACGCCCAAGTTGCGCACCCTCTCCATCGGGGCCAATGACTCGCCCCCAACAGTCAGCCGCGGACTCAGCTGACTGTACCGGGATGCTGGCATCCACAGCCACTCTGTCTTGGAGGGATTGAGCTTGAGCCTGTTTCTCCCCATCCAGACCCGTACGGCTTCCAGACACCGGGACAGCACTTCGATAGCTTCGTTGGGGTGGCCCGGTGTGGAAAAGTACAGCTGAGTATCATCAGCGTACAGCTGGTACCTCACACCGAAGCCACTGATGATTTCACCCAACGGCTTCATATAGATGTTGAACAGAAGGGGCGAGAGAATCGACCCCTGCGGCACCCCACAAGTGAGGCGCCTCGGGGCCGACCTCTGTCAACACCGTCTGCGACCGATCGGAGAGATAGGAGGAGAACCACCGATAAACAGTGCCTCCCACTCCCAATCCCTCCAACCGGTGCAGCAGGATACCATGGTCGATGGTATCAAAAGCCGCTGAGAGGTCTAATAGGACCAGGGCGGAGGAACAACCCCTATCCCTGGCCCTCCAGAGATCATCCACCAACGCGACCAAAGCCGTCTCAGTGCTGTATCTGGGCCGGAAACCGGACTGGAACGGGTCTAGATAGACGGTTTCATCCAGGTGCCGGGGAAATTGACATGCCACCACACTCTCTACAACCTTCGCCGCGAAGCGAAGGTTGGAGACCGGACGATAATTACCTAAAACAGCTGGGTCCAGGGAAGGCTTCTTGAGGAGGGGCCTCACCACCGCCTCTTTCAAGGCGGCCGGAAAGACTCCCTCCAACAAAAAAGCATTCATAATCTCCTGGAGCCAGCCTCGTGTCACCTCCTGAGTGGCCAGTACCAACCAGGAGGGGCACGGGTCCAGTAAACACGTGGTTGCATTCAACCTACCCAGCAACCTGTCCATGTCCTCGGGAGCCACAGGGTCAAACCCATCCCAAACAATCTCAACAAGACCGCCCTCGGACGCCTCATCTGGATCCCCGCAATTTTGGTCCAGACTGTCCCGAAGCTGAACGATTTTATCGTATAGATAACCGTTAAACTCCTCAGCACGTCCCTGCAACGGGTCATCCCGCTCTCCCTGGTGAAGGAGGGAACGAGTCACCCGAAACAGGGTGGCCGGGCGGTTATCTGCCGACGCAATGAGGGACGAGACGTAGCAACGTCTCGCTTCCCTCAGTGCCACTAGGTAGGTCCTATTATAGGACCTAACTAGTGTCCGATCAGCCTCCGAACGACTGGACCTCCACGAACTCTCTAGGCGTCTTCTCCGGCGTTTCATCCCCCTCAGCTCCTCGGAGAACCAAGGAGCCGGTTGGGATCTACGCCGGGTCAGAGGCCGCAAAGGCACGACACGGTCTAAAGCCCCAGCCCATTCCCAGGCCGCGACTAGTTCCTCAGCCGTGCCGTGAGCCAGACCCTCAGGAAACGGCCCAAGGTCCATCTGGAACCTCTCTGGGTCCATCAGGCGCCTGGGACGGAACCAACGTAGTGGTTCCGTCTCCCTGCGGTGTGGAGTAGCGGTCAGAAAGTCTAGGCGAAGGAGAGAGTGATCTGACCATGACAAAGGTTCAATTACTACATCCCTCAAGTCCAGATCCTTCAACCACTGACCAGAGATAAAAATCAAGTCCAACGTGCCTCCCCCAATGTGAGTAGGGCCATCGACTACTTGAGTCAGGTCCAAGGCCGTCATGGAAGCCATGAACTCCCGAGCTGCTGTCAATGATGTGCCGGAAGATGGCAAGTTGAAGTCCCCCATGACTATAAGTCTGGGGGTCTCCACTGCCACCCCAGCAAGCACCTCCAGGAGCTCGGGTAGGGCAGCTGTCACGAAGCAAGGAGCCAGGTACGCGACAAACAGGCCCATCTGACACCTATGACCCCACCTCACAAAGAGGGATTCACACCCGGCAATCTGAGGTACAGTGGTCTCCCTCGGCTCTAGACTCTCTCTAATAATCACTGCCACCCCCCACCCCTACCCTGAGCCCTCGGCTGATGGAGTGCGCGGAAACCCGGTGGGCACATTTCCACAAGGGGCACACCCCCTTCAGTGCCCAACCAGGTTTCCGTAATGCCTATAAGATCCGCGGCACCCCCCTGAATAAGATCATGTATTAGGGGGGCCTTATTGACCCCGGACCAGGCGTTGCACAACATAAGCCGAAGGCCCAGGCTCTGAGGGTCTTGACCATCCGGGAAACGGGAGAAGTCAGGGGGATCGGGGCGCGCGATCGCCTGCAAACATCGAGCGCGCACCCCCCCAAAATGATACGATCCCCCCCTTCCGCCATATCTGCCCCTCCCACTTACCATGCAAATAGAACCACCCTCACCAAAAGGAACGCAATCCCCCCCCCTTAGCCTCCGAACCCATTAAATGACCGCCGCGAGCACACGCAAGGACTGGCTCCCCACCCGACGGGCTACCCCCAACACCCGCCCTAACCCTCCCACCCCTTAAAAACACCCTATCTAAAAAAAACCAAAGGCTCTTTCTCTTCGCATGCCACCTCTGTGGGTCCCAAGACCCGTCATAGAGGCCGGCCCTAGGTAGAGAAGCGGGCCATTCCTGCGAGGCGGGGGCACCTCGCAGGCGCAAGAGTTCCAAAGCTGAATATCGCATAAATAAACGAATAAATGCATAAATAGGAGATAGAGGCCGACGAGAGGTAATACTGTCCAGGGTGGCAGAATGTTATATCAGGTTCAGATGGATACCCATCATCCGATGATTCTTCCAATGGTGGCTGGCATAAAGATGGAAAAAGGTGGAAAAATAGGCAGATAGAGTCTGTGATGACAAAAATACTACTGCTCTGCCCAAAGCTCAGTCCTAAAATCCATAACATGAAAACGGTGGTACATACCCATGTATTTATTTATTTATTTATTTATTTATTTATTTATTTATTCTTCAGGCTGCTGCTTTCGGCTTCGTGCTTCTGTGAGCAAAGCGTGGTTGGAGCTGCTGTCTCTCTATAAATACAGGTGGGGAGGTAGGGAGTGTTGCTGTGAGCGGGTTGGTTGTGTTGTGTCTGCGCCCCCCGAGCCAGGCCCCCTGCCAGAAAGTGACTCGGAAAGTGAGGGGGAAGGGCTATCAGGACTTACCTCTGGAGCACCGGCTTCCCTGGCTCAGCTCCAGCAGCCAGAGGCAGGCCAGGTGGAGGAGATAACGTCCCCTGACTCTTTCCCCCCCAGGCCACGCCTCCAGACCCGGCTGATGGCAATCAGGCCTGGCTGGACCCTAGGTTTCATAGGCAGGAGAGGCGGGAACAATAGAAGCAGGAGTTGGCCAGGCCTAGGAAGTGCTGAGTCATGGAGCCACACCCCACAGAGTATAAAATCAGCCCTGGCTGCTCTTCTGCTCTGTGACGAGCAAAAATTGAGCTGAACTATTTGACTCGGGGAGAAATGAGCTGAACTCTTTGACTCTTGGAGAATTGAACTGAACATTCGGCCTGGACTGCTGACTTCCTGGTTGCCTGGCAACCCCAAGATAAAAGGGAGACTTTGGCTGGCAGCTGCAGATTCCCTGCCAGGACTGATAGCAGCCGTGAACTCAATTACTGGCTCGTTTAGCCAGCTCACTTGGCTGAGGCAGGGAGGGGACAGAACAGGTTGGCTTGTGGTTGCATCTTGATTGGTAGATGGAGTGGGTGTTTGCAGATTGGTCAGCTGTTTCGTAGCATCCTGGATGGCTTCTGGATGGTGGTTGTGTTTCGTCTGTGGGATGGGTTTGGGTTTGAATCTGGTGAGGATGATTGGTGGTGGCATTGTGTGTTATCCTGGGTCTGGTGTTAATTTTTGTGGCTGGGACTCGTTTGTTGACTAAGGCTAGTTTCCAGATGTCTGGTAGGCGGGAGGTGTCATCCCGTTTGTTCATGTTGTGGGGGTGTTTCTCTATTTCGATGGCTTCCATAATTATTCTCTTGTTATAGTGTTAAGTTTTGGAGATTAATTTGGTTCCTTCAAAATCAATTTCATGTCCAGTGGTTTTAAGGTGCTGGAAAAGGGAGGAGGTTTTTTCTTCTTTTCTGACTGCGTTCTTGTGTTCTGTGATGCGTGCATTTATTCTCCTATTAGTTTGTCCAATGTATGTGGCTGGGCAGATTTTGCATGGTATTTCATGGACTCCTTGGTTTTCTAGATGGATCTTGTCTTTGGGGTTTCTTAAGATGTTGGCTATTTTTTGGTCTGTGCAGAAGGCTGTCTTGATGTTGTGTTTGTGGAGAATTTTGCTGATTTTATATGTGGTGCCTTTGATGTACGGGAGAAGGGCGATGCCATTGTCTTGTTCTGTGTCTTGGTTCTTGGGCGGTGTCTCCCTTTGGATTAGGCTGGTAATTGTATTTATTTGGAAACCGTTGGAGATTAATATGTTTGTGAGAGTGTGTAATTCAGTTTTCAGGTGGTCCTTGTCAGCTAGGCATTTGGTTCTGGAGATGAGAGTCTTGGGTACGGAGTTGATCTGTGCAGGGTGGTGATGTGATTGTGCGTTTAAGTAGCGGTTGGTGTGTGTTTTTTTCTGGTAGATGGTGTGTCCTAGGGAGCCGTTGGGTTTTTTGTAGATTAGGACGTCCAGAAAGGGGAGTTGGTCGTTAGCTTCTATTTCCATAGTGAATTGTATTTTGGGATGTAGGCTGTTGAGATGTGTGAGGAAGTTGTCCAGTTTCTCCTTTCCATGTGGCCAAATTACGAAAGTGTCACCTACGTATCTAAGCCAGAGTTTGGGTTTGACTTCAGATTTATCTAAAGTGTTGGTTTCAAAGTATTCCATGTATAGGTTTGCAATGACGGGTGAGAGGGGTGATCCCATGGGTGCTCCTTCTATCTGTTTGTATCTGTGTCCATTAGGTAGTGGTTGGTTACATCTAGGATGTGTTTGAGGGGGTTGTATTTGTTTTGGATAGCTGTCAAGGCTTCTTTAATAAGCAGTTTGATGAAGAGGAATATGACATCGAAGCTCACGAGTAGGTCGCTGGGTTGTAGGTTTTGTTTATTGTTTCTATGAAGTGGAATGAGTTTTGTACGTGTGAAGGAGATGGATTCTGCATAGGGCTGAAGTTGTTTAGCAAGGAATTTGGCAAGATTTTGGAGCCTATGGAGCTGACTATCGGTCTGAGTGGTGTACCTTCTTTGTGTATCTTGGGGAGGCCATAAAGCTTGGGGCATCTGGATGATTTCTCTCTGTGGATGATTCTTTGCTGGATCTCTTCACTGATGGGGGAGGCTTTTGATTTGGTGGTTTTTTCCAGGTAGGTGGTGGGGTCTGTGTTTAGAGGTATGTAAGCGGGGTCTTGGAGTAGGTTGGATAGTTTGGATTGGTAGTCAGATGTGTTCATCACCACTGAGGCGTTGCCTTTGTTTGCTGGGAGAATGATTATGTTATTGTCTTTCCTCAAGTCGGTGAGTGCTTTTTGTTCTTCTTTGTGTAAGTTGCTTCTGGGTGGGTTGCTGGAGCAGAGGACGTTGGTGACTTCAAGTCTGATTTTATTGGCTTCATCTGGGTTGATTTTGGTTAGATTAGCTTCAACTCCACATATGATGTTTTCAGCGGAGATGCGTTGGGGGACGACTGCAAAGTTGAAAACCTATGAAAATATAAATAAATAAATAAATAAATAAATAAATAAATAAATAAATAAATAAATAAATAAATAAATAAATAAATATTTGGAGTAAAGCTCACCCATACAGATGGCTATATTTGGCCAAAGGGGGACACAACATAACCCTAGAAGAACTGGGAGATGGGAGCAGGGGTGAAATCCAGCAGGTTCTGGAGAACTGCTAGCAGAATTTTTGAGCAGTTCCGAGAACCAGTAGCAGAAATTTTGAGTAGTTTGGAAAATCAGCAAATACCACCTCTGGCTGGCCCCAGAGTGGGGTAGGAATGGAGATTTTGCAGTATCCTTCCCCTGCCACACCCACCAAGCCACGTCCACCAAGCCACGCCCCCAGTAGTAAAAAAAATTAGATTTCATCACTGGATGGGAGCAACTGACATCTTTCACTTCCATGCTTTCTCCTTTGTAAATATCAAGGTACATATAAAAATCAAAATAGCCCACAAATCCTTCTGGGGTGGCTAGATGTAGCCACAATTGGACAGGAAGGAGTTATTAAACAGGATTTGTGGAAAATCCAAGATTTGTAGAAATATAAAGAACTTGGGGGGGGGGAATGTAAGAAATGAGATTGAAAAATAGAGCAATGAAATCTGAATATACCGAAACATGAAGAATGCTGGGGGGTTTTTTGGGGGGAAGAACATAGAAATTGTAGCCAGAATGCTTTAAAGCATCATGGCTAATTGGGATATATTATTTCCCACTATTTGGTATATTCATCATTCTCCGTTCTATAAACTGTCCCCCATTTCTCTGGTTTTAAGTACATATATCCAAGCTGGACAAATTCCAGAATTATTGGAATTCCTGCCTATATAGTACAGCAAGAATTAACAGGAATAATAACCAAAACAAGTACTGCTATTAAGGATAAGAATGGGAAAATACTACTGAGTAAAGAAGGACAAGAAGCATATTGGGTGGCAGAGCACTTCAAATAAACATGGAATCAGCCAAGCCCAGCCTCAAGCTGTGACTTCAGTACGTCCAGTCCACTTGATGAACTGTACATAAACCTAAACATGATAATGAAAATACTGAAGAATAATAAATCTGCAGGTTTAGATCAAACCCAGCCCACCTACTGAAGCTTGGTGCAAGAACTCAAAGAGCTAATGAATGAATATTGGTGAGAAGAATGTATTCCGACCAAATGTGCAAAAGAAATGGTCCTCAAACTACCAAAGAAGATCTATAGCAATAGCACTTATATCCCTCCCCGTAGTGCTTTACACACACTCTGGGCAGTTTACAAATGTCCGTATATTGTCTCCAACAATCTGGGTCCTCATTTGTCCAACCTCAGAAGGATAGAAGGCCTTGAGCCCCCTCAGGATCTAACTCGAGGCTGTGGGCAGAGTTAGCTTGCAATGCTGCATTTTAACCACTTCACTGCCACTGATAGTCACTGCTGAAGACACAACACACTACTTTTGGTCAGGTGATTTCTGGATGATTATTCTTCAAGAATAAGCAGGGCTTTGGAGTGGATGTTAAAACAATGACCAAACCTTCACTTTCTGCATCATAGCCGAGCAGAACATCAAATTCTAGTTCTGCTTACTAATCAACTACAACAACTTTAAAAAAAAAATGATATTGTGCATTGAGAGTAATTATAGAAAATAGAAAGATAGGGCATCTGCCAATACTTTGTCAATACTTTCCAAACCCTTTCTCTGAAATCTAGCACCTGGGTTTCAGAAACCAATAATGGCCACCCTGGAGTTGGTCATAACTTTTGCCATTTGTGGAAATTCATTGTGGCTATGGATTTTATTCTAGGATGAGCTCTGAATGGATAAATGCAAAGATTTGCATTAGGAAACGTCAGTTTAACTTAATGATCTGGAATTCACATGTGATATAGCATTTCTAGAAAAACCAAAGAAAAATCTACAGGACATGGCCACTACCATGGAAGCCAATACAATTGGGCTACTGATAAGTAGTGAAAAGCAAAGACTATGCAAGCTGCTCATGCTCAAAGAAATGCCTTGAACATGACCAGCTTGTGAAATGCACTAATAGTTGTTGGACACAAATGCATTAGGCTGTGCAACACTTTTACCTACTTTGGAAGCATAATTTCTACCGTAAAAACAGAAGCATTGTGGGAGATGTTAACTGCAGTATTGGGAAAGCATTGGCAATATTTCCAGTGAAGTGCCCAGTTTGGTCTTCATCAACTATTGAGACTGTAACATAAGTCTTGACTGTTCAATAGTTTCATTCTACTTACAGCGGTATAAATTAGAATTTAGAATTTAGAATTTTTTATTTTATTGGCCAAGTGTGATTGGACACACAAGGAATTTGTCTTGGTGCATATGCTCTCAGTGTACATAAACCACCCACAGTGGTATAAACCACTGAAGCTTGGAAGATGACAGCAAAGCTTAGGAACTCAAGGTGTTGCCCTAGCATTGCTTATGAAAGAACCTTGGTGGTAGCTGCCACAATCACAAATTATCAGTTATAAAACCCTGTAAAAAAATGGGTTGCACAAGTTGCAGGACATTATGAAAGCATGGGGTACGCTTTTCAGACACATTTCTCTGCCTGCCAAACAAACGCCTTCCTAAGACAACTATGTACTAGATGCCCCTGGAAGGAAGAGAAAGAGAAGCACACCATTAAAACAAAGCACGCGGAGAAGCCAAAACTGTCACGGTTGATCAAAATTATTGCAGAGCAATCTTTGACTGTGGTCCTATGTAGCACAAACAGGTTAAGACCAGGGGTGGGTTTTACTTACCTTTACCACTGGTTCGCCCCACGTGCACACGCTTTATTCATGCATGCACTTGCTGTCCACGCATGCTCCTTGCCTTCTGCACATGCGCTTTGCTCGCTTGTGTGCCTTCCACACTTGCGCCCGGGCTCAAAAATGTGCTTAAATAGCACGACTTGCAGGGCGGGGGGCGGCGGGGGGGGCCACCCGCGATCACTGCTACCGGTTGTTGTTGCCACCTTGGGTTAAGACTAATTTTAAAACAAAAGCATAGAAAAATCAGGGTACAGTTCCTTAGTTCTGCTGCCTCTCAGTTATATGAACAAGGGGCAGCAGTAGGACTACTGGGATTTAATCCCTAGAAATGACCGTTTTGCGCCATTTTTAAAAAGGAACATATCGCACTTAAGCATATATTGTATCTGCTTGATAAATTGGGAGGGGATCATACCCCTTTCCTGTCTTTGTCAGTTTCATATTGTTGGTACCTTTTCAAATAGATGTGGGATTCATGCTTTTAAAGGGAAGAATCAATAGATAAAACTTTTTTTTTACAAGACTGTAAGTACAGTTTGAAAACCGTCCCATCTTCTCTTCTATCAGCTGTCAATCTTCAAAGCTTACAATGAATCAGGGATCTGCCTTCATCATACTTGAACCTTGCACCATTCATATTTTCATCTTCTCAGTTTGTTTTCAATATTTCAAGGCCTTATTTTCATTGGCCAAATTATTGGATTGAAACTGAACATGATACAGTTCCAGAGAGAATGACCCACATATTCTTCCAGAAAGAGAACAATGTCTGTTTGAGTTCATCTTGTATTTGGAGGACTGTCCAATCCAAGTTAAGTTTAAAGATAATCGTAAAAGAGAACAAATAGCTTGAAAGACCATTAACATTTAGTGGGCTGCTCTGAGCTATGCATCCAGATCAGGGGTGAAATCTAAAAATTTTCCCTATGGGTTCTGTGGGTGTGGCTTAATTGGTGGGCGTGGCTTGGTGGTCAGGTGACTGAGTGGGCATGGCCAATAATAATAAATAATAAAAATAATAAAGTATACGAAACTTGGGAGCGCACTGGTCTACTTTCTTTAAAAATAGAGGCACCAGTCTACAAATTGCCTTTTTTTGGGAGGCACCGGTCCACCTTCTTTAAATATAGAGGCACCGGTCTACCAATTGCCTTTTTTTGGGAGGCACTGGTCTACCTTCTTTAAAAATAGAGGCACTGGTCTACCAATTGCCTTTTTTGGGGAGGCACCGGTCTACCTTCTTTAAATATAGAGGCACTGGTCTATTAGTCACCTACAACGCTGATCAGCTGTAGTGCCTTTAAAGCGCCACAGCAGTCATTTAAGGCCGCTTGCAGCTATATCACCACCGAGAGCTTCAGGGACAGAGAAGAGGAACAGCGAGGCCTGGGCGGTGGAGGGAGGAGGGATTTTTGCTACTGGTTCTCTGAACTACCTGCCCCCATCGCTACTGGATCGTGGGATCCAGTCCGAACTGGGAGCATTTCACCCCTGATCCAGATGTGTTATATTTTTATTTAAATTGTTTTTAATGCATCTTAAAACATAGATTTGCATTTGCACGAATATGCACTTTCATCCTCTTTTCTTGGTGCTGATGATGCATTTCATTTTATCAGGATTTCAAAACATTTTAAAATACGTTGCGCTTTAGAAAGCCATTTTCTTTAATGATAGACTGATAAAATGTACAAGATGATGGTTCCTTTACCTACTACAGGTAATTCTCAACTTATGACTGTTCATTTAGCTGACTGTTAAAGGTTATGACAGCCTTGGAAGAAATCATTTACAATCTGTCCTCTTGCACTAACCCCATTGTCACATAGCAATAGCCCTTAGACCTGTATACTACTTCACAATGCTTTACAGCCCTCTCTAAGTGGTCTACAGAGTTAGTACATTGCCACCAATAACCTGGGTCCTCATGTTACTGACCTCAGAAGAATGGGAGGCTGAGTCAGCCTTGAGCCAGTGAGGATTGAACCCCTGGCAGTCAGCAGAATTAGCCTGCAATACTGCATTCTAACCACTGTGCCACCACAGCTCTTATAACGGCACATGATAACAATTTGGGCATTTGGCAACTAGGACACACTTATGGTTGGTTGCAGCATCCTGAGGATACATGATTGTAACATTGCCAGCTGGTTTTCAACAAGCAGCATCAATTGCTTGTTGGGGAAAATGGGATTGCTTAACCACCTGATTCACTTAACAATGACTGTAAAAATGGTTATAAAATTGGGTTCAGTCCCATGATGACCACATTGCTTAGCAACCAAAATTCCAATCCTAGTTGTAGACATAGGTTGAAGACTGTATGTAAAAATTATTGTATGTCACACATTGTAGCTAAGGAAACAGACTACTGTAGTTTAAAACTAAGAAAGAACGAGGAGTGATTTGTAGTGCAACCATATCTGTGTCTTCTCAGAAGTATGTATTTCATTTCAATAAGCTCTATTTCAGTAACACTGCAATATGGGGTTTTTTTCTATCTTTTTTTCACTGCTCTTTCAGCAGAACTACTGTTTGTATCTGTTTATATCCACAAGAGAGATATGAACTGGAAGCATATTTAAACTGTTTGCAAAAAAATAATTTGCTTTTCTCTTTATAAACTAAGCAGTACCATTGAAGGTCTCACTCCCAGAAGCTAGCTCCTTCTCCTGTTTGATTAATTCCTATACTGTATCTCTAAGTATTAGAAATATGCGCTATATTTATAATGTGGAAAATATTTATTTCATAGCTTGAGCAGATGTGAGCACAGGGATGAGATGCATGTGAATATATTGAAGCATGTAACTTTTTCAAGGCAAATGTTTCCAGAGTTTGTATCATCACTGAGCAGAGATTAAATTTCCACTTAAAGTGGTCTGATCTTAACTGTACAGTACAGTGAAAACTGTTGAGGATTTAAGAAGGAAGATATAATCTAGATATTTTTTCCACTGTGATAATTACAAAATCTATTAATTAAGGCAACCTTGCCTCGGCTATAAGGATGTGGATGTTCCCTGGACACAGAAACCACTTTTTTGCCAATCAAATTGTCATCTATACTTTTAAAATCCAGAAATGGTAGGCCTATCGCCACTATGGTCTCAAATTCATGAATTATAGGCTATAATTGGATTTCATATTAGTATTTGCAGTCTGCCACAAGGTTCAGGAAAGTATAAGTCCTGTGGAGCAAGAATCTCTCATGTAGGGGAGAGGAGCTCAAAAGATGGCAACATTGCCCCCTACCAATTTTACTGTAAAATGAGGAAAAAGTAAGATGAGCGCAAGCGAAATGAATGGCTGACAAAAAAGATTGAAGAAAAAGGAGTACACCAGTGGTACAGAAAACAAATGTTCCTCTTCTTAATATACGCGCTGAGGAAAAGAGTGAATGTAGAGGTTGCTGATCTCAGGCACCCTAAGTTGAGAAGAAGAGAGACTTGAAGTCTTGTCACCACCATTACTGGGGCCTGTTTTTCCCTCTGTCCTGTAACTAGAGGTGGGATTCTACCGGTTTGGACCAGTTCGGGCAAACCGGTAGCTCCAACAATCAGCTGGGAGCGAACCAGTTTGCTCCAATGATCAGCTGAGCCCGCTCACCCACCCCTGTGCTTTACTTACCTTTATCTTCACAGCTGATTAGCGCGGCAGAGCAGATTGCCGCGCCTCAGTTGTTTTAATTCCCTAGCACTAACACAGAAGGTGATTTTTCGTTGAATTGTGCATATGCGTGCAGCGCGCATTTGGCACAGCGTGGTGCGAAGCACATGATCACCGAACCGGTTGTTAAACCGGAAGGATCCCACCACTGCCTTTAACCATCATCACCACCACCACTAGCAAGGAAGAGACAGAGAAGTAGAAGCATTGGTGAGAACAGGCAAGTAGTAAAATACAGACGTTAATCCAGGCTGAGGCAATTGCCTTAACAGGAAGCCATTTCCCTCAGTCTATCAGATGGATCAAAAACTTAATTCAAGCCACACCAGAAGCTTCACCTGCATCCAGTGAAGGTAACGCTGCAGGCCCATGTATAACCTTGTATAAAGCTATTATATCAACTAGGACTTTTTTTAACATCTGAACTTTGGCATCCTTTCATGAAACCAGGTTGTGAATTATTGTGGGTAATACTTTTTGAGGTTCCCTTGCTAGTGTAGCTATTAAAATCTTAGCAAGAACATTAAATGAAGACACCGAATAACTCTTATTTCAATTCAATTCAAACCTTTGTTGTCAATGCACAACATGTGTACAATGAAATTGAATGAGCCTCCCTTGGTGCAGCCCACCCAAGAACACAGAATACATCTCAATAAATCAATAAATAAAAAAGAAATCCCTAAACCCTTATAAGTAATAAACTAGCACACATTTCCACATACATACATATATAATATTATATTACAAGGTATATTTTATACACGTTTCACATTACACTGGCACTAAGTCTATCACATTAAACCTGATTGTGGTGTTGCATTTAAAAATCTGACAGCCCGTGGATAAAAGCTATTTTTCAGCCTATTTGTTCGGCTGGCTATGCTTCTATATCTCCTGCCTGACAGAAATGCTGTCCAGGGTATGAATCAGTTGTTGAAGTGCTGTCCCGGTGTTTGGAGGCCGTACGGGTCTGGATGGGGAGAAACAGGCTCAAGCTTAATCCCTCCAAGACGGAGTGGCTGTGGATGCCGGCATCCCGATTCAGTCAGCTGCAGCCGCGGCTGACTGTTGGCGGCGAGTTATTGGCCCCAAAGGATAGGGTGCGCAACTTAGGTGTCCTCCTGGATGAACGGCTGTCGTTTGAAGATCATTTGACGGCCATCTCCAGGAGGGCCTTCCACCAGGTTCGCCTGGTTCGGCAGTTGCGCCCCTTCCTTGATCGGGATGCCTTGTGCACAGTCACTCACGCGCTCGTTACCTCTCGCTTGGATTATTGTAATGCTCTCTACATGGGGCTCCCCTTGAGGTGCACTCGGAGGCTTCAGTTAGTCCAGAATGCAGCTGCTGGTGATAGAGGAGCTACTCGTAGCTCCCACGTAACACCGCCTCCTGCGCAGACTGCACTGGCTGCCTGTGGCCTTCGAGTGCACTTTAAGGTGTTGGTTACGACCTTTAAAGCGCCCATGGCTTAGGGCCTGGGTACTTACGGGACCGCCTGCTGTTACCTCATGCCTCCCACCGACCCGCACGCCTCACAGAGAGGGACTTCTCAGGGTGCCGTCCGCCAAGCAATGCCGGCTGGCGGCCCCAGGAAGGTCCTTCTGTGGGGGCTCCTACACTCTGGAACGAGCTTCCCCGGGTTTACGCCAAATACCTGACCTTCGACCTTCCGCGAACTGAAGACACATCTTTTCATTCGCGGACTGGCTTGAATTTTATTGAATTTTATTGGTTTTTAAATTTTAAAATTTTAATATTAATCTTAAATGGGATTTTAGTTTTTATATATTTTAAAGTTTCGCTAATTATAATAAGTTTTTAATTCACATTTTAAATTGTACATTGTATTGTCTTTTTACTTCTGCCTGTACACCGCCTCCTGCGCAGACTGCACTGGCTGCCTGTGGCCTTTCGAGTGCACTTTAAGGTGTTGGTTACGACCTTTAAAGCGCTCCATGGCTTAGGGCCTGGGTACTTACGGGACCGCCTGCTGTTACCTCATGCCTCCCACCGACCCGTACGCTCTCACAGAGAGGGACTTCTCAGGGTGCCGTCCGCCAAGCAATGCCGGCTGGCGGCCCCCAGGGGAAGGTCCTTCTCTGTGGGGGCTCCCACACTCTGGAACGAGCTTCCCCCGGGTTTACGCCAAATACCTGACCTTCGGACCTTCCGCCGCGAACTGAAGACACATCTTTTCATTCGCGCGGGACTGGCTTGAATTTTATTGAATTTTATTGGTTTTTTAAATTTTTAAAATTTTTAATATTAATCTTAAATGGGATTTTAGTTTTTTATATATTTTAAAGTTTCGGGCTAATTATAATAAGTTTTTTAATTCACATTTTAAATTGTACATTGTATTGTCTTTTTTACTTCTGCCTGTACACCGCCCTGAGTCCTTCGGGAGAAGGGCGGTATAAAAATCAAATAAAATAAAATAAATAAATAAATAAATAAAATAAAATCCCTAAGGATTTTCCTCACTCTGCTGAGAGAGCGGGATCTGGCAATTTCATCCAGTGGGGTTAAGGAGCAGCCCATGATTTTTTGTGCTGTGCTCATCACCCTTTGTCCACGGCTGTTAAGCCAGTGTACCATACCGTGACACAATATAGGAAGGCGCTTTCTGTCGTGGACCAGTAGAAGGAAGTCGTCATCAGCCATTGTTCCACCTGATTTTTCTGCAAGACCCTAGGGAAATGGAGTCTCTGTTGAGACTTCCTGACCACCTGGATCATGTTATTTTTCCAGGTGAGATCTTGGCTAAGGTGCACGCCCAGAAATTTGAATGAGGAGACCCTCTCCACACAGCCCCCTTTGATGTAGAGTAGGGTAGGTTCCTCTCTCTGCCTCCAGAAGTCCAACACCATCTCCTTTGTCTTCCTGGTGTTTAGATGCAAGTTGTTTTCTGAGCACATGTAGATAACTTCTGAACTTCTTCCCTGTATGCTAACTCATCCCCTCCTGTAATAAGACCCAGCACGGTGCAAACTTTATTATCATATTAGATGGCTCAGAAGATATGCAGTCATGTGTACAGGTAGGGACTAAGTACACAGCCCTGAGGAGAGCCAGTACTGAGCTTCAGGGAGGAGGATGTGAAAGACCCAGCTCTCACTGTTTGTGACTGGTCTGTCAGAAAGCCTTTAATCCAATCGGTGAAGGGAGGGAAATTCAAGTCAGTCAACTTTTCAATGAGAATGCCTGGCAAAATGGTGTTAAAGGCTGAGCTGCAGTCTATGAAGAGCATTCTGACGTAGTTACCAGGTTTCTCTAGGTGTCCAAATACAGTATGTAGGGCAGTGGCAATGGCATCGCATGTCGACCTATTTCCTCTATAGGCAAACTGATGTTGATCAAAGTTTGATGGAAGGCATGATCTGAGGTGTTGAAGAACCAGTCTCTCAAAGCACTTCATCACTACAGTGCAATGGGTCTGTAGTCATTCAGGCTGTTTATGGCTGTTTTCTTCGGGACTGGAATGATGGTGGCTGCTTTCAGTCATGATGGAACTCTGGCCGTTCGCAGGGAGATGTTAAAAATCCTTGTTAGAACCTCAGATAATTGGTTGGGTTTTTAACACTTTCCCCAGTACCCCATCTGGACCTGCAGCTTTGTTGGGATTCACGGCCTTCAATACAGCTCTCATTCACTGTTCATGCAGGGTGAATGACTGGAAGTTGGAGGGCTGGTCGGCTGGGTCAAGTTTTTGATTCTAGTCTTTTGACTAGAATTCTCACTGTTCTTCAAATATTCAGTAGTATAAATATCATTGTATGGAACTTATAACAATTTGTTTTCATAAGACATCTGAAATATCTCGAGGAATGTAGGAGCTACATTCTTCTAAATCTTTCATGTCATTATCTTGTTATTCCATCTAGTCTTGGACTCTCTTTCTGGATTTCATCGTATCAGTAGTAACATAGAGTTCCCGTAGAGTTACAGATGTAGCCAGCTCTCCTGAATTTACATGTGAAAATACTGGGAGGTGCATGAGCTTTTTAAAAAATCATCTGTTTGCCTGTTATACCTATATCTATAGAAGTGACATTTTCATAAAATTTCTTGCCTCAAAATATAACTGGAGAAGCAATCAGACTGGATCCTAGGTTTAAATTACAAATACTCACAGTTTCAAAGATTGAACATTCTGAACAAATGTTGAATTATTTGAACAAACAGTAATGAAAGTTATTGCTAAAGAAAATCTTGGTAAAACTTAACTTCTGAAAATCATTGAATAAGAAACCAAAATGGAAGAAATAAAAACATTCAAAATATATGCTA